>NC_079302.1:6517671-6821213 GCF_023638135.1 Falco biarmicus | reverse complement strand
ATGCACAAGCGTAGAGAATGGACAGGCTCTAACACTGCTCTTCACAGCTAAGGATCATCTTCGTTTATTCTTCCCCCACAAACCTGATCAGACCATTTTATTCCAACAAGAAGCATATATGTGCTCTCCATTACACCAGTTTCAGAAGCCAGTAAATCCATGGGTGTTAGCAGAACTGCAGCTGCTTAACGCTTGCGTACAGAATAAAACAATAAGCCCTATAAGGTGCTCAGCACACTGCAGGATCACTTCTGAGCATGACGTTCTAGTAAACATCCAAAAAAATGTATGAATTACAGCAAGCCACACACACACAAAAATATTTTCTTTACAGATTTTCTACAAGGGTGACTTTTATCCACGTTCCCTGGGATTTGTACCAGCCACACAGACGGTGGATTTACACATTGGATAAATTTGACCTTTCTTGCATATATACTTGACAGCAAGAAAAATTGCACCAACTCTAGTAAGTTGCATAGTTTGTCATAATCTATGTTTTATTCTTTCACATACACCTCAGCTTGAGAGGAAAAGAAATAGATATCAGATGTGACAAGTGTATGGTTTTTTTCCCCTGATATCTGACTGTTCATTTTGCCTTGGAAGGGCTGGAGCACCTTTCAAAAGTTTTAGCCCTCTGTTTCTGAGGAACTTATCCTTGTGGCATGTCTGTCAGTTTTCACAGTGCTCAAGCAAGTCTTTGCAATTTTCACATAATGGCAGTTGTTGACAGGTTGTTAGGGCTGACAGTGAATATGTTTGAAAAACTGTCAAGCTGGTGAAAAAAAAATTAGAGGGAGAGAGAGGGAGCCTCCTTACATTTGTAACAGCATGTTAAACTGTAAAAGCATTCTCAAAATGCATAGGCCCACTTCCAGTCATGTTACTTGCTCTACAATGACAGCATATGTGAATATATGATCCTTAAAAATTAATGTCAGATTGTCACTTTATAGGTCATGGTCACATTACTGCAAAACTGTTTACCTTTATAGAATTGATTTTACCTTTAATGCTCAATAATAGCTGTTTCAAGCAAAGAAACTGCTAGAAACATGGTGCTACTGCTGCTAGTTTTTAATTAGCTTAACGCTGCTTTTACCAGAGGTATTACTGGCCCCTGAGAACCCATGGCAATGCATCCAACCTGGCTTCAGTCCAAATGCCTTTTCCAGCACTGTACAGAGGCGGTATGGAACAAGGTTTTCCAAAGTTCCTCAGCTGAAGACAGGCAAGTGACCAGCAGCCAAGCACAGCCTTGCATCCCCTTCCACAGACACCAGTATCAGGTTCCTTGAGTCTCTTTACTCAAAATTGTGGGTGTCTTCAGAAATTAATCAGTATGGATGGCAACATCTTTATTTACATCGAACAGCAGTGTACTCCAAAACGGTCCCTTGAACAAAGCTGTCCAACATATAGAGAAGCACCATCAGCCTGAAAGAACAGAAATTGTCTCATTATTTTAAGACAGATTCTGCCCATTTTGGTCATCCTGTGAGTGTGTGTCAGTATCTGATATTAAGGAGGAATTTCTTCTCTTACATCTTTGCATTATGCAACTCAGAAAGACTTATTTTTCTTCTTTAATAAAAAAAGTGTTGCAATTCAACTTATTTCTCTGGAGAATGAACTTACCATGGTCTGTCATCCAAACTCTCCTTCACATATGAGATTCTTTAAAATATTTTTAAATTCAGATTTTAAAGACTTGGGTTTTGCAGTCTTTTTACAGCAATGCTTTGGTTAGTATTTCAAGGGGAAGACTGTGGATCCTGAGCATCCACAGTGTGAGGCAACTCTATTTTGCCTACTAATGGAACAGACTAGCATAACTGGGAGAAATGAAGGGCAGGTTAGCATAATCACAGCCATGAAATTATTATAACCAAGATAGAGTACTATGTACCATACTCACAACAAGAAAACTGACCTAAAATTTCTCTCGAGTAGGAATTTGATAAGGTCAACTATGTAGTAGCAGCGTTCCAGTAGACAGCAGTTAAGTTTGCAATAACATATCCAGCAGGAAAATAAATTTGTTAAAAAGAGGCAAAAGAACCAGCCTAGATAAATCAGTGAAGGAAAAGGACTGCAAAGGTGATGTGGAAAAAAACCCTGGAAGAAATATCTTCCAGGGTTACATGCAGCATCAAGATGTAAATACACTGGGACTCTGAAAGATATTTAAAAAAGAGAGCGAGAGAGAGAGATAAAATAATATAGAAGGTAACCAAAACAGAGCAGTAAAGAGGAAGATTAAAAATTAGTCATGCAAGAAAGTCTAGATAACATGACCAGGAAATACCAAACTCTGTCCTATGGAGAGGAAGGAGGGTCCATGAGGTTGAGTGTGGGTTGGCATCCCAGACTGAGCTCAAAACTTGATGTGTCACAGAAGACTTCTTCCAGCTCCTGCTGAAGTCAAGAGAAGAACTCCCATTTATTTGAAGAGAAGCAAGATTAGGTCTTAATCCTTCTGCCTCACTATCCAGTAAAGTGAGGATAATAATTGTATTGACAGGTAATTCTGTCTCACAGGAGTATTCTGAGGATTACGTAGCGTCTGCACTGTGCTGTGAAATGCTAAGTGCTAAATATGATTATACAGGGATTTCCATCCAAAGATCTCAAAGCACTTTCCAAACATTAATAATTGAAGCTTTATAATACCCTTAGGACTGCACATGTAAAGAAGGCAAACAAGATTCAGGGCTCAGCAAAGCGGGCAAGGATTATTAGACTTATTTTATAGTGGATAAACTGCACCACAGTGAGATTAAGTGACTTGCCCAAAGTAACAGAACAAATCAGTGACACTTCAGAAAACGAGCCTAGAAGGCCAGACTCCTTCACACTTTGCCGAGGAAAGGAAAGATGCACATGGAATGAGAGGGTCAGTCAGCTTTGGAAGGAGTTGGATGGATCAGGCCACAGCAGAGAAGCAGAACACTCAGAGGAGACTGAAGAGAGCACAAGAGGAAAAACAAACAAAAAGCCACTTTTTTGGAGAGTGGCAGGGTTTGTTTGTTTTTAGATACACAAGCAAGAACCAACAGAAGAAAAGATAATGCCTTAAAGCAACAAAAAGTGCAGTTTATTGGCAGGAGGTATAGCCACTACCAAGAACAACATCAATTCTTTCCCTCACAGATTCAGCAAAGAAGATAGAGAACACATGTCAGAACTCAGATTAATTTCCCAGGGGAAGAACAAACACAGAAGGAAATTAAAATCATGTTAGAACAAGGAATCAAGAAATCAGAATGACTGAAGACTAGTAAGACTTACGGATGGAATAGACTCCTCTCAATTTCTAGAACAAAAGGCTAAATATTTACAGAATCTTTCAAAATCATTTTGGTATCACACAATCTAATCTGACACTGGAACGGACTTGAAACTCAAGATGGCTAGGATAGTTTCAGGAAATCAGAGCAATCTTGACATATAAGAAAGAACATAAGTGTAATCAAAGACAGCTTCTGAAAATACTTAAGAATTCAGTTTTTTACATGAAGACAAAAGAAAGATACTGTTCAGCAAATATGACTGAATATCAAGATATGACTCTGCAAGTAAATTACCTTGACTGTGTTACAGGGTGTGAACAGGGCCAACCAACCATGTTACGAAGCATTAATATTCTAATACATTAAAAGCAACCTTCATCTGACAGCCAGCAAGACTCTGGGGCGGAGGACTCTGGCATAGGGCTGCAACGTTCAGGTGAGGCACAGCAGCAGATGCTGAACATGAAAGTTTGTGGTCAGGACCAGCATTTGGCAATTAAATGATTTTTCTCACAGTATGTGTTTGTACAAATCTCACAGGCTTCTGAGCTACAGGGAGTGTAAGACCAGTGGAGCACACTGCCAGTGGTTACCTCGATATTCCTAATTCTCATTTCAAGAGTGAAAAGAAAGAAGAATGTTTTCACAGCTTTGCTGCAACACAGAAAAAGTTTTTTGCGCAGAGGAAATGAATACAAGTCCAAGATTTGTTTTAGCACCTAGAAAGGTTTAAAGGAAATACTACAAATCCACACAAGCACAGATTGTTTTTATAAATAAAGAGGAAATTAAGAAAGAATACATTACAGAAAACTCAGGAGGAATACAGATGCGTTACATAGTTACGTCTCTACACAGTTGCACACAAAATCATGGAAAAATGTTTTAAGTATTTGCTGAAAAGGAGGATACTGAAATAAAGTTGCTAACTTACAAGTGGACCCCAGAAGCATTCTTGGCTTAATTTCTGAGGGTTTTTCAGGTTTTTGGTAAAGGAAAAAGCGTTTCCTTGGTAATTTCATTGCAGGAAACAAGTCTTGAAATACATATAGGAGAGCAGTACCTGGAGAAGTGTTGTCTTAGACTCTGATTCCACTCTCTCTTTTGTAGCAGCTTCTCAGCTTTGGTTTTGCTAAATCTTTCTTCTATGTCATGCCATATAATGCTGGGCATTTAGCTTGACAAGATAGTATCTAGTAATAAAGAGTGCTAGGAATATACATGGTTAATACTGACCAAAAGGATAAACTAGAAAGCAGTATTTTCTCCTCTTTAACAGAATTAAATTAGAGCTGAGCAATAGGATTTGATACGGACAGGAACCTCCTGACCAGCTTTGTTACAAATACACTCTAAAAATTTTTAGTCAAAAGTGATCTGAAATATAGACAATTTAGTGCTTCCCCACTTAAAAACCTTTTAGGCTCATTGTGAAAAGATACTACAGATCAGTAGAAACTACTCTGAAAACAGTCTCAGGTGTCTGAAGATGTGAATCAATTTCCCTTTAAGTCAGTGTGAACTTTTCTATTCATTTTTCAAGGAATCATTGTGAAACACACAAATACAAGTGAGGCTTATATACAGTAAGATGAAATCTTTTAATTCTGAGTTCCTAGGTATCCACACTTCCAACTGAGTTAACTGGGGTTTTGCCACTGATTTCATCAGCAACAGGATCAGGGTCAATCTTTTCTGATATAAAATGATAAGCTATAACTCAGTTCTTTTGTTTCCTGAACAAAATTTAACATCTCCATCATGCAGGTGCTTTTTTGAATACAGTCTGCTTGGTGAGAAGCTGATGACCTCCCTTTGACATACAAAGGCTGTTCTTACTCTAAATAGGCTGCTGTAAATTCAGTTTTGATCAAATCTGTCTCCTTGCAAGTGAAGAAGTGGACCAGATATCAAACCTTCATTCTTACACTACTTACTGACATGTGTGACTTACCATAATAAGAAATTTTGCCAGCATCAAGAGCACGGAATTGTATCCATTACCCCTTCCTATATCCAACACAAATAACAGGTACTATTTTTGTACACAAAAAGCACAAAGAACAAAACAAACAAAGGAGAATAAATAAGAACAGCCTCTAACTTGTAATGGACTTCTATCTTTGGGACTAAACTACACAGACTTGGAACTCAGTATTTTAAAATCATAGAATTTCTGTATTTTTCACAATACTTTGGAAATTAAATTATTTAAGCCACAAACTGTATCATCCTCATATTGAAGAAAGTTTAAGTACTAGCAGCATAAACCTAGAATATCTGATTTAAGATTGGATAATTCCTGCTACTTAGAGGAGAAGAAAGAAATTGGCTCAGTTTAACGTAAATACTTGTATTATGAAGTGACTAGCAAAAGCAGTGCATTCACCTTCCTAATGAATTTGTTCCTTGATATTTCTGCAGTACATGTCATGTTTGGCATCACTAACTAGTTTATGTCCCAAAAAGCAGCACAAACATTGTGTTCCACACACAGATCCCTAGTTCCAATAACCTAAGACAATAACATTTGGAAAATTTCTAAAAATTATATAAAATAAACAGCTTTTTTTTCCCATTTTAAAATAAGCAAATTTTTTTGCTATTCATTGCCATTAACAAGGAACTTGTGATCTAATAAATGTCACAATCAGTTTTATTTAATTAAAATAATAAATATTATACAGTAATGCAGATTGACATTTATATCTTCATTTACGTGAAGTTGGATTTATGGTCAACGCTTTATTTGATGGAGGCCACAAATAATGGCTATTAAACTGCCACAGGATGGACACAAGATCACATTAATGAAATTAGACAAGGCAAGGCACTGATATATGGAGCCCTCCTGCTAGAAAATAAAGTCATGTCCAAAGCAGATGTTTTCTTTGGCTGCAGTTTAAGTTTGCTAAATTTTTAGTGGACAGTTTAACTTCATACACACAAAGGTGGAAAGGAACAGAACTCCCGTGACAATGCATTTCAAGACATATTACAATTAATGCAGCACATGAGCTCTACTTCCCTTGTCAAACACATTCATGCAGGAATGATTCTTAAGTGTACAGAAATGTCTAAATCTTAAATTTCAGTTAAGCCTCAAATAAGGTTTTTGTGCTTATTGGTGGAATACCTACCACGTCTCTCTATTTTGCTAATTAAACATACATCCAGGAAGCTAACTACAGACATTCACATTCTTCTTGATCTTTTCTTTCTTTGTTTGTTTAAAAAAAAAAAATATATATATATATATCTCAAGAGTTTTGGAATACTGGTGCAAGGTTATTACAGGGCAAGCAGAAGGGATCAGAGGGAAAGGGAGGATTCTCCTCTTACCTCCGCAGCTGCACCCTTACCAGTTTTTCTAGCCCCTCCTGGAACATGCTGCACTGGGCAATAGTGCATTGCTTCTCACTCCGAAGTTTTCCATGAAAGATAGTACTGCAGTATCTATCCTCACAGTGCTTGCTTAACAAATCAGGCTAGTCCATAGCTCTGCTGCAGTGAATAAATAATCTCAAGTAGCAGAACATTGTGAAAAATGAAACAAACTTGCCTTGTGGGCAAATTATCTAACTGGATGCCGTGTGTGAAGTTCAGATAAACATTCAGTTACATGGAACAGCATCTCAAAGTTTGATATTTATCTTTCTGGATTTATTTTCACCTCAGGATCTTCATGTGCCATGCTAATATGATGCCACACAGGTTCGGGGCCGGGGGGGGGGGGGGGGGCGGGTGGGAAGTAAATCATTTTGGGAGGCAACACAGACAATAAAAAGTGCTGAAACAATGGAAGTCATTGTATTTTCTGCTTCTGAACTAGACAAATAGCTTATAAAGCTATGCCTTCTGAAGAATGGCTTGGTTTGGTCATTTATGCTAAAACGTAAGCATTACAAGCCTAAGGGTCTGGTCTAAATAACAATACCTTCATTAATCAATTTATAACAGCTGAGATCCTATTTCTGGCTCTAGAGAGGAATGCAATATAGTCAGCTGAAATTTGGCCTCACATTCCTCAGGCTCAGGTGAAAATGACACTGCAAATAATTTAGGCATCTCTGGACAATTTATTCAATAAATTGTCCAGCTTCTTGATCTGTTTATCACATGGGATGGAGCTGATTTAATTAACAACTTTACCTGCCTTATTCCAGAATAATTTCTACATTCTGCTTCAAATTCTCCCTTGAACAAAATTAATTTCCTTATACAGATAAATCTATGCTTATGTTTCTTGAGAAACGAGCTGCAGATAAATCCGAGGCCTTAGGCACTTCTACTTCCACACCACAAAACTCATGCAGTGATGAAATATTGTTGGCTCAACTTGTGACTTTTAGCAATTGTCAGATGCAATACCAGGTCTGAAGATGCAATCCCGTCCCAAGAGTCCTCCCAGATGGGCTAAATATACAGACTACGCTATGCCCCTTGTCCTGCACAATTTGTTCTACCTTTCAGAGCCACGGTGCTCTGCAGAGCGATGCAGACCTGGGCAATACTGCAGTCCCACTTCTCCTTATCCCCTTCTTGGTACAGGCAGCCACGAAGCAACTTCTGCCTCACCTAGACCACCACAGGCAGGTCTTGAGTCACCCTTCACAGGCATAGATGTGAAACCATCCGATGGCCCAAACCAACCCGATGGCTCCCTCGTTCATGTCCTTGGAGCATAAGGGATTCCGAGCACCACACAAAGCCTTCGCCTCTGTTTCAAGGCTGCGCTTGAGAGCAAACAGTGTGGGAGAAGTCAGCAAAAAGATCATTAGTTGGACTCACTTATTGCAGTTCCTTTTCTTTTCACATGTGCTTATTCAGCAGTAAGTCAAAGGGCAGACTCCGATGCCTGCGGCACCTGCGATGAGCACCCACTTTAAGGGGAATTGCTCCCTGCATCAGAGTCCCAAGGTTTCTGAGGACGAGTACTACCCCACTGGAGACCGAGCGCACCTCAGGCTTTACTCAGAGCAAACCCATACACAGTACCCACTCCTCTGATAGGAGATGCCCCGTATTTTCCATTACCAGTACTTTCTAGGGTTGTCTCCCACATCTTACTCCTTCACACTGCAAGGTTGAATTGAACAATTTTCATTGACATGCACTTCTGCATTATGCACATTGCATTAAAATCCTAAAAACACAGGGAAAACACAAAGGGAGAAAATGCCTGGGATGTACATTTGAAAGCAAAAGAGCAGCTGCAAAACCTGAAATCACACTGATCTTAATGACTGAGCCTTTCATTTGCTTTCTAGGTGAGTTAAGATGGGTTCTCTGCACATTTTTCACATTACAGGTAGCCATCATTAAAAGGAAACAAGTTTTCTTCGGTGCAGAACACCCATATCACATTTCAACGGTAAGAAATGTGAAATCATCCAGTATAAAGCAGACATCTCCCAATATACTGTTATTTTATGCATACACATAACTTTGAAAAAATTAAAAAAAAAAAATGGCATACCAGTTTAAGCAAGAGGAGAGCCCAAGACACCTGCAAATGCTCTTTTTTTGTTCCTACACATCTCTCACATGAGATTCTGCTAAGCCAACCTTTCAGGAAAGGGCTTCAGAACATGAAGTGTTTTATCAGCTCATGCAGATGAGTCATTAAAAACCAAAGGGTTTTTTGTCAGAAAGTCTTGGCTTTCTGAATATCACTTATTCCTTTACAGATAGTGACTTCTAGAAAAAATAATAAAATCCTTGTCTGCATCAGGTTTCCATATCTGTGACCTTAGTCATAAATACGGATACACAAAGCCAAACTATAGTCCTGCTGAAATCAAAAGAAGTTTTGCCAGTGTAGTGCAGAGTCACCAAGTTTCAATTCAGTCATATTACAAACCAGGCTACCGAAAAGGCAGGGTTCCTTTAAACAAACCTGATTGCTACACTGCTTTCCACTTTCCTCGTTTACCATGCAAAAGTTAGGGCAACATTCCTCCTGTCAGACTGCTCAGCATGAATAATAGATACGTCATTTTTTAACTGTCAACAAAGTATCTGTAAGAGGTGCACTTGGTCCTTTCAAATATCTACAGTAAACTGTTTATTTGGCATTACTCAGAGCTCATATTTTCCAACTAGCAAAGAAATGACTAGAAAAGACATACATGTTAAACCATAGAAATAATTTTACTCACACCTTATTATCCTTATGTAATATTTAATTATCTCCTCTCCTACTCCCTTGCTTCAGTGACAATTTGCTCAATGATGTGTCAAGGAGATGGAAAAAACAAAACAAATGAGGTCAAATCTGTGCAATAATACACTGGTGTTTATTTACTGAGGGCCAGTCTCAGTGGCTGCAAATGGTGTGACTCCCATGCAGGCAGTTGAGCTCTGCTGACTTACACCAGCTGTGGACTGAAACACAACTGCTGAGAAACAGATTATATTTCTGTAATCTCAAATGTAAACCAGGCAATATTTCAGACACAAAAAGCAAAAGCCTTGCAGGAGAGCTGAAACTGTATTGATAGGGTGACAAATACTCTCACATACACAAAAGAGGACAAGTTTTCAAGTGGCGTAAACGGCCACACTTCCCCTGGAGCTCAGCTCAGGGCCACCCAGTGTTTGTGTTGCTGTGGTCTCCCCTACTTCCTTTGTAACAATTAGTCTCACTTCTTCTATCTTCTCTTTAACAGTCCATTCAGATAGTGCTTCAGCATCACTCTTGTGTCGGCAGCATGTTTGATGCATTTGGCAGATCCACCCCTCCGCTGCCACATGCTGGAAGTGACCATCCTCTCCATTGTGCTAATTTGGCCATTTCTATGGCCACACGCTATATCAGGTATGTGAAATGATACTCTCCAAGAATAAAATATTCTGACTGTGGGAGAATTAGAGCCTGACCACACAAAAAGCTGAACAGGAAAGGGAGAGTAGGCAGTGGGAACAGGAGTCACGAGTGATGGTGGGAAAGGACAAGCCTCTGAAATCAGGTCTGCCACAACAGCATTATTGAAGCGTCAGCAATAAATCACCTTATTTCTTTGGGTTATGGATGGGCCTTTAACTTTTGTGGTTTCCATCATGGTTTATTCCAAGAACTACCTGGTATTTAAAGGGTAAACACCTCCTTTGCAGGTAAGGATTTATCATTGTGGACACCTTCAACATTTAAAGCTTTCTTGCATATACACACATATATAAACAATCAGCAGTTACTATGTGCCATAGTATAACAATTTGACAGCAGCCAAAAAGTGGTTGGTGGCAGAGCTGGGATGAAAACACCCCTGTTCCTAACTAGATGACAGCAAACATGTCAAAAATTATCACAGCTGCCTGTGCAATGGCCAGCACTTACCCTCATGCTCTGCAAAGAGTTTGCTTGCGCATGTTCAGGCCAGCACATCACTCTCCTGGTTTGGAAGAATCTTCTGATTTCCCTCCAGCGTTACTGCCAACGGGAGCAATGGTGGGCACATAGCACAGCGATTTAGGAGTTGCATGCCTTTGTCCCGAGCAAGGCAAGAGGTCACTTTTAAAAAAGCAGCCACCCACTTACCACACATTAGAGTTTTCATTCTCGATATAACCACTAGAGCTGAAAAACTGATAGGAGACATTGGGGAAAATTAGGACAGGGAAGAATAAAAAAAAAAAAAAAAAGGACTGAACAGACAGCTCTAAAAGTGAGGATACCATTACTATAATTTGACAGACCATTAAAAAAAAAGGTCAGTATCTACTTTAAATATATGAACAAATTAACTGAATACACCATGTTCAGGTACATGTTAAGAAGCATTAATGAGAATGAGAATAGCTTGCAGTTCAGTTTACTTAGCTCTTTAAATAAACATGGGGTATTGGAAATGTTATACAACAACGCAAGCACCGTAAGTGTAGCTCCAACTCCTGTCATTCCTGCAGATGAGTTACAAACCTACAAGAACTTGTCTGCTCCATGCTTGCAGCCACCGCTAAACTTAAATTAGTAACTATGTAGGCCTCTTCCAAGGCATATCAGAGACCAGCTGTGCAAGGACCTGTCACCTTCTTGTCAGTGAAAGTTTTCTGTCCAAAGAACTTTCGTCATCCCCCATTCCTCAAGTAGCTGGATGTCACTTGAAGAGACAGCTGAAGTCACTTGCAATGAATGGTCTCAAATCAGAGCTCACTGCCCTTGTCACAGAAAGTCTCACCCCGCAGCTAAAACTGTCACTGATCGTGTTTAGATATGTACGCTGAGGTATCAGATTAGAAAAGAGTATGCACGAGATGGGAGTTTAAAAGAGGCCAAGTTGCAAGGAAAATCTTAATAGGGAGAATCGAGGGCTTGAAGGGTTAGCCCTTTTCCAAACCCAATTTATATTTCCCATCAAATCCAATAAAAAATATCTAGCTTCTAAAAACGGCATGTTTCCAACCAACATATTCAAGAAGCAGCTAAAACTTTAAGTACTTTGGCCAGAGAGCAAGTAGATTGCTAGGATATTATGGCATCTCTGCAGCAAGTTACTTCATTAATAGGAAAATACCCAAAAGGCATATTCTGACCTCCAGATTAATGCTCAAAAAGGTAGATGCATATGCCATAGTTAAAAAATAAAGAAAAAATGAACTTAATTGGTATATTCTTAAGAAACTCTTCAGAATATGATAATATTTGCTATTTGTTTCTGAACCTCTTGCTTAAATTAGTAATAAGAGTATTGCCTACTGGTTATGGCAAGAGATGGAGCAGCGTGGGCTCCACAGTTCCTTTCCCATCTCAGGCACTAACTTTTAGGTGACTCGTTTAGACTCTCACTAACTTCTAGGAAATCCTGCTTAACCACTGGCACACCTAGCTGCACGGGCTTGCCAAAGAGCAGTCGCAGACACATTTCTAAGACTGACCTCTACATTAAAAATAGCAAAGCACAAGTTGGGTTGCAGCTGCTAGTAGGAAGACAAAGGACACGGAAACATCCAGAAGCAGTTCATTATATTCTACATCATTTCATTTAACACTTTTTTTTCTAAGCTATTGCCATACCAATACATCATAGGAGCTAGATCCGGGGGAATGCTCTGCAGATTTGCCCATGCTACACTGCAACTTGTGGTGCTCCTTGGGGCCAGCCCCAGAGCAGTGCAGGAGCAGAAGATCTAATAGATGACACTTCCAGTCCAGCAGCTCCAGAACAAGGTGTTTCTCTGCTATGCATCTCCTCAGAAGGTGAATTTTAGTGGGAGAGCTTGCTAAAGGCATGGGGACTGGCTTAGTCAACAGCTCCAGAAGACACACAAAGCAGAATGCAAGAGTACTTTCTCCTCTGTACACAGGTACCTCCTGAGAAGCTGGAGCTAGCCATGTAACCCTTGACAAATCTCAAATTCTGCTGCAGCCTGGGAACTGAGAAGACATACCTGAGCTTTCACTCACGTCTACCCAGTTTTCCTTCAAGGCTTTGAAGGACTTGAATATAATATTTGGGCTCATCTGTCTTAGAAGCTGAATTAGCCAGTACCTTTTTTTCCATATATAAAAGAAAACGTAGTCTTCAGTCAGAAGCATCATAAGCTTCTTTCCTTTTACCCTTGCCCTGTTGGCTTGAAAGCAAAACAATTTGTTCCAACTACTTATTAGTAAAGACTATTTCCTTTGTTTCTGCTTGAAAACGTGGCCAGACAAATTTTACTGCAACTTCCATATGCCAACAATCTCTCCACAAACGAAACTCAATAGAATGAAGGGAATTAATTCCAACTTTTTTTTTTTTAAGTATATTTGTTTTGTTCTTGTCTGAAAACACAGCAGAAAAAAAATATTCCAAAAAATGTGCAGGAGTTCTGTTCAAAATAGAAACCCAATTTCAGCCCTTACCTTCCAGGCTCCCCAAAAATGACAAGCAAAAATCAGAAAAGAGAGGCACAACCCAAACTGAGTCCCCAGCCAGCCTTTACAATTTTTGCTACTAAGAAGTCCTTGAAATACCAACTTCACACTAAGAACCAGCAGAAGCTACCTCAGTCCACTTCACGCTGAAGAAGTCCCAGTGGGATATCGTGACCAATTGATGAACCCCTGCCATGGAAGGTGGCTCAGAAAAAACAGGCAAGGTTGATGTGCTCATGAAGCTCAGAACAGAATGTAGGGAATGACCACAGCTGTCTTAAAGGAAGTTGAACACAAAGAGGACTGGAGGGTGGTCTTTGTTTTAGAAAAAGATGGCACCGGTTGAGTGGGTCAACTGGTAAATGGATTTCCTTAAAATAATCAATAGATAGTATTATCTTCCCAAACCAACCAGATCAGCACAGGGAAGTGTATATGTGGCTCAGCTCAGGGTTTAATTGGACAACCAAAGTGAACTTTGAAGAAAGCAACAGGCTTGAGCTGCCTTCAACCCACATATTCCTACCCAGAGAGCAGGGACGCCCAGCATCACAACAGGAAGCATGCAAAGACAGGCAAAGGGCATCACATTTGCATTGTGACCCAGCTGTGGGGTGCAATCACTGCATTGTGTTTGCCTTGTGATTTCAGACTATTGCTGCATCACTCTGTCAAAGTCCCATGCAACACCAAATACCTACAAGTACGTAAATTTTATATTAAACACTAAACCCTCCTCATATGAGATATCTAAAAACCTGCCCAGAGAGTACTGACCCCAAACAGGAGCTCCTGGATGCACAGTCCTTTTGAAAATTAGGCCACTGCTTTAGAAATCTAAACACAGGCTAAGGATCCTAACTGCAGGCTCCTATTTCTGAAAGTCCTTGGTCTTTAATTTTCATAGCATGGTAAACAACGCATCTTTTTTCTTCCCCACTAGAAAGTACTCAGGGTTCAGAAGTTTATTGGAAACAGAGCTGACATCCAAATCAACACAGACTGCAAAAACAACAGGGCTGACAAGACAGAACGCTTTCAAAACATCACACTGATCATTAGAACAGCAGAGCAAAACATTAATATCATAAGCTTTTGCAGTCAAGGACTCTGCTGTAGCTGGGTATAGCTCTTTAAGCAACGGAAACCTGGGAAAATAGACTTTGAAGATAAATAGATGGATTTGCTTTCCAGCAAACAAATACAGGATCAACAAAATTGAACATGATGACTATTCCATAGGCAACAGCGATGCTGCCATGCAGATTTTCAGAAATGTCACTATAGCAAATAAGCCTCTGTTTTGCTCTTGGGAGGAACAGAAAGTGAGAAAGTAGAGTAGATAGCAAAGGACATTTTGGCAAAAAAATAATAGATGAAAAAATAAAGAAACTCTCCCCATCATTAAGCTCAACTTTCAGTTGACTCAGTCTCAGGTCTGGGGTGGGAGTAGAGGGGTTCTGGCTTTAACAAAAGAATATATTTTTAGAAAGATCTTCAAACAGAGAAACCGTTATTTTAGCACTACGGAAGAGAGGAAACAAAAGCTCAAAAATAGTAATTCAGCTCTAATAGTGGAGGGTCCTATTTACAAAAGATGTTTAGGAGTAAAGCCAGCCCTATTTCCCTTAAATTTAAACCCATCACCAGATGAAAGCCTCATTTGTCTGATCCAGACTGAAAAAAATGGCAGCTTTTTACACTGATAAGGCTGCAGATACATTTTTTGAACACTGAAGGGTCTTTCTTTTCAAGTTCCACATGGGAAATGACTCCCTACAAATATGAACTTCATAGAATTTAGTGACATGAGTGCCTGCAGACCTACTAACGATCTCAATGGGAGTTACATGCATAGAGAATCAATACTGTTGACACTGAATTAATGGTGTGCAGATATACTATGTTTGATACATGAACATAAAAAATAACAATTTGGCAGTTTGGTCTTCAAAGTTGGTAACTTTTAATGGAGGTGCTGGGTCCTCAACTGGTTATATTATTTCAGTATAGCATTCTTTTTCGGAGCAATGACTTTGACCTGGCAAACACTTTTTCCTTGCCAAAGCATGTATATTTACAACAGGGAAACTAAAAAGCATCATTCCCCAAATGTCTACACAAGACAGTTTGGCAGTAAAGTGTATTTTTATTATCGTGTCACACACTGTGCTGTTATAGTTAAATATCTGAGTTTGTCAGTATTTCCATTATAACCCTGACCATAAAAGTATGTTTTGAGTGAGACTTACAAGTCAAAGGCCCTGATTCTCCTCTCACGCTAAGTGATATAAATTAGGAGTTAGCGCACACATGGCATGCATGAGAAGCAGGAGAGACTCAAGGTTCTGGAAAAATAAATAAATAAATAAATAAAGTATGCTTTGCATACACGATGCTTAATTTGCAGATATCCACATATTCAAGGGTGATCCCACTCCAGCTCCATTCAGCTTATGCATTTGTTGGAAAAGCATCTGCATGAGTTCCATACATAATCTTCTGCCCAAATTTAACAAATAGGAATATGCTGTGCTAACTCTAGGCCTACCTGTCTCTAAAGTATAACAATATTGGTATGAGTGAGACAATAGTTTAATTGAACAGGTCAAGTTTGAAAATTGTGTTTTCAATGAAAGGCAAATCTGATCCAGAGAAACAAACATGGGACTATAAAGATAGGAATTTCCAGATCTTTATCCCATTGCTGCCAATGATTTGATGAGTCACTTTATGAGAGTTCATTTACTGCTTAGATCGTCACACATTCACCAATTTTTAACTGATGATGCTAGCACTTGCTTACTTTTCATATTGGGGTGTTGTGAAGAGTCAATAACGTTTCCACGTGTTAAGCATTAGAGAAGCACTAAGCAATTACAGTGTCTGATTTATGCTCCCTTTTCTGGAAGCTGGGATAGAGTTACAATTCTCATTCTAAGCTTACCTCATATTGCTTGTCTTGGTAGAGGAAAGGTCTCTCCTTAGCTACGCACTGCAGCATATATTCCAAAACCAGAACCAGCGAGTTTCAGGCCAAAAGCAGAAAAGCTTTAGACAGCCATGAGGTGCATTCTAGCAAACTTTTAAAAGAACAAAACCCATGCACCAGTGGTTTATTCTTAGCTTATTAAAATTCACTCATTTTTCCTTTTTGCTTTTCCATTTTTGCTGCCTTAGTTATTCTGTCCATCTCCATCCTTCATCAGATCCACTGGCTCACCGAGGTCACACTGCTGCATATGACATCATACGTCACAATCCCCATGGTAACCACTGTGTTGTCACAAACAGTATCACAGGAGGAGGAGGGGGAATAGAGTTAGAGAAGAGTATTTACACACAAATATCTTGGCAATCAAAAGGACTGGGAAAGGAAATGCACAAAAAAAGCCTATGACAGCTTAATGAGGTTTTGGTAACATGCTGTAGTTTTCCAACTGTGTTCAAGTGTGATCTTGGTTCTTAAAATCTGATTTTCCTTACTTTTATGGACTTAAAAGAACTACATCCATTTTGCTCAGCACAGCAATCTGAAAGTTCACATGTCTGATTTTATTATTTAATGTGTAGGAAGAATTGCATTTCAATGCCTGCTGAAGAAACTGCCTTTTATAAAGACAGTCTACAGAGATATGTTTGGAATTTTAAATCCTGGTGTTTTGCTTTTTCTTTAATCTTTTATTAATGGTTCGTGTTCCCACTACTCCAAACTGAGCATTAGGTTGCTGGGGAAAAGCGCCAATCAAATGTGTACAGCAACTGGAACTTATTTGAAAATAAAGAAGGGTTAGCTGATCAAAATCGGTATTTCTGAGATTTAGGCCTGTGATGGACATCTCATATTGAAGGAAAAAAAATAAGAAAAAGGAGAATCATTTTGACAGCAGCAGGTTGGGAAGCAGTGAGAGAGACTGGAAATCAGCTCCCATTTTTCTTTAATTCTGACTGATCAATCTCAAGAGGTTACGACAGAACCAAATTCAAATACCATTTACTTTTTTTGTGACAGAGATGGGCATAAATTATCCTGCCAGCTGCCCTGACCACAGCTCCTCCTGGGGTCCCTCCTTGCAGCTCACTCCTGCAAAAGATTTGTGTAATTTGTTTAAGTCACAGGGGATAATGGCCATGATTTGCTTACTTGAACTCAGCCTATGAGAAAAGGAAAACCAAAACTTTTTTTCTGTCAATACTGACAGCTAAACCATTTTCTGTCCTTCCTCTGGAAAACTAAGCAATTGCTTGCCATTGGGTTATAGCTGTATGTCCAGATTATAAAAAAATATAACTTACAATAGAACTGTGTGGCAGGAAAAGGCTACTTTCACAAATCCATCTTCCCTTCCCCAAGCACAAATGCAGCCCTGGTTAATCCAGTTGCACAGTAACCAAGTTCCTCACTACACACAAAGCCCCAGGATAAGGGGTAGCAACTCATTTGCTATTTTCCCCATGAGAAGACGGCACAGAGCAGAGGTGATGGTAGGGTAACTTCCCTCTGCAATATGCCCTCATCTTTTAGTGGGGACGCAGGTCTACCCCATGAGGATGTTCAGTAGGCCTTTCCAGAACTATGTATTCTACTGCTAGTATCACTATCAGAGCACACTATCCTCCTTTCTCCACAGATTTATTATTATTAAGCCACCGCATAGCATTTAATAAGTTTTATCACTGCCAAGGAATTCTGGATTTAAAATTATCTACAAGAGACATTTTAACCCGGCCAGTGACTAGTGCTCACTGTGTCCCGATTCTAAGGTCGCTGTTGTTTTAAGTAATGTTAGCAAAATACTAACACTTGAACTTTTTTCTTTTGTTCACCTAAGGATACCCCAGCGTGCTGCACACCCGAATCATACATAAGCATAACCTTTAGAAAAGTAATTCAGACAGAAGGAAGACAGCTGGAGGCAACATTGCAACATTCCCTTCCTTGGAATTCACAGGAAAAAAGCTTGTCGAGGTGTTGGTCAGTGTGTACGGCCATCACTCGAGAGGGGGAGGCAGGGTAACAGGTTGAAGATGTATAGCATTAAAAAGAAAGAATTAAATCAAAGCCATTACGTTCTGAAGAGGACAAAAACCTTACTAAACCAAAATAGTGAGAAATTTTTGGAAATAGTTTGCATTTAGCCACTAAAAAAAAAAAATACAATCAAGAGCCTTAAGTGCCTGGGGAGGAGAGGCAGACTGCTTTTCTATGATGCTGGATGTTTGGTTTTAATTGAAGCATGGATTACAGGTCCAGTATTCACTATCTACCACATTCTATTTAGGGATCTTAAAACCTGTCTTGTGTTAAAGATACATACTGTACTGTAAATCAAAAGTATCAGCTTGGCCTACACAGAATTGGGAGCTCCTGAACAGCAACATGTAAATTTTTTTTAGAAATATTTTAAATGAAGAAAGTGGAGTGCTTCACACACACCATAAAACTGGAAAGTATAAAGACAAGAGTTTTCTGCTCATCTAATTGAACTTAACTCTTGTCTTTCACTATACATGTAACACTACCTGCATCTCCTGGATATCCCAATTGAAAAAAATGATTATAAATATTGATCAGATAAATTTTAAAATAACAAATAAAAGTTAAAACTTTGGAGATTACATCTCCTATTTTCCTAGCTAATATCTTGGTATTTGAGTTAAAAATGAGTAAAAAACCAAAGCATCACAAGTAGTACTGTACCAGTAATGCAGCGTTTGAACACGCAGTTGAAACATTCTCTGTTGTATGAGACCAGCAAATGATTGATTAAACGCTACAAGATAAATGCTGACAAAATCTTAGAACTGTGAGGAGTGACAAACATACAACACAAGAAAATCAAAATGATTAATTGAAAATGAGGCATGTTGCAATAAAAAATGGCTTTTAGTTATCTCTGCAAAATTCTACATGAGCTATTTGCAGCTTGAAAACAGACTCCTTAAACACTGCTAAAATGCATTTCTAATAAAAAAATCTTAAAAGCAGATATGCTTATAATATACTTTTTTTTCCTCACTTGGTAGTAGCATCAGCTCTCTGTTCTCAAGTCTTTTCTGCCTATACAAATAGCTCATTTTTCAGTGGTTTAAAAATGATGCACAAAGTGCTGTAATCACACCCAGAATATATGGAACACAATATAGGAGCCAGAATTGCAGCAAGTTCCAGGTATTCTACACATTTTCACTGTTGAGTTTACCTGCTCACTTCTTAAGCTCATTTTGCTGGACAGTTGCTGCTGTTTTGCTTTTGGATCTTCCCAGAATTCCAAAACATCGTAAGGGTTCGGTCCCAAGGTCAAGACTTTGCCTACTTACGCACATCTTAGTGCCACATAACCTCGTGAGCACACATTGCTGTTGATTGTGTCAAGTGTCCAAACATGTCCTTTTAGATCCCCATACACATAGCACAGACATTGGTTTAAAGAAATATTAAACATCCCAAGTGTAGATTTTAAAGAAAACTCGGCAGCAAGTCTTGTGTTCTGTAATTACCAGTAAACTTCAAAAGCTGTAGGACTCTACTTCACAAGCATACATCATATTTAAAGCAAACTTTTTTTATTGTTGTGATACACATTTTATGTTGCATTCACCTACATAGCACTGCAAGGAAAATCTACACATTGCAGACCCAGAGCTTAGAAATTACATGGTCTATATCCTCACAGGTGCAGAATGCATTTCCAGTGGAAATGCATCTGTCCCTCAGGCAAAAAAAAGAAGAATTTTTAGGAACCAAGACAGAAGATGACAAGTCAACTGGTTTAATAAGGGGTAGGCGGAATTGTGGCCAGGGGAGGAGCAGGTCAGAGGTGCAACAGAGGAACCCAACAGACAAACAGGGCCATACTGGGGTTTTCCCCTGGGGAACTAGGGCCAAGATTCTCTGACAACCTATGCTGCATAGAGTGACATTGTTCTATGAAAATATTAAAAAAAAAACCAACCTTCCACTAAAATTGTTAGTGGCACAGTTGAACAATGACAGAATCCAAAGAAGAGGTGCTTCCCCCCCGCCTTTCTTTTTTTCCTTCACCTTGGGTAAATCATCTGAAACCATTTTAATTTTTTCTGCGTATAAAGTTTTTCCCCTTGCCCACACAAGGTAATTCTGCAAATACTCTTTTTAATTTGAAGCTTACTGGGTATGCAGTATATTTTAAAATAACTGTCTATAAATATTTTTTTTTACACCCAGATGTTGAGACAGGTTGGTGTGACAGCCATTCTCCTTGTTCTGTGCAGATGATCATAGCATATACAGACTCAGACTTCCACCGTAACTCTTTAGGAACGGTAATTGGAAATATCATCTACTAATAGTCAGGTATCTCCTCTTAAAAATTCCTCACATACATGAGCTTCCCAAAACTGATACTATTTGTGAGAGTATTCCAACAAAGCAAGAAAAAAGTAACCACACACAGAGCTAAGCTAATTCATTTGAAAAACAAACAAGTATTCACTGTAACCTTCTGGAGTACTTCTCCATTGCTTTCTGTCCAGAAATGAATCAAAAACTGCTGGTATGAAGCTCCCTTTTAGGAAAGCCTTTAAAATAATTTTCTCCCACTCCTGTGAAATGTCACGTTGTACGGTGCAATTTATTTTTCCAATTCTGAGGCTGAATAAAATGAGGCCTTTCAAAATATGTAGGCAAACTGTCCCAAATATTTTATTGGAAACAGTCAATGAAAGCCACGTGCAGCTGAAATAATATACAGTGTTCTTGAATGCTATTTTAGTTCAGTCTAAGAACCTGATAATTATCATTACTCTTGTTCTCACCTGGAAAAAAAAAGAGAACGCATGGCAGACCCCAGTGAAGAAAGCTGCCCAAGACCAGACACCACCAGATAATTTTGACCCCTAAATCCATCACGTCTGCTCTATCCACTTGCCAACAAAACTTTGTGCAATAAGAGATACTGTGCATCCCATTTAAACCACAAAATCATGTAATGTCTGATGTTTCTGAAAAGCACTGCCATTGAACAGTAACTTTTAGTATTGCAAAAGATGGAACATTTTCAGGTTGTCTCATGGCTTATTGCTTTAATCACCTGCGATATTTCTGCGATTCCAGGCAAGCAGCTTATCTGTAATACACAGGACATGAGCCTCTGCTCCACTGCGTCCTTTATTGTCTCACTTGGCTGAAGATTACAAATGGGCTTCCCCTCTTCCTTTTTGCTTTGCTAATATTGCTCCTTACTTAAATTCTCTAATTCTGCTACATATTGAGCAGTCCTTGAGTGACCTATGCCAAAGAAGAGTAGTTGTTTCTGTGAATTTACAGTTCTATTACAAAGGGAACACTACCATCTGGTGGTCTGACTGGAAAAACAGTCACGTTGAAAGAAAAACCAATATAGAATTTTCTTTCTGGCCTAATACCTTAGGAAAATCCAGTTTCTTTTCATAGGACTGAAGAAACCTCAAATATTCAAATCAGAGAAGCATGCATCCTCTGCACGGTTCCTCCCCCTTCCTTCCCTCACCGCCACCATATAAAAGATTTTACTAAATCCTATCCTGAAATGCTGGGAGAGCCCACACCTTGTACAGATCCATTCAGTAGAGTTTTTACTTGCACGTTGCACTCACTTCACAACGGAGCAAGCTGTAAAGGTGGGAGAAGCTTGCTGGACATGCCCTTAGCAGCATGAGCAAAGCAAGGCTTCAGCATGAAGAGGTTTCTTTGACAGATGGGGCTGAGCTGGAACACTCCTCCCAAGCCCTACCAGCCCAGATATACAAGACTGCAGGCTGCACACTCCAGTTGAAGCTTCACTGGTTCTTTCTACCATGAGAGGTTAGAAAATAACCCCTAAAACAAACAGATTTAATATATATATATTAAATTAGATATACGATCCAGTTTGTCCAGCTTCTGTTCTGATACCCCAGTCACACTATGTAGCTCCATTCGGGGCTAGAAAATTTAACTAACCTTTCCCCACTTCAAGAAGCAACCTTTGCTGCGTAGGGTTTTGTAATTTATTTCCTTCTAAAAACCTTATTCTTTCAAGTATACAAGGTATGCAAAATTCAACACCACCTGTCGGTACCCAGGGAACAGATTTACAAAGACAATCTCCTTAGATAATATAAAACCCTATTGTTTCTCTTCTTTAAGTCATTAACTATTTTCATACCCTTCACATCAGCTGGGAACTATATATCACAGACAAAGACAATCTCATTTGTTTTAATGGCTAAGTAAATTCAAAATGGAAATGACTAGGCAATTTGTTCTTCTGCTTTTTTAATTTTGGTCTCTTTACTCTCCATCCCCCTCACCACCATCTCCTAACCCATCTAAAAAAAAAAAAAATCCTTTCAGTCAAGGACTAGACTTC
Source organism: Falco biarmicus (assembly GCF_023638135.1). Classification (NCBI taxonomy): domain Eukaryota; kingdom Metazoa; phylum Chordata; class Aves; order Falconiformes; family Falconidae; genus Falco; species Falco biarmicus. Next base: position 6,798,687 of record NC_079302.1, on the reverse strand, counting down.
TGGCAAACCAGTTTATCTCCACCAAATTCAATAAAAATCGGGTTTAAGCAAATCCAGGATTTGGCCTCAAAGTTTCTTTAACTTCCCAGTACTAGGTTAGGATGCTTTATTACTGGCATTCTTCATTATAAACCTTCAAAATTCATCTTTCAAAGAGTAATATTTTCTGTAATGGCCAACAGATAAAAGTGTAGTAGACAAATAATTGTAGCAGTTGCTGTTAAAGCAGCAGTTGTATCAGGTGCTGTGCAGGCAGATCTAGGTCAGTCCCTGATGGATGCACTACTTTGCCATTTAACTAGGGCACACTAATCCTTGGCAGGTAATTATCAGTCATCTGCCGTTCCTACTCTGGAGTTAATCCTAATCTGCATTCTGCACTGAGTGACTCCAATTGGATTACCATTTGTTTTCAGGGCTCCTACATACTGAAGTACTTTAGAAGACAATCCAAACAGTTGTAAGGAGGACGACACATTTTTCCTTCATCATCTAAAGATTCAAACATTTTGGACACTGACATATCATTTTGTTAGGCTTTGTTCACTTTTATAGAAGCTTCTCAAGGTCTCAGGCACACCCAGGCCTGTGGAACTGCAGATATCCACTTCATGCTTTCATTATTTTCAGACTACTTGGCACATCTTTAATTTACCGTGCACATTTCAATTCTGCAAAAAAACTGTTCAGAACATGCCAACAGTAGACTTTAAAACAAGTACATAAGTAGTAAAGAGTATCTCAGAAAACCGTTCTTTTATTACGATATAAAACATACGTCAAATGGTTCTTGAGAACAAAGCAGTGGTCCAGCCCTCTACCTGGAGGTCTGACACCTTTAACAGAATTTGATGCAATTCAAATTTTCCCCGCCCTGAGCCTCGTACCAGGAGACGCACATTTCCTTAGCACCGGTAATATGGTGCTTCACTGTGTTTCATACAACATGGATTTAAGCGTCCCAGTTCATCAGATTCATAACCAAACACCAGTTATGTACAGCTTGGTATCAGGTACAGCAACTGAATGAGGCTTTAAGCTAGTCAGCATATATGCAGAAGTAACCATCACTCGTTTGAGCCTAACATAACTTGGTATTCTTAGTACGTTGCTGTGCAGCAACCAATACTATTAACTCTGCAAACTGGAAGGAAAAACAAACAGGTATTTTATTTTTTACTGTATTTGTTTTTAATCAGTCTACTTCACTGGCATTCATAGACTTTAACAGAGGAAAATTCAGGCCCAAAAGCCAAAGATCAGAAAACGAACTGTTAAATGACTGGGTAGCACAGGCAGAATGACCAGGATGCAATTGTTTCACCCCGAAGTACAAGACGGATATAGCTTAGACTTGTCAAGGAAATCTAACAAAGATGAGGTTTTGAATAGATGTACAACACACACAACAGATAACTGCTAGCGTACTTAACCAAAGCCATGTGCAAAAAACATAAAGGTACAGACAAACTGCGAAAAAGAGAGGTCATTTCTGAGCTGCAAAATGGATTTATTTTGATTAAGAAATACAAGAAGGTAATACAGAGAGCAGTGACCAGAGTTTCAGATCATACAGCAATAGAAAAGGAACTCATAAGCCCCTTCGGGACATAAGGCTACCCACCCACACACAGCTTATATTTCAAGTCTTCATTTTAAGGCCATGACTTGACCTCTGTTCAGAGACATATTAAGGTCTTGGCACAGTATCAGATGCCTAGAATAGTGAAGTATCGTAAACAGATTTAGTGTATGGAATTTTACACTGGCCAAAATTAATTGGCTCAGAGGTCAAATTACAGCCGTTAATATTTTGCAGTAGAAGCCAAAGCCCTCCGATTGCCCTGAAGTCTATTAACTGTTTCCTCCGTTGATTTTTACATCTCTAGTTACTTGGTTGGAAAAAAAATCACAATTCTGAGGTTTTCAAAAAGTGACAACAAATACTAAAACATAGCTCAGCATTGCGCAAATCCTGCTTTCAGCCAGCTGTGGGAGTCACTGATAAAAGACATGGCCTGAAAGAAAGTGCAAGGAAGCAACGTCTGGGGTTATAATACTAACCTAAAATCCCAGACGATCTAAGTTAAAGCTGTTCTTGCAGCACCACCAGCTTCCTACATGAATTTAGGCAAGTCATTCAGGCACTATCAGCACACACTGATAGTAAGGGCCAACATCAAAGGCATCATCGCTCTCATGAGACCAATTATAAACTCCAAAACACAGCTCTCTCTAACAGTCGAGTCTGGCCCTGAAAGGTCTGAAATACTTCCAGATAGGTCAGCCTCTGCTGTGGCACGCTTGCAGTTCAACTGTCCCTAAATGCGCTTGGTCCTGTCCCCTGCCTTCCTCCTACCAGCAGACACACGCAAGGGTTGAAAGCATGGCTGCCTACGGACCAATGCCCCGGGCAGCTGGGCCCCCTCGCTGCGCACCTGGGATACATCTTAGAACCACTCTGGAGCCACACAGACGTGGCTGGTGTTAGTGTAGGCCCCAAGGTTTAATGCAGACGGAGGACTGACTGCTTGGCCAATCCCAGCTATCATGTAAAAGGATGAGGAAATACTTTCTGGCTCCGCTGAAGTCAATGGCAGCAGTCCCAATCGCAGGATTTTAGCTTACAGTACTACAGCTACATCACCAGCTCACTTCCCTAAATATTTATTTAGAGTTGGGGTATATTTGAGCCAAATTCCAAAATTTAGACTTGGGTGTGCAGTAGTATCAACTGTAAATCTTACAATCAGTAATCCTCTACCTAAACTTCGTGTCCGTATTTCATACCCAAGTAATGAACTCTTGGACCCACTTCAGTAATTGCATCTGTGCCTGGCTTGAGCCCATAAAGTCAGAGATGCCCAGGTCTGTAGGTCTTGAAAGTCTGTGTATTCTAGCAACTCCTAATCATTAGTAAATTCTAATTTGACTAATATGTTGGTTTAGAGCCACCAAGTTTCACATCATTTACCAGTGAAATCTACTTCAAACCCAGATGGTTCAGCTAACCTGTATGTCTTTTACAGTGGCAGGAAAGTATTTCATACATGAGCTATTTCAGGAGGGGATACAGAGATGATTGGGACATTAACAAATAAAAGGTTTTTATCCAGCACCTTCTTCAGAGATGAGCACCTCAAAATCCTGTTGTGGTCTCTTGTAGGGGAGTATACATCTATTCCGTATCCTTCCTCTCTCAGAATTTTTGAAGAATAAAAAATTAGGGGCCAAATCCCAAAAGCTATTCAGCAAATCCCCTCCTTTCCTACCAGCTTTGCTAGACATGCAGATACTTTCCAATATTCTTATAGCTATGCATGTAGTCTTTTCAGATGGTGCTTATTACAGAAATAAGTAATATTTTGCAGGGGAAAAAAACACCTAATTTTACTCAAACTATACCATAAAAATATTTTTAACCACACACAGGATTCCAAAGAAGCTGGAAATACATTTAAAAATAAACCTAGTCCTGAAGTTTAGTTGTTTCTATTCCTTTTCCCAGGTGCTAAGGCAAGCACTGAGCTGGAATTGTTTGCAATGCCAGCCACTGCCTCTGCTTCTTGGCAAGTGCCAATGACTTGAGCTCCCTTCAGTTCCATCAGGGCATATAGCTATAGCTAGGAAGCAGGGCTGTACCAAAAAGCAGGCTAGCTAACAACCTGCCCCAAAGCTAATTCTTGATATCTTTATTACTTGGAAAGTCAACAGCAGCACTTTTTCCATGACGCCAGGTCTCTGAAAGGAGGCTACCTTGCTTCACCAGCTACAAGGCGATAAGCAGATTGCATCAGTGTACCACTCCCCTCCAGTTCGGCATTGCCTAACCTCATTTCTGCCTCCCAGTTGGCATCACACAATCATCACCTCACAATTATAGCACAGCCATGTGGTAGCCATAGCATCACTTGCATGAGGAGCATAATTGGGAAAGTGTCTCTATTGCTGGTTGGCTTAAGTGAGAACAGATACATTCTTTGTGAAAGAAAAGGCAAGACAGTCGACTTCAGCTTCTCAATTAATCTTTTCCTCCCACATGCTCAGTTATTTTCTACAAGAAAACAGGCAGAAAGACTGCAAGGTGACTATGGATAAAGCCAATACTTAAAAAAAAATGAAAACCAGTTTTGAATCAGGTGTTTCTCAAGCAGCCATATTACCAGTCTCAATGGTACTGTTGTCATCTTACCTACATATTCCAAATTTAAAGGCCTGCTTTCCTTATGCGGGTTCATAATTTCCTATAAAGATAATAAATTTATTCTCATGCTGCCTCAAGTCTTGACTAAGCTAGAGTCCCACTGTGGTAAATATCACAATGAACATGATCTTGAACTGCTTATAGTGACTACCCTTTGTATGCCAGTAATCAGAGACTTTGAATTCCTTAAATATGACTGTATCAATTTGATTGTGCTCTGTAGAAAGATAGAGGTGTGGATGCCTCAAGGTTTTTGGTTGGTTGGTTTTTGGTTTTTTTTCATTTCTCAATATTGAAGAGGATAGGTGCTAGGAAAGCTAGATCCTAAATGAAGAATTAAAGTCAAAGCCTTCTAAGTGATTTACAAAACTTCATCTGTACACCATTATGCAAACTTGCAGATAATGTATTGACAAGCTAGGCCAGGTCACTGCCACGCTCAGACTGAAGATGAATGCACAGACTCACAAAAAGAAACATGACTTCTCAATATTAGAAAAGTTAAATTCTCTTCTATCCTTGCTGTAACCATTCTTAAAAAATGTCGTCTTCTAGAGTCGAGTGACATACCCAGCCCTAACAATTTACTACTCTACAGAGCCAGAAGGTGGAGTTGTAATGTAGAGGGCCATTACAGAACATCAAGAAGCTATACACCCAACAACTCTAGCTTTTCTCTACTAGAAAAACATACTACGATTTTGTAATCGTTCAAAAAGCCACTCTGCTGTATTCACGCCTGTTCGGTGGTAGCGTACAGCACCACTGCACAACTGTAAAAGCACCAAAAGCAGAGGGTACTCTCAAAGCCAGAAAGCAGCCTAAAAACACAAGGAAAGCCCACAAATAACTAGAAGTACATTCCGTTTTTACATATCTCTTTATTTTTTTCTAAGTGGGAGCATTTCAGAAACATCTGCAATGAACTGTTTTAAGTTACTCATTCATTTGTAAATGCATATTAATAATATGTAAAGGCAATGTTATATTTTATGTAGACCACTAGATAACCGTGTATATACATGTATCTGTTGAAACACAGAGCCAAGTCAGCCAGCCAGAAAACTATGCACTGAACAGAAAATTTGAAACCAAATCATTCCATGATTACATCTCAACAATATGTCCCTTTAAGCTGAAACAGACACTTAGTGACAGTCCATCAGTAGTCAGGGGGAGGATGTATTTAAGCCGACTCCCTTATGTTGGTACCTGTGTAATTTGGGATGGGATGTTAAATATGCCCCCTTTTCCAAGCAGTGCTGATTTCCCATCCTGGACAAATGAAAATGAAAGCACATAACATCCCTGAGAAGCTCCAGAGCCTGCACTCACAAATGAAAACTAAGTCCTCAGTTAAGACTTGGCAGGAAAGTAACTCCCTGACATTCATCAGAGTTGATGCTGCTGGCACAGTGACTGTATCATTTACACTAATACGTCCAGTGCTCAGCCACCCCAGTGGCCTGACTGCAGAGTTGGAGATCCTTGGTTCTAGAATTAAAAAATAATTTTAAAAAACCCACACAAACACACACAAACCCAAAATCCAAAGTATCTAGAAGCTATTAAGGACTCAGGTAAGTCCTCAGACATACCTATTACAAAGCTAGGTAAGGACTGAGAACTAAAGATAGTGAAAAGAGACTTCAAGACCAAAAGAGTCAGTTCTCAGAGAAGTTATTCAGATGGACAAAGACACCCAGTAAAAATTTACCAGAGTTGGTATTACAATGCTCACCGTAGACCAAATAAATTCTGAAAAAGTTTTCTCCAATTTTTGAAAACTGAAGTGAACAGGATCTTAAAAAACAGTATTTTTTTGAAGTTGGAACAGGCTTTTCTTTGGTCGGATCAGATTCTATCACCTTCAAAGCTTACAATAACCGCAGTTTCAAGCACAACCTAACCTTCCAGTAACAAAACTGAAGCTTCAGCATAATACCAGCAGCTAACAATCTGAGAAAAAACTTCAAGGGAATCAATGAAATTATTTTCAGAAATACTACTTTCGACATAGAGGCTTTAAATCTCTGCACCAGGAGTTCTATATTGTATACCTGGCCACATGTTGCAGTGAGTTTTGGAAACACTGAGGTCAGAGTTTTTACAGCAACGTGATAGAGTTAGTTACTGCCAGGCTGGGAAAAACCAAAGCATATTGCCAGTCAAATTAGACTTTTACGGACTATTCTGGTAAGGTCTGCCACCATGGGATGAAGACAACTTGGAATTACAGACTTCCTTAAGGAAAATGCGGCATTTGCTTTAGAAAAACTGTATCAAAATTCAATGGAAGAGACTGAGCACTATAAAAAACCTACAGCAAAACCATAACCAATGTATACAAATTAAATTATCGGGTAATAAAAGGGGGGGGAGGGAATATGATCGATAACATGGCTGACAGAGGGATCTTACTAAAGAAAAGGCAGTCAGTTAAAAAGTAAAATACAATTCCTGTGTAAGTCACGTGCTCATGAATCCCAGAAAATTGAAAGGGAGTAGCTTTGTTCAGGATGAGACTGGATTCTTTAAGAATTCTGCTGAACTAGAGCTTGTAAAAAAGTATAATAAATTAAATCCTTCAAGAAAGTACAAGCACAGGGAAGAAAGGTAACATTGTATGTGGGACAGACACCAAATGAAGTTACATGAGCAAGCAGACAAGTCTAACAAACTCGTGAGTACAGGAATATAAAAAGAAAAAAAAAAAAAAAAAAAAAAAAAAAAGACCTGAGGAAGATAAAGCAGAAGGGATATCAAGCACTATGGATTAAGGACGGAATAGTACACGCTGAATGAGAAGGGGAAAGCAAGAAGCCACTGCAACTAAAATTTCCTTGCCAGAAACAAGAAACGGGGGAAGGAATGGCAGAACACAAAACAGCTGTCCATCTTGGGGAGGGCAGGGGGGGAAGCTGGGGGGTGGGGGGGCGTGGGGGGGAAGAGGTTAGAAAGAGGAAGCCAGGACGTTTAGGAAGAGGAGTTTCCTTATAAACTCACCTTTTTGTTAGTTACTTAAGTAAAAAAAAAAAAAAAAAAATCTACAACCAGTTAAATATTCCTTTAAAAGTACAGTCTTGATTCACCATACACTTCTTTCACTAAAAGTTATTTAACATGTTTTGGGATTAGGTTTGGGGTTTCTTTTCTTTGATTTAGATTCAGAGCATTTCAATTCATCAACTACTTTATTTAGCAAAGGTCACAAAATATTTTAAATAAAAGGTAACATAAAAAAGAAATGTTAGAAATTGAGGATTTGTGGGTTTGTTTTTTTTTAAAAAAAAAGTTCTTCTTGATCTCTCTAACTTTGCCCAAGTTTTATCAGATGCTTAACAGTTTAATCAGACATCTTTATTGTCATATCTTCCAATTATTATTTTACAGAGAATGCTACGATAAGAATCAACTAGATCAGCATACTAGCAAACTGGTTCTTATTAGGGTATTTCCTACGCTTAAAATAGCTATTACAATACACACCACAGAACATTAAGTACCCTAGGCATCAAATCTCATTATTCTCTGACAGAAGTCATTGTAAATTAAAAAAAAAAAAGTGTTTGAGATTCATTTTGAAATGTGTGGGAAGCAGTCCGTCTTTGTCTTTAAAAGACAAATACCTAAAATACCTCTCCTGTACTGGCTTAGCCACTTACACTGCTTCCAATATTTAGTCCATATATGTCACTAACTTGTTCCTTTTGTTTGTATTTTTTGTTTGCTTTTTCCTCTCTTCTTGAATGACCTAAAGCACCAGCATGCTGAAAAACAGGACAGTAGTAAGGTAGAATGAAGCCTTGTAAATGGCATCACACTGAATCTGCATCAAATCCTCTGCTCAGGCAGAGTTTATCTATGCAGTTGGGAGCTCCTTCACCAACCAAGATTTCTACTGGGACAGAATACATGTTTGCAAGACGTACAGAGGTCCATCAGTCTAAGCCTTCTTCAAACTGATCTCATGTAAAGCACATACAGAGAACAAAACCCAGAACACTTGAAAGGAAAGCAACATTTGCTTCTAACAAACCCTGCAGGGAATTAAGCAGGTGCAAGAGCCTACTGTCTGAGGGAAAGAAAAAATCTGTTAATATTTAACTCCCAAACAAACGCTGAGATTACTGCGGAAAGGCTTACAATTTATACTGCATTGAATCAAGCAGCTGGCGAAACATTCAAAAGCCTGTAAGGTAATATGGTCATTAGGACTAGTTAAATTCCTTTGAAGGAATTTAGCAAAAGATTCCTAGGCTGCTTCAAATGAAATACGCAAAGGCTCTCATTGACAAGGCATAACAGGATGGACAGGAATGTTGTGGTGTTGATAAGAGGACCTTTAAAGCTGAAACTTGCTATGGATAAGTTTTGACAACCCGGTTGACAGCTCTGAAAGGGAGAATATATCTGAAGAGGCAAGAGATTTAGATTCCTATCACCCTTCTGAAGAACAGCAACATCCAGGTTGTGAACAAATCTGTCCAAAGATGCTCTGAGCTATAGCACAGTTTCACACAGATAGCAACTGATCTTTACAGCGCGTGAGGGGCAGCAGATACTGTCTGTCAGCAGCAGGGCTACTGGATTACAAAGATGGGAAACCTGTCTTACTGTTCTAAAGAGATACCTATCAAGACCAGCCACCAGCATATGCTACCCTTCTTTTAATCAGTGACAGATCTGGACGCTCATAACCTGAACAGAACTTTCCATCTGTTGTGCTGTTTAACGAGTTTCAGATCAGAAATCGCTAACATTTCAACTTTATCTGATATTCGGTGCCCTACACGACAACAGAATCGGTCATTCCACAAGCTGCATATTTTCACCTTTCAAAACCAACACACATTTGTAGTGCAGCTCATTAATACACTATGAGAAACTGTAATTATTTAATTAATACTGTTGGGCAGTATAAAACTACTGAATTTTTCACTCCCTAAATTAGAAAAGAGATCAAAGCAGCAGTCTAACATAGCCCAGTTTTCCATGCTTTTGTCTCCTCTGGTTTAAATGCAACCTCCTCAGTTTCTACTTACACTGCCTTACTCCCTGCCTCTGTACCCTCAAGCTCTGGCATGTCCTGGATCTTTCTCCACTGCAACACCCTAACTTCTCTTTCCCAGCTTGTCTCCACCACAGTATCTCCACATGTTTAGTCTAGTTTTGCTTGATCTTCCAGATGGAAAGGAACAACGCTGGCTGCGACTAGACCAGACCTATGCATGCAGCTTGGCCAAACAGCTCTTCCTCTTGGCCGCCAGGCAAACCAAACACAAGAGCAGCCTTCCAGCTACGGCATGTCCGCCAGCTAGCTCCGGGGGACTACAGCTCCCAGCCCGCGGGCAGTCCAGGCTTGCTGGAAAAACTCAGCATGCTTAAGAGTGTTTGGATTTCGTAATCAGGGAGCCCAACTGATACAAAGAAGAGAAATACCTAGGAAAGAGTGCTCCTTCATGATTCTTGTCTCCTTAAGAAACCAAGATAAATTCAACAATTGTGATTCAGCACCTGTCAGTTTGCAGTCCTTTTGGCCAACGGTGATAATGCTTTATCAAGAGCTATAGCACTTAACTCTGCACTTCCCTCTATCAAACTTCTTGCTAGCTGTTGTGGAAAGAGAATGCAGGAAATAAACAGGGAAAGACAAGGAAAGCAAGCGAAATCCTCACACCTCAGACACACACATTCAAAATTTGAGTTTTTACAGACATACTATAACTCTAAATGCTACAAAACCTAGGAAGAACTTTGTAAAAGGGAGCCAGCTGGCAATACTTGCTACTTTTTTTTTTGTTTACTTTAAGGATATTGGAAGGAGGTACCCAATGTTGCACCAAAATAACATATCAACAAACACTTATGTGATATTTAAACAAGGAAGGAAGGACGGGTGATTTAGTAAGACCACCACACAAACAAAACAGTGCAAAGCTGTTGCCATTTTTGGTCAGCTAAAACCAGAAGGTCAGAATATGTGAGAAACAGGAGGCAAAACAATCTACTTAACAATGCCATCTGGGAACAACACTTATATGTAATATTAAAAAGGTCTAATTTCCACTAACTCCTCTGTAACAAGTATGCCATGGCTACATTGCCTGCAGCAAGAGGCAGGTTCCAGGGCTTAACACCTCGCAAGTAACACCCTGGTCAGAAGAGCTCGCAGAGGACCAGATCCCATCGTGACCTCCTTTTATTTCTTCATTTTACCATTCTTATACCAATAGAAAACCCTTGAGTTAATGGTTATGTACTTTTCTATAAAATGTTAAATGAATAGAAATGTAGTAATCTCTTGAGTATGAACACTGAAATACGTGGAGCTTAATTATACAAGTTTTCACGTGGATAGGTAATCCTTACCAGTAAAGTGAATGAGGCTGCACACATTTAGTCTGCTCAGACAAGTTTTACTTTCAGTAACGAGACTTGTCACCAGGACTCAACAAGGACAGCATCAAACTGGCTATATACTTTGGTAAAGAACCTATACAAACAGCTAATCATAAAGCATGGTGAAATACATCTCTACATAAAGACGGAAGTTTCAAAAATGCTATACAATATCAGAGGTTAATATTTTAATGATCTCTCTAAATAATACATCATCTTTTGAACAAGCTAATACTTTATAGATGAGCACCTTTAAACCAAGTGTAATCGAGCTACAGTGTTTCTATAGTAGTGTCCCCTCATTCTGAATCTCTTTTAACACTCATTGATTTCTGCCAGACGCTCATTGGAAGAATTAATTTATTTATGAACTTGTCATTACAAGTCATTGATTAAGATGTCCTTCCTTAAAGATTTAATTATGCCCAAAGATAAAAGATTTGCTAATTATTGTCTTTTATCTAATTGAAGCTTTGTATTACAAATAAAGTTCAAAGGTTTAAGACAGTTGCCCTTTCAACCATTTGGGCAAAGATGAGAATTTAATTAGAAGGGAGACCATGTTCTCACTAGAATCTTCAGACATATTCCAGGAGCCATTCTGGTAACAGAATTGATGACTATTCAATGTGCAGAGATCTCAGAAAATCTTTTAACCTTTTTTTGCCTTTCACATGTTTTCCCAGCATTGCTCTTTGTTTTGGATCCATCAAGCAATTTGACAGTCTGACCCAGCTAGTGAAATATCTTAAGTCAAAGATTAAGAACTTCCATGTTCCTTTTTCTTCCAGTTTTACCTTCTCTTAGATACCAACAATGGGAACAATTCCTAAGGTTCTTCAGTAAAAGATAGCAGCAATAACCTCACATAAGAGTAGTTCTTAACCAAGGACTAAAGCAGAAAAACATCAAGGTATAAATATCAATATCTCTTAACAGTAAACAATTCAGAAAAAATACTGTTACACACAAGGTTTCTTTCTATGTCATTAAACGAATTCGTGAATTTGTTGGCTCATTTCATAATAGCCCATATCAAGAAATGGACACATCTACAGAACAGCAAATCCTAACATACAAATGACTTAATTTTCAAACTTCCTAGGATGAGACCACATTTGCAGAAACCTGAAGCACAAAGCTATCCTGTTTGGTACACACATCTATCAGTACCGCATGCAAATACCACCTGCGGGAACTGCACTTGCAAACGATAGCAAAGATCTCACACTGTGTTCATAATTATTAGGTTTTGCATACGGCTGCAAATACGCAGTTCTAAAGAGCTGGTCCACTGGGGAGACCTTGTTCCCCCAACAGCGTTTACTGTTACGGTAGAACACAAGGCTCAACGGATACTTCCACTACATGGATAGGAAGATTTTGTGGCAAAGGCCCTGTCAGTCCCCATCAGACACAGAATGATTGCTCTGAAACTGTAAGCTATTCCAAGTCGGTATTTGGTCATAACAAATACCCACTAGACTACCATCTAGTGAAGTTGCTCGACATTTATACATATAATTAAAACAAGTATAATCAATCAATCCATCCATATACAATCAAACTATAGATTTGAAAGTCTCCTTGATTTATGACATAGTTTATAGGAATAGAATATTTAATACTTCAGTGAGCCAGTATTTCCTCATTTTTTATTTCTATTTTTCAAAACACATATTAGACATTTGAAACAGTGAATGAGCTTTGAGTGACCTTTACCAAAATAACTTCATAATAAAACACACTTGAATTCAAGTACTTGGCCCAGATTCCTGTAACTTTTTATTACTTCTGAGAATAACTAACCAAGTAAATTTCCATGCACACAGTGGAGCCACCCAGGCTGAAAGAGGGAAAGAGAAAGACATTCATTAAATTACTTGGTGATAGAAGATCCACAGCTTTTGTGAGCACTGCCACAAATGTCAGTCATCTTCTATAGAAAAAGGAGAAAGATACAGGATCAAGGAGTTGTATTTTGAGTCAATGAGTTCCGTTCAATAGTACATGTCATGCCAAGTGTCAGTCAAAGCGAATCAAACAGCTCTGGAAAGATGGGACAGATGTGCAGAACTGGAAGCTTACTCTGTGCTTAGTGAATTACCACCTGGCATCCTGGTTATAAAGCTCAAGACAGACTAAGGCTTTTGCAGAAGTACTTCACCCACAGATTACTGGATGCTAGGTTACTTGGATGTTGACAAGACCCAAAATTTCACCCTTTTGCCACAGTAAGCTACTTTATGAGACTGCTACTAAGGAGTAAAGAATCTGGCCTGACTTAAATGTTACAAACCATTTCATGTTCGCAGCAGCGTAACCAAAAGGCTTACAAAAGCCCCAAGCCTAAATACCCTCACACAGCCCCTTTTCCTCGTTCTGTGAGGTTTTCTGTTTATTGGGCAACCTCACACTGCTCCTAGCATTTAGAGTACCACACAGAGGGAAGTTTCTAGTGTGCTGCTCACACTACAATTGTCAATTCCTGTTAATACTACTCATAGAAAAAAAGAGATGCTTCTAAGGTACAGGAGCTTTACTTTTTTCCTTACAGTTGTAGAATTACAGAAGTGTACCTGCCTACAATTTTTAATAATCATTTCCAGAAGAAATGCCTTCTTGCAAAAGCTATGAATCCCTGCTTTGCACCTAAGCTTTCCCAAAATTAAAGCACGGTTTTATAGCATCAGCATGATAAGACTAAAATGGAAATCCAAAACTGCTGAAGATGGTTTGGTTCAAGTCTTAATTTTGATCGACTGCTTTTGGATATAAGTTTTGGTGTGGAACAACTCACATTATCTTCAGCAGGAATTCAGTGAACTTTGCACATCACTGACACCCAGGAGCTTAAAGCAAAACAAGTTTTTGAGATTTTCTTTTTATAAAAAAATTGATAAAATACACATGGGTAGGCACACATATTTTCACTTCTCACCGTTACAGCTTAAGCAAATCTCAGGAGCATCTAATCAAACACCTTTTTAAAATCTTACACTTTATCATTCTAAGAAAAAACATATGCGACAAATAAACCTGTTCTAACTACTTGGCAAGCTCAAATTTTTGTCTCACTTCAATTTTCACCCAAGTGAAGGACATGTCAAGACTACACTGATAAACCAGACAGTATAGGCACCCTGTTCCTTGTGCTGTCTAGTGTGTGCAACTCCTTCCACGTGCAGAACACGGCCACAGGTTAAGCGCTATATCCTGAAGAGGAAACCTGCAGTGAGTGTGCCACAGAACCAGCAAAATCCCATACATACTTCAAAGTTGTGCCTAGTTTATTTCCAACAGAAAGAAAAACTTAATAATCATAATTTCTTCAGCAACATCTACCTTCTTCCTCAAAACCTAAGGGGTGTATCACCTTTGAAGCTGGAAGAAGAAAAACAAAACTCAGCAGTTTTAAAATAAAAGTGCTATACCTATATGGAACACTTATGTTCTCAGCATGATCCAAACAATCATCTAAGGGGAACCCTACTCCCTAGGATGCTCCAGAGCACTGTACACAATCAAGAACACTAAAAAACTGGATTTGTGCACTGGCCATTACCTTAGTTCTTCATTTATGAGCAACAATGCAAAATAAACTTGATGATGGAAAAGAAAGCAAGCTTTCCTTCCCTATTCTAAATGCTAATTAAATATTAATATTTTCTTTAAATGAAACAGTGGATTATCAGAAGAAAGAAATAAAAGCACTTGCTAAGACCTGAAAGCAAAAAATCCATGGCAATTTACTGTAAAGCATTTGTCTTTGTAAAAATGACAGGACTCATGAGACAGTGATTTGTATGTGCTCCCCTAGAAACATACCACACCAAGCTAGGCAAATACAGCAATCTCTGTTCAAACAATATTTCCAATTTAGAAATTGTTCTCTTCAGTTCGCTATATTTTATTTTTGCTCTCACATATCCACACTGTAACCGAATTTCCCCACTAGTGAGGCTCACTGACATTGCTGATAACAGAGGAGACTAATTCAGTGATTTCACCAATGAGCCTGAACATGATGTGAATGACACCAAGAATTACCTGCAGCCTATCAGAAAAAAGTAATATTAAAAGCAAAGTGTTTGATGAGAAAGCAAAACTAACCAGAACAGCTCAAAATCACATAGAAAAAAAAATACATACAAAAGAAGCAATTCCAAATAATGTGGGATTTTTTTCTTTAGATATTGATGTTGCTGAATGAATGCTACAGCTCTTCAGCAGGTAAGCGGGGTGGTCACCAGAAGCTAATGCATTATTGCTATGGGCACCTTTGTGAAACCTGTATCTAATGATCCCACTGAAGTCAACAGATAATCTGCCTTTTGTTTCTGTCATACCAGAATCTGCAATCTCACATTCAAATACTTCAAATTTCAGATTCTCAAAGTTTCTGTTCGGCTGCATGTTTTTCCTTTTAGATTCAAAATTTGGAAAGGATGCACAGCTAAGTATGCCTGTAAGAGTACTCCAGCCCTGATGCTTTCATGCTATTTGACATGGTGGTTTACTTCATTGTTTCTCAAGGGACTGCAAGTTAAGGATGAGGACCTAGTCCCCGCACAACAGGTCCTGCTCTCAGAATAGAAAATGGAAAAGGAAAGTGAAGTGTCCTCATATGAGAGAGAAGCTTGCATCTTGTCAGATTTTTATGTGGTTTATTTATTTTCCTAAGTAAGCTGTAGTATCTGGGCATCTCCTAGTATTATTTATAGGCATTTCTATAGAGCTCATAATCACAGTATCTGAGTGCCTCACACTATTTACGATATGCCATTTATCTCTGGAGGGTACAACTCTCCTCCTTTCTGCTTTGAAGATGGCTTCTCATAGAGATAAGGTACAGATGATTAATGCCTTCTGCACTTGGCATCTTGTGACATGGCTCTTCGGGGAAATGTGAGTCTTTAATCACACTCTAAAGCAGAGGATTTGGGCTCAGTTTGATCTTTTTTGGACTGTACCTTTTTCTGCAAATATAGAGTACAGTAAATTTCAAAAAAAGTATGAAGAGAACAAGAAATTCCATAGAAAAATCAGCAACTGCAGTTTTTCTCTCCTGAAGAGCCACACATGACAAAATATCTTCCTTAAAGGAATACAAACCTCAACAATGTCTCCTCATTATGTAGGTTCTGATCCAGTGAGAATTCATTTCAACCCCATCTCAGAGCTGTCCAGTATTCCAGGGAAGGGAACATTTTTTTTTTTTCCAGTCTGAGAAGGTCAGAATGTTTCCTGAGAGGCTGAGAGATGGACAAATGAAGCATCTTTCACATACTGACTGGCACTAAGCATTAGTTTTCCTAACTGGCATGAGCTCACATACCCAGTAAGAAGATTCTGAATTGCCTTGATGAATGAACTCAGTTTCTTCAGCCCTACTGAAGAAAGGGCTGAGATTTGTCCTTTTAAACAAAATATACAGAAAAATGCAATCAGCTGATAAATAGCAAGCCTTTGATGATGATGACTCTTCAAAAATATATTTGGGAAAAAGAATAAGCAGAAACTAAGTCAAAGAGGTTATTTAAGAGGATGAGGTTTCTCATAGCTCAGGACTATTTTGTGAAAGTGGATAGATTTCAATTTCTGAAGTGTAACATTTTAAACAGAAAAAAATGTAAGTATAAACAATATATTTTGGTCACTTAAGGAGAAGTTTTCTAATCCTAATTCACACCCCTAAGGATGTCACTGATCCTTAGAAGGCCTCGCTAGCAAAGACTAGAGAAAGATCAAAGAAAGAAAACCATCAATCAAGGTAACTTAGATTTTAAGCTCTTTGGCTTTCCTTGGTTACGTCAGTGTCTGAAACTTTGACCTTAAGTAGAGCTGGAATACAAGCAACAGGCATTTCCCCAGTGGAATAACTGAACATCTTCTACCAACATTCCCTTCATTGATTAAATAAATTTGAATGGACTTTGCTGACACAAAAATTCAGAAATGTTTCCATGATTAAGATGTCTGAATGAAGGGCAACTGTCACAGGACAAAATTCACGAGAACATAATTTAATTCTAAAGATACCTCTAAATAGCTTCAAAAGACACACTATGAACAGGAACTTCCAGAAGTTTAGCACATATATCTTCATGAAGCATCACCCTAAGTATATTCTGAGTGAGGTGGTGTCAGCTTAGACAGATACACGTTATTTCTACAAGATGACTCATTTACTAGTTGCCAGATACTTCCCCATCCACATCTTCTAGTCTGTTAGAAACACGAGCATGATTTTTCACATGACAGATACAGAAATGCTGGTTATAAAAGAGCTGCATTCTCAGAAATCTGTTGAGCACTTGAGAAAAGTCTGGGTAACTAATCCTTCCAGTGTCAAAAGAGGAAAAAAATTATTGTGACAAATCATTTCCATAATGATTAATGTGGGGTCCTCTGGAAATCAGCCCCAGTGTTAGGGGGTTTTATGCTTCTTACTTTAGAAAGTCCTCAGAAGGAGGTACCACTCACTTTGAACACATCATGAATGTAAAAAAACTTTCCAAAAGAAAAAGATAGAAAATAAATATAGCGGTATGCCCAAGAAATCATAATACTTTGACAGTCTAGCAATTTTTAAGTCAGAAATGCCACAGTACACAACTGGCTCAGATTCCTGAATGTATTTGTCCTGCTAATTTACCCACAAATGGAGCACTATATAGTGCTGATGCAGAAGTTTTTGGTTTTGGCTTGGGGTTTTCTTTTTTGCTTTAACAGAGCCCAGCAGTAGAAGGTCCCAGCCTTGGCCCAGCATCTCACAGTTTGTGGCAGCACAGAATCCCGTTTACCAGGCTACCTTCTGTAAGATAGCCAAGGTCAATCTTCACTGCTGAACCCAGTGTTCTTACCCAAATTAAATACATAAATCAGAAAGCATGGAATGGATTCAAATGTGATCTTAGAACCAAATGCAAACAGAAATAATTCAGCTTAAACTACTGAAATTACATTGCTATGGAGTTGGGAAAATTGACAGTAGAATCAGCTCAATATTCCTCACTAGGAATTTACTTCCTTAGCAGAGAGATTTCCAGAGAAAACCGTTCGGGTAAGAACAAGAAGGCAAAGATGAAAGACACTGAAACGTATAAATAAAGGTGCAGGATAAATCAGTTACAGTTATTTAGGATTTTTGTGAGGAACAAAGTCTAATTTCACAATCTAAGCATCATCCATTCTAATTTAGTTCAGAGAAAACATTTGTAAAACCAGAAAGGTGCATCAGAGAGAAGTAAAAATAATTCAGGTTTTTAGAAAAGAGATGATGATGATAGAAGATTAGCCAGGATTGGCCTCCATAGCTTCAGAAAGGATTAGCAAAGGGAGAAGGATTCCATTTCCAACAAAGACTGGAAAGGCAAGTGACGGACTCATGCAGATGAACAGTTTCTCAGTTGCTATTCTGAAAGAAAGTAGCCATCAGCTGAAGCCAGGGAGAGCAATAACACACAACAATTCAGTTACATTTCATAAACTGTGCTGGCACACAGCATGAGGCCAAAGTCAGCAATAGATGTAAGCAGCATAAATCACATCAAGAAACAAATGAACACACATAAGGCCTGATCTTCCTGTTTATCTCAGCACACAGCAGGAGGGAATGCAGTGAAATCATTCAACACTGAGCGCAGAAGTTCAGAGAGGAGAATTAGACCTCTGAGGTTTGGGTTAGTTGGTTTGGCGGGTGGTTTTTTTGGCTGAGGGTATGTGTTTTAAGAACAAAAATATAGGCAACCAGTTTAGGTATCCCAGCAAGGATGACATGCTGTGGACTTAACTGATGTAAATCAGACATAGAAGTGATCGAACACTATTTCCTTCCTGTGGCAGAGGTCCCCAAACGTATTCTACTGGATCCAGTGCTGAAGCCTGCATTTTTCTGGTGGTGAGCCCAGAGGTTGATGCAGTAGTGTTTTCACGCAAGACTATGTAAACCGAGTTCTCAAGTGAGAGCTATTCCAGATATATATCCTAAACCAAGAAGACTTGCTGGATTGCATGTGGAAAGCACAGGAAAAAGGATAGGACAAGAATGGCAATTTTTTGTTGCACTCTTGCAAATGTTTCTAAAACGGGATTAACTTTGTCTGCACTGAGGTCATAGTGCATATGACACATACTCTTTTGAAAGTTCCTCGTTACAGACAGAGCCGACAGGATGGCACTCCTTGTTGGCATGGCATTCCTGCTATGCAATACCAGTCACAACTCACAAAAATACTTTTACAAGACCTGACACGATGTTTTGCAAGTGCTAAATTTTTATCCTCTCATACTGAGGTTGGACAAAGAGGGGGTAGGTGTCTTCAGCCATTTTAATGCATTTTATAATGCTTCCAGATGCTGCATACTAGTCTCACTAAGAGCTCCTCATTATCATAAAATTTACATGCTCTGTGGGCTGAAAGACACTCTTCAATGTGATAATAAAAGGCATATTAATTTGACAAAAATGATCAAAAGATCATGTAAAGATGCTACAGAGCATGCAAGGACATTGCAAATAATCTTTCCCAAGGACTTGAAAAAAAATAACAGCAAAACAAAGTCCTTGCAGTTTTTCCACTATGTTCTTAACATAATCCCCTGACAACAATACTGAAAACTCAGCATCTCACACATTTAAAGCACAAAAAGAACACTAACTGGTGTTCTGGGCTAGTCTTGTAGATTGGTGTATGATTTCTTTGCTAAGAACACATGAAGCATCCTTTGATTAGTGCATTATCATGGACATCTGAAATAACACTTGAGTCACGAAGGACATGTACACCAACTAATGTCAGATTGTTTCAATAACAGGCCACTGTATACTTTTTTTAAACATTCCACCAAGCTATGGTATTTTACCTACCATTTTATGGTAGGACACCAGAAACACCATGTAGTAGAGATGTAGTTCTAAATGCACTGTGGAAGACAAGTGATAAAACATTGCCCTGACAGCAATATGTAAGTTTCTCTAACCAGTTTATCTCCAGACCTTTCGCCAAAGCGCCAAGTGCAGGTCTACATTTACCTTAATTTAGCAAGGGCACAGTTACAAACCACAAAACACCTAGTCCTGTTAAACATATCAAGAAAAAAATAAATAAAATAAAACCACCAAAAACCCCACAAACCAAAAAACAGCAAAAGATAGATATGTTTATTTACTCAGACTTAAAGACAAAAGTTAAAGTCAGGAAATCCTTTATGAACTCAGAGGATAAAATATGGTTTCTCCATGAATGACCTCAACATATTGTCATTACATATTTTGGCTACGCAGTATCATCTTCTGATCTCAAGAGATCAGTATTTGAAATTAAGTCTTTTTATAGGTTTTCTCCAAGTGTCTAAACAGACTTCTCAAGGTAATACACATTAAACTTGAGAAATATTAACTGCACAGTAAAACTTTATGTACAACCATGTAAACAAACCACGTCTACTTTTTTCCAGAACTGGTATCTCTGAAAACATTTTAATATGCAAGTTGAATTAAGGAAAGTTCTCATAACCATGTGACAGGGAAATGGACCATCTTTTCATTACACTGACTTACCAGATTACCAGAAACCAACATGTCTGCACACTGAAGTTGTTAAACATTCCGATACCACGGATTCAAGGAGGACATATCAGATTTGTACCAGCTCCGAAGAATGCGGGTACCACGATACACTGCGGTTTGAGATGCTGCAGTTATTCCCATGCTCAGTATAAAAGATAACTGTGATAGTTCAAATAGCATTGCATAGTAACTGTTGAGATTTTAATAACTTTATTAATAATGTAGTAAACTAATGCTGATTAAATGTCTCTAACATTCTTTTTAACTGCAGTGGTAATTAAAAACTGATCCATTTAAACTAGTTTTCCTGTAAGCTAAAACGGACTCCATATAAACTACCGTTCCCCCTTTTAGCCAGCTCTCACCTCTTGTGCCACGGTGGGCTAGCAGTGAAAAAACTGTACACCACAGAGTATCTCAATAAGCAAAAAGTTCTCAAAAGGTTTCTCTGGAGAATTTTACTATGACAGACTTATCTTGGTGCTCCAAGCCAGTATGCCTTCCTGTTTTATGAGACAGCCTAATAAAAGATGCTAGTTCTCCTTCATACACCTTGCTTCTTTAAAATGGAAGGAAGGATTCCTGTAACCATCCTGGGTCTTTTTAACCACTCTTCTAAGGCTAAAGAGTTTACTTTGGAGAAGAACTCATGGCAATATGTGCCAGCTTCCAAATCTAAAACAAGAAATACACACCATTATGAAGATCGATTGTAGTATGGGTTTCTGGAGGTCCAAGTATAACCTGTATTTCTTCTTGCTGAACAAGAAGATACCATTCACTTTAGCAGAATTCCAGTGTTGCTAAATATTGCATTTAAAAACCATACGATTTATCATGACCAGTAATACTTTGACAGGTGTCAAGATTGTAATATCTTCTGATGGATCAACACAAAAACCCCAGTACTGAAAACTGATTCATTAACAACAGCTTTCTCTTCCATAGCCTCTCACCATCTTTTATCCATTACATGTTAACCTGATAATCCTAAGTATCTGTCAAAATTTAGCCCAGAGGAAACAGTTTGGCAGTTAAAAGAATTAAGGTTCTTAGAATTATCTAGAAATAGAATTTTCATTAAAGGAAAAAAAAGTAATCCATATTTTAGAAGTTAATTTTCATTTTTCGTAAATGGTGTAACTTACAGCTAAATCATTGGAAATTATAACTAGCTCTACAAGTTGAAACACCAAAAAGCTGAATTCTGCCAAGTTACTGGCCTATTAATCCAGTATAATCCACATCCTTAAAATAACATCTTCAGAAGGATTGTGGCTATATCCATCTGTTCAAGCACTGAATATTTTATTATGTCTTACAGAAACACCAACGCATTATAGAAATGTCATCCAGTGATGTTTTTAATTCTTTTTATATCTGACTAGCTACAGACATCTCTGTTCCAGAGAAATAGAGTTAGCAGGTCAACTAACGTCCTACTTCCATTCAACAGGTCGCTGGAATTTAGTATTTCAGGCAAGATAAAAGAAACACTAGCAAGTCCCAGAAGCAAAAGCAGCAAAACCTACAATCAGCCTCCTCAGGCGGTACTTCAGCAGCGATGTGGCTGCAAACCAGGTGTGACGCCCGGCTTGCTCCATGGGCAGTGCTTTGGGGAGGGTTCCTTAAAGCATGCTGATAACACAGCACTAGGAGTTAATGAGATGACTGCTAACATTATCACTAAGTGAAAAGAAGGTACGGCACAATCCATCAGGTAAGTTACTGGTTCCTTATGCACATTTGCAAGTGAAAGATTTGGTAACAGTCTTGTCTACCAAACATACCAGGCAATTAATTCCTTGGACCTGTACCTTTTCTTCTTACACCAGAATAAGCCAGTGGGGAACATGTTTAAAAACAACATAAATATAACAAATCAAAGCCAACACAACCTGTCAGAAGAGAATTTTATATTTTCAATTAATCCAAGCAAACAGCCGAAGCTATTTACCTCAATGGAACAACACTGGTGTTCAGAGTCTCTAACAGAGTCACACTACATCAAAGGTACATGTCCGGACCCCAGAAAAAGACTTCTGAAGTTCAGCAGTATCTTGGAATTTGGGTGGAGCCTAACTCTCACTAATGAAAACCCATTCCTTGAGGAGCTATCACAGACATGGCCATTTAATTCCACTCAAAAGGACTGAGAAATCTAATGTACTTGCATATTAGGCAGTCCCTTTTTATATGCCTTAGTTTTCATTTTAGGATTCGTGGGAGACAGAACCCAGTAGGATCTGATACTCATTTACACTCCAATATCAAAAAATGGTCTTATAATGGGCATCAGCATAATTGCAGTGTAACCAAATTCAAAGGTAAAAGAGGTCAATTCCCAAAGATTTATATCCATGTTATCAACTCTCTCTGCTCTCAGAAACTACAAAAACTTGAGTAACAATGATGAAAGAAACCTTTTTTTTTTTTAACATAAATGCTACTAAAAACATACAGAAATCAGTAGAAAATTATAACTACTTTAAACCAAGCTGTAGAATTTTATGGTAAGGATATAATTTTCTGCTAAGTTTTATAGACGTGCCCAGAAATAAAACACCAGGCCTCTATTGAGTTTTATAGGGCTTTTCTGTAAGAATTACAAACAGTGGTATTCAAACAATACTTGTGGATCAGTCTGCCAGCAGCCCTGAAGCTAAAACTGTATTGCATAAACCAGGCATTGAATAATGTGGGATAATGAACAAATTCATAAAAAGTCAGTGGCTGTTTGTCAGTAATCTGCGAACAGACAAAGTGGTAAATTCATTGAATAAAAAAACTCCTTGGCTGTGAATACTTCACCCAACTTTACTGCTTTGCCTTTAAGGGACTGCCTGAAGGGCTTATAACTCCACAGCATTCTTGCCAGGTAATTTGTGCAGCATTTTTTAGCAACAGTTAAATTAAAAAGCCCTTATGGGAAAACTCAATGAATTTAATAGAGATGAAATCAATATGGTTCTGCAGAAATTACTCCAAAACCTTCAGTTAGATCCTCTCCACTAATCTCAGCCCCTTTACAGTGCATAGTACGGTCAAAGTAGCATAAGAGAATCCTAAAGTGGTGATTACAACTGTAGGGAAAAACTCCAGGGAAAGCACTTCTGAGACCCTACAAGAGCTTGCTTTGCACCTGGAAGAAGAGGATGGCATGAAACTGAGGAGCGAGGCAGTTCAAACAACCCAAGGATGTTGATGCAGCTTAGCTAGGAACTGAAATATGCAAAGAACCTCTCCAGTAGCTTAGTACAAGTTGAAATGCTTTTCAACTTTGCATTTGAGACAGCGGCCTTTCTGTGGAACAGTCAAGCAGCCCATAGAGTTAATATGGCAGAACTGTATCAAGAAGGGGACCACATCCCATTTAATATTCCCACAGAAAAGTTGGCCTTCCCAGCTAAGTGTGGCAAAAAAATGGGTTCTGCCACTCCCTTATGCTTACACCTCCTTCACTTCACAGGTGAACGATAGGGAAAGCAGGACAAATCCCACTCTTTCCCAGATGAATAAACATGCCCTGAAAATCCCAAGTGAGGCAATGAAAGTAACCACAGGGGGTGCAGCCAACACTGATAGAGCCTCATGAATACAGGGAAATCCAAACAAAATTCCCTTTAGAATCAGGAGCTGCACAATGAAGGCGTCTGGGGTGGTGACAATACCATTAGTAGCAAGTTTTACCCTATTTTGCACTGTTATTAACTCAGATGACAAGGCAGTATACACCCACCACCATCCCTCCCTCCCTCCCTCCCACCCCACCCGGTACCCAGTTTCCACGGGGCTGAAAGAATTCAGATGGCAAATCCGACAGATGGAAAGATGGTGCTGCATCTAAAAACCCCCGATTTTAACAGTAACTATGCTCTCCTCTCTTCCTGGGACACCACCATGTGGAAAAACACATTAAGGTCTGCAAGATATGCTGGTTAGCATGGAGAGTATAGCAGTACCTTAGACACAGGTGTGGCAGACAGGATTAGAGGACTCCATCCACAGTTATTTAACTTCAAAGAAAAGTATTTAAATTTTGTCCCTGAACTTTTAAAGTTTCTCCTGATTAGTTTTTGTATCCAAGTTCATCTAAGTGGATGACCAAGGGAATAAAGTGTAGCTGAAATCAACATGCTCTTAAGAGCTGTTTAGATTTTGTAGCTTTGTTTAGTACTGAACACGTTTATGAAACTGCAGTTACCACAACAATAAATGCAGATATCACTAATTATAATACTAGGTTTTAAACGTAACTTGAGTGTCTCCAGTGGCTTTTAAAGTGGTGTAATACCACAGCCAATTCAAACTTAATTAAAACTATCAGTTTAATTTAGTTTACATTTACAGCTAAAAAACCTAGAAAACAATACATCCAAACTTTACAGACATTCTATAACTCTATTCCAAATACTCATATTAGGGACAGGGCAAATCTGAATATTTGTTTTGATAAATGACTTTTATTATAATCTTTTTGCCCATCCATGCTTACATGTCATCTTATTCTTTACTTAGCTTACAGTGGAAAAATGCACACACTTCCCTTTTCTTAAGGGATGTACGTGCATTTTTCCACTCAGTGCTTAAAGAATTGGATGAATAAATCCCACTGGTAATTACAGCATGTAATCTTATCTGAGGTTCAATCTGTTGCACTAAAAATCTCCCCTGTGACATCTAAAAGGGTAGACAGATATAATGGAAGATTTCTGGAGTCTGTTCTGCTGTCCTACATCACTGAAGCCAACAGTAACAAGACTGGTCTCAAAAAATTGCCTTAAGCATCTGAGCATAAAGCTTTGACTTCTTTTTAAAGGAGACCATGAAAACTGACTCGTTCTTCTGCCCTTTTGAAATTCCCAGCCCACATCCCTATTTGTCAGAAGGATTATTTTTATTTTACGCAGTGGTAGTGTTTAGAGGCCCCAACAGAGATCAGGGCCCCATTGTACTAGACACTGAGCAAGCACACAGCAGAAGGCCAGTGCTCTGGAAAACTGACAGAAGAGAGTGGGAGGGGAAGCACAGGCACAAGGAAGTGGTTTGCTCAAGATCACACAACACATCATTAACAGGCCAAGACCTTCTGGTTCTCCATGAGGTTAAGGAACTAAAGATCCTCAATAAGATGTGAACTCTTAGCACAGAAAAATGATACTTTCTTTTTAACATTTATATAGCAAAATGTGCCTCACCTACCTGTAAAGACACAATATACTGAATATTGTCAGACACAAGATACTGGTCTAGAATACTCACAGGACTGATCCACTGTGGAAGTGCTGATACTCCATCTAGCCTTCAAAATGAAAGCAGATTTCAGAATCATATATTGACCAAAGAATTGCATGCATTAGCAAACAGTGCCTGTCTTCAGCCTATCTTCACTACATCGTATCCAGTCCTCTTCAGGCATTATAAATACTAATACCGATTTGCTGTTTTGCTGGAAGGGAAACTCGCACCAGGTCTCAGAACAGATGTGTTCCTGTTAAAATTATAGTGCTGCCATTGATTTGAATGGGAAGAAAACTGAGACAGTGCAAAAAAAGGAGACTGGGATTTCAGCTTCACAGGAACTATACGACTTGACTGCCTCAAATAGCTATCCTCCTTTGCTCAAACCTCAAAGCAAGCATAACATTTCTTCCAAGTTAGAAGTATATGTTGGGTAGCCCCAAATAAATGCTATTCTCTAAAATCTGAGCGGAACAAAGCCCTTACAGTGGCAGCAGTTGTATTTCATAATATGCCAAATCAATTATTACAGCTTTTCTTAAGAGATTTTAAAGTTTCAGATGATGGAGCAGTGGAAGATCTGTATTAGACTGGCTTCAATCTGTAGCCTTGGCTGGCTTTTTGTTAAACACCTTTCAGCCCCGGCTGGGATTTAAAAGGCTGCACAGAAATATTCAGGCTTGCCTCAGAGCTCTTACCTTTACCAAAGAGTGGTCAACTAACTAGACATTTACAAAGAGTTTGCAATTATAGTTCTTAAGCATGCTTTCTAGAAAACCTAGCATGTGGTTAAAGTTAATATATTTATGACTTCATGAAGTGTTCATTCTAGCACAGAACTAGGCCAGAAACTGCTACACTGTTGTGGCACAACTGACTGTTTAAATCCAAACTAAAAGGTCCTTCTGACCAAAAATGAACATTAATCAAGCGTGTCATTCATGAAGTAGCAAGCATCCTAATCTAATATCACGTTAAAGCACTTTATCCAACCGCAAGAACCACTGCATGACTTCGTTCTTTCCCAGAAATTGTAAAGTTTCCAGTAAAAAACGTTCAGGACATTCTTCAAAGCATTGATTCTTCTCAGAACCATGAATCTGTTCCACCATGAGTCAAGGAGTCTAGCACACTGAAGGCATGAGAGGTGTGGTGATAGTTGTGTCACAGAAAATTTACCAGGACTACATATAATCTAGGATGAGAGGGGTAAGGTACAGAAACTCACTTTAGAAATTACACAAGAGGAAATAAATCAGGAGCACAGAGCACATGTATGTGCACATGCAAGGGATCACACAAGGCACACCCAGCACATGGGGCCAAACTACAACCTCCCATGCTTGTTTACCTTCTTCAGGCATGAAATTTAGCCTCACCATTTCATGGCTCCACATTATGTCAGTCTTGCTTGACCAATAAATGCTATTTAAACATCATCCCTAATGCATCAATGCCACTATTCAGCAGTTAAGGGACTTGCCATTGTCACACTTCTCAGAAATAGCTGTCATGGACAATGACTGCTGCATCACCATAAGCAGAGACAGAAAAAAACCTCACAAGACAACTCACACTCAATGGACAGCACCAAACATTTTAAATAATCTAAGCTGCACAGACTTCAACTGGCACTGTGGGCAGTTAGCTCAGAACATCCCAGGATCAGTACCTGAGATGGCACCCCAGCATTCTCCTGGTAGCCCTTGAAGCCAATTCCCATCTCTCACTCACTCAAAATTACAGCCAGTGAAGTCAGCACAGTTGAACTATCCTAAGACTGACAACCAAAATGAAAATAAAATTCCACAGATTAAGATGTAGGAGCAGATCAGAATAAACATTAGAACAGCAGGTTACCAGCATAAAGAGTTAAAAGCTGACTTTCTAAAGAAAATTATAACCATCTGATAGAACTTAAGAACAAAACTATACTCGATTTTTTTTTAATTTTTTTTTTAATTTCTGGGTTTTTAAAAACTACACTAATGTTGACTAACAACTATGTTCTTCTTGCCTGAATTGCATCCTACCTGCACAGCGAGCATGCTGAAACCAAAACCTCACTTCCGTCCAGCGAGTTTAGTCTGGCGTCAGAAAAAAATGTATTAGAATTTGGATGTGAAAGATCCTCTCAAGTATCCTTTTAACAGTTGTTTGTGAAAGATCTTCTCAAGTATCCTTTTAACAGTTGTTTGTCAACTACCACTGGCATTTTTTAAAAGGATTTTAAGTCTAGAATCAAAACTGTTTAATTGACATGAGAGTCTCCAAGCAGAGTTTATTCAGTACAAATCCTCGGGTTGCACAAACTGAAAAGGCTCGTGATCCCCTGTCAGAGAGGAGAAAGAAACACTGTGACAAATGCTGATGAACAACAGACTCATACCAGAGCACAGATCATTTCTTTGATGAAGAGAATCACAGCCTGAAAATCTGAAAATATCAGCACTCTGCACTATCACTTACAAATTGTGATAACAGTTTAACACCGAATTGCTACTGAACTTATTTCCTTGTAATAGCTGCTGTACATAAGGAAGCTGGCAGCAGTTTTGAATTTTCATTCATGTGCAATTTCAGTGGATGAGATGAGAAAATTTTTCTAAAAAAATACTTAAATATTTAATGCATCAAAGTAAAACAGCAATGAAAGGAGATACTGGGGAAAAGCCACACAAAACATAGGGTGCAATATAGGTTTAAAACAATTGCCTAGAAGATGGGAAACCTGCTTCAAATGTAGACACGAGTTGAACCTGGATACTGCATAAAATCCAGGAAAGATATTAGGATGTTTGGATAAGAGGAAGGACATCATCACCTTCTGCTACTTCAGTTTCCTGTTTCACTTCTTCTGAGCTCAAGGGGATATTGGGATACACTATCCCTGCCTGTGGATCTATTCAAGCATTCTGATAATTGGCACCTTCAGAAAGGCCAATTTCTAAAGGAAACTGCTAAAGGATCTTCACCAAAGGAACAAAATAAATCCCCCTACTCAGTAAGCTGTAGTGAGAACTTGCATTCAAGTAATGGGGTATTTGTTTTGAGAAAACATTAATAAGGTACACAAAGGAGAAGGAAGGAGCTGGATTAAACCGAAGAGTGCCTTCAATACTTTGCACTCGGCAGTAGCTCCCACCCTCACGTCACGGATCACTGCTATTGATGACACACTGAAGTGTCCACTTGACAGAGAACACAGAATCCCACGAATCATGATTGATGGTGTAATGTAAGTTGTGTTTAGACAGCGCGTACCCATGTTTAGACATCGGTTACTTGGAAACCATGTGCCAATGGCTATTTTTTAATTTACACATACACCTCACAGAAACATTTCCACCACATGAAAGATAGCATACAGTATTTCACTGTGGCTTCTGGTTCCACTCTAATGATGTCAAAGTCATATATTTACATTTACTTGAGAGCTTGCCAGTTCCAAGAGCACTACAGAAATTCGTCACAGGATGCTGCTTTGACGCCACTTCAGCATACCTTTAGAACTGTCACTCTGTTGGCATTTTTTTAAGCTTTCTAGCTGTAGAAAGACTGAATTGAATAACTCATTTTGCTGGTTAGCTAAAGAAGGTAACTAAAGCATTTAAAGATTTACTAAATTACAGTGACACATGCAAGAAGAATGTAACTGTTGAGGCTGTAATGCTGGGTTATAAAACTCAAGCTAGCACAAATCCTTACTCTTTCCAAAAAGTTCTACAAAAAGCTAAAAGCTTACTACTGAATTTATTTGTTGTTTTGGACTCAAACACATAATCTTGAGATACCTACAAAGAGAGTTAAATACAAGATTAACACATACACCAAAAGAGCAAGTCTCTAGTTGCACTAATACTGATTATTACAGTAGCTACCAAAAATCCCACAGTTTTCACCCTGGACAGAAAGCTTATAGCAAGTCCAGTTCTGCTAGACAACAGGTGAATGCCCAGAACAAGCATGTCTACCAAAAGCTCCCTTTCTCTTGGCTTTCAAGTAATCCAGTCTAGGAGTTTTTGGTTACAGCATTCTCCTGCTATGCGAAAAGGCAGCATTTAGGGAATCAGTATCATGTATAAACACAAATGTTCTCCAAACTGATTAGCAATGTAAAATAAATTCTACAATTGCATTTGCCTTTTTTTTTAAAACCAGGAATTCTGATTTTTCCAGAATAACTGCAAATTAAAATTTAACTTGCCTCATACTCATTTCTGTTATAACTACCTTCCTCATCATTGCTCTATAAGCAATGGTCCCAGCAACTCTCACAATTAACTTTGCAAACTTTCTTTATATTTAAAAAAGCCTCTAGGAGAAACTCCTAATAGCAAAATTGCTCCAAGCAGTCTTACCCTAGTAAATGAGCTGGTATTGTTAGTGATGGAGAAATCTCATGATATCTAATTAGGTGTGTACACTTGTTGTGGTATTTTCAGATTTCTTTGGTTTACAAACACTGACTCTTTATGATACTTTGGAACTCTTAGTTCTTGTCCAAACCAAGGTGAAAAAATAATAAATGAGAATATTCCATCATAAAACTACAGGTTGCATTTTGGACAGTAGTTTAATTGGGACTTTCATCAAAGATCACCCAGAACGCTCGAGTAATAGGAAATACAGCTCTTGTCCAAAAAATGTCAATAAGGAGTTTCACCCCAATCCTATACTGCTTTCCCATCCATTGGCAGTTGTGGTCCAGGCTTCTGATGATTATGTATAAAGACACAAAATGCCAGGAGCACAGCTGTATCCCTTTTCTCCCAAGATGGCAACAGCAGCCAGCCAGGACACCCCAATACTGTATCTCACACTTGAACACCACAGAGTGGTAAAAAGGCTGTTCTTGTTTAAGACCCCCAACCCCACCTTTTATTAGCACCGACAGTCTGCTGTGTCCCAAGGTTATCCACTAGATTGCAGATATGCAAGGTATTAAAATAGGCATTTTAACTTTAACTGGTGGTTGGCAGGGAACCATGTAGTTTCTAGTTATCTTTGTTGAACTTTTGAATGTGCATATGCACACTTAGTACCCAGAACAGGTCACAGAAGCTTGTGGTTTTGCCTTCAGCTCTTGCAAACTGAAACGCCTCAGCAGTATGAAAAATATTTATGCAAACTTTACAGACGCTATGCTCATTCATTTATCTTAGAATCACAGAATCATAGAATCTTTTAGGTTGGAAATGGCCTTTAAAATCATCAAGTCCAACCATAAACCTAGTACTGCCTAGTCCACCACTAAACCATGTCCCTAAGAACCATACGTACACAGCTTTTAAATACCTCCAAGGATGGCAACTCCACCGCATCCCTGGGCAGCCTGTTCCAATGCTGGAAAACCCCTTCTGTGAAGAAATTCTTCCTAATATCCAATCTAAACTTCCCCTGGCACAGACTTGAGGTTGTTTCTTCTTGTTCTGTTGCTTGTTACTTGGGAGAAGAGACCAACACACACCTTGTTACAACCCCCTTGCAAGTAGTTGTAGGGAGCAATAATGTCCCCCCTCAGCCTCCTTTTCTCCAGGCCAAACACCCCCGGTTCCCCCAGCTGCTCCCCACAGGACTTGTGCTCCAGCCCCTTCCCCAGGCCCGCTGCCCATCTCTGAACACCCTCCAGCCCCTCTACGTCCCTCCTGGAGTGAGGGGCCCAAACATGAACCCAGCGTTCGAGGTGCGGCCTCACCAGTGCCGAGCACGGGGACAGGCACTGCCCCGGTCCCGCTGGCCACCCTGTTGCAGACACAAGCCAGATGCTGCTGGCCGCCTCGGCCAGCTGGGCACACTGGGGGCTCATGCTCGCAGCCACCAGCCAGCCCCCCCAGGCCCTGTCCCCCCCGGCAGTTCACAGCCCCTGCCCCAGCCTGTCGCGCTGCGGGGGCTGGTGCGCCCCAGGTGCAGGGCCCGGCACCGAGCGGGGTTGAACCTCGCACCACCGGCCTCGACGGGCCCAGCCTGCCCAGGCCCCTCCGCAGAGCCCCCTGCCCTCGGGGACATCAACACTCACACACACACAACTTGGCTGGAGACCAACTGGTCTTGCTATCAAAGACCGAGGTAAAGAAAGCAAGAGGTACCTCGGCCTTTTCCTCATCCTTTGTCACTATGTTTCCCCCACATCCAATAAAGGATGGAAACTCTCCTTAGCCCTCCTTTTGTTGCTAATGTATTTATAGAAACATTTTGTACTGTCTCTTACAGCAGTAGCCAGATTAAGTTCTAGCTGGGCTTTGGCCACTCCTGGAGTGAGGGACAGCTGTACTTTAAAGAGGGTAAACAACACAAAACAGACATCTAAGGCAGGAAGTAAGAATTCTGAACTTTAGCTGCTCTCACTAGTCACCTCAGAATCTGCAACATCTAACAGAAACTAGAGCTAACCTTTGGACAGACTGCTGCTACCTAAAATGAAATCTGGCCAGTACGTAAACTCTCTGTTCCGTGAAGAATATTACAGAAGTTTCAGCAGCGTCAAGTGGAGACCAGTATTTCATCTCATAAAACAGAAGTACAAAAAGCACTTTAAATTATTTGTTTGGAAAATGCTGACCAAATTTTTTCCAGCCTCGCAAACAAAATGTAAAGTGTCAACTTACATCAGAAAGGACACAATTAGCCAAGTGAAATGAAGTTTTTAAATGCAGTTCCATGGCTTGGGCTACTCCTTTATTTTTGTCTGAAAACACTTTTTACAGATGTCTTAGAAAGATGGCCAAGTTCTTTCTTATTCTTACAAAGGAGACCGTCTATACCCTTGAGGTAAACATAAGGCTCCCTTAGAGACTGGATGGTTGGACCACTTCATAGATTACACCGCTCCGTTTTCACGCTTCTGGAGCCCAGTGCCGCCACACAAGTTAGTCACAAGCACAGCCCTCACTATCAGCAACAGCACTAACCTCAGCATGATTCAGCCACCAGTAGAGTCATTCTGCAAACCCAGTCCTTCAGTGAGTATTTCCTCTCAAGGCAGGCCTGTAGAACATTAGCATATATAGCATGGCATCTTCTGTGATGCACAACTCCTTTTACTGTACATTCACAGAAGACCACACAAAGCATCATATTAGGTCACCAAAAGCTCAGGAAGACTACTGATAAGCTGACACGCCTGCTCTGACTAAACTTGACCCACTGAAATAACCAGGGTAGCAGGGCATGACTACCTTAGAGGTGATAAGGCAAATGTACTAGAGCAGATTCACGTGCCAGTCTGAAAGCCTCTGAGCAAATGGTTTAAAAGCCCGGGTAGCAATCTGCTCACAATTCAGATTTTGCTTAACTACTTCAGTACAAGAAAAGTTAGCAGAACATAAAAAATTAATTTTGATGAAGTTCTGCATAAGCTTTCTGCAATTACCAGATAAAGTGCCTCTACAGCTTCTGCCTTACAACTGAACCAAGGTTATTATCAATTTGCTTTTGATATAAGAAAGCGATTTTCATGTACTTACATCTGCTCTCAGAAGGAAGAGAAAATGGTTTGTGAAGCTTCCATTAGCATACAAAAGCAGCAACATCTGCTGGGAGTTTTAAGAGGCTCATTGCTGTCACTTAATCAGCACCACAGGCTACAGCTGGTCACCCCTGCCCTTGTCAGCACTCAAGGTATGGTTTCAAGAGATGAGGGGATAATTTGACCACACATTTCCTGCAAGACTTCTGTATCTATAAAAAAAACCCGTTCTACTCATACTTAGCTGAGGATAGGTAATCCACCTGTGCTGATTTCTCCTTGCATAAACCTGTAAATAGTATCGTAGCTGAAGTCGTTAATCTTTTCGTATGATACGTGACTTAAGCGAAGTGGCATTTTAACAAGCAAGACACAAAACCTAAGGGAGAGTTCACTTCCATGTGCTGTAGCGGTAGCACCATCTAGAGGAGTTGAGCTAGAAATTCCTCACACAAGGGGCAAAAACTCGGGAAAACCACTCTCAACAGTTGTGGGGATAAAATAAAAAAATCTTTACACAAAAAAAACATTTAGAGTGAATTTGCATTCTAAAATTTATCTACATAATAACTTTAAAATTGTTTCATATGTGTCTACACAACACAGTTTTTCTTAAATATTTTCTCAGTTTATGATATTTGGATTCATGGAGGTAACAAGATAACAAATAAAACTATCAGCAGTCAGATTGGGAAAGATCTTGATCTTATCTACTCTAGGGCACATGCTTGCTACAAGATCTTTGTCAGGTGGAGTAAGGCAGGACCTTCCCTACAGTTTTGTTCATAACCTTGCAAGGATGACTAACTTCATCTTCCTTAATTTTCACCTTTCCAAAGAGGTCTCTTTATAAAACCAAAGCCAAATTTCAAGTGGAGAAAGAGAAGAGAGGTTTTAAATTGAGTAATAGAGATTATGGGGTTTATTGTACTTGACATATAGAAGGAGGTGCTGACAACATGCGATTGCTCATTATTGCAGAACTATTAAGAGGGGAGATGGACAGGTACAGCCCAGGAGCCCCACTCATTATTTTTTCCATCTGCAGACACCCGCAACCTCACTTTGGCTAGTTTTAGCTTGGCACACTGTCCCCCATACCTTAATTCTGCTACTGCCACAAAATAACACTTTTGCTCCTGAAGCCTTCTGGGGATAGCAAAGTTCAGCCATTTTGTTACTTCTACAAAACAGACAGCTCCTGAGACTGAAAGACCAAGAATTAACCAAGAACATTCACAATGTGATTGCTCCACAGAGTCTGAATTGGCAATGAATCCAAACTGTAGCTCCAGTTGATTAGATGATATGTGACTGACTCAGCAGCATGATTTGTACTGACACATCTGCATTAAAAATTCAAACTTTTGTACACCTGAATACAACTTGCATTTCTCTTTCTCTCAGTATTGTGTCAAAATAACCACATAATACCAAATAACCAGTCATTTATTTCAGACATTTCAATAACCACATAATACCAAATAACCAGTCATTTATTTCAGATATTTCTAAGAGCTGTATGCTAAGAATGGACTCTAAGCTTTCCACTACTATACGACATTACCAGCTTCTACCAAATTTCCTTGGAGACTATTTGGCCAGAAATAGAAGCATAGGGGAAAAAAATGAAAGAAGCAACTGTACGATCACCAACAGCATCACTACTGGTCATACATGAGTTCATTCCACCTTATAGGCCAACAAAACTGAAAACTGGACATATCCTACAGCATGGGCAAGGAAGCTATCATAATAGTTTGGCAGATCTTTACAGGTACTTGTAATCAAGATTACTGGTTATAAAAAGCAAAGTTCTTCCTGAATTGATTTATGCTATTTCATAATGACTGGCAGCAAATCAAGATTTTTTTTTACAGCACTTCAGTGTAGCTCAAGTCCCTCTGCGTGTTCCTCAGTGTGCTTCAGCCCCTCCCTACCTCTTCCTGGGTCTCCAGGTTCAAGCATCAAGGAAAGAATGAAATCCTTATGTACTTACCAGAGAAATCCTCTTCCTAGTTTCTACATGGAGAATTACGTCTTCTGTCATAGTTTGGGCTGGAAGAAAAGAAAAGGAATAGTTTTAGCTGTTTTCCATCTTTCAGTTGATTTTGTTCCTCAACCTTAACTATAATGCAGAAATTAGTTCAAACACCAGACTACAAGTGCAAACACCTAAACTTTAAGCTTCTCATTTGCTACTCTTACCAGCAAATATTTAAACTTATTCACACAGATAAGCATTTGCAGGATTCCAGTCCTAGATTATGTGGAGTTTCTGGTTCTCAAGAAGTATCACTGTTGCTAACACTGCATTCAGTACTGTTTATCAAAAGCAATTATGTTGCTTGGAATCTGAATTCTCTGTTAAATTTGAAGTAACCAAGGAAGTATTTTCATTTGTTGTTATGTGTCTAAATCTGAGACAAAGCCTATCTGAGTGTCTGTAAAAGTCTGCATGTTTCAGTCTTTCATGCTGAGCATAAATAATGCTTCCAAGAATAATCCTGCATCATTCTAGCTGTCATTTTGGCTCCACTTCAGCATTTTTTGTAAAGCTGAGTTGATATTTTTATTGGTTTTAAAAAGACACACAGGAATCTTGCATCCATGAAGGAAAACAGTGATCCTGAAAAAAGACTTGAAAATTAAAAAATAGCAACAGGGCAGCACAGTAAGTGGAAAAACGCTTTTTCATTTTATCTAAATCCCTGGACTTGTCCGCCCAGTTACTGGGGGTAGGAATACCACTATCCCTAACGGTATGTTATCCTACAGTGTGTTGACTTTAATTGGACTATAACAGCAAGGATCACTCCTGTGACCAACACTGACAGTAGGACCAGGTTTATATTGTCTAATCTATAAGTTTTCATTTAAGACCATCTACTGACTGTATTAAAATAAAATTGCCCTGTAGGTGTTCCAGTCAGAGCCAATAAGCACGCACCAGTGCTTCCAATTGTTCAAAAATAAAAAATAAAAAAAAAAAAAGAAAAAAAAAATCTGTAAAGATATCTCACTTCCAAAAATTCTGACCACCACAGTTCTTATTGTAACAAAACTGCACAGGTGTATCAATGCAAAGTTCACTGCTGGCTCAACTGTTCACAAGTGAAACACTTCACACAGCTGAGGCAGTGACTCACAGGGGCCAGGATCAGCTGTAGGCAATGTTCTTGATTGCCTGCCACAGCATGTTAGGTTAACGGCTAAAATAGTAGCTTTTGAAATAAATATACTGGTATTTCTGATAATTTCTCTCTTCCCTCATAAGCCAGAGTTTCAATTCAGTTATATGCTTATCTGACTACACGGCAACTTCATCACTTCTGATTTATGCTGGCCCCTGCCAGTCTGAAACTTCATAAATACCTAGAATAATATTATTGCAACAGATAGGCCAATCCCACACACTGAAGTTATTTTCTCTCCAAACTAGGGCCATAAACTGCATTAAGTTACGTGCTGATACAGTGTTGCAAGTTTCAGATACAATTGGGTCCTTAAAGAGCTGCAGATTAATAACTAGCTTGTTAATTTGGTCTTAAGAGCTCTCCTTTTAAAAAGACAGGGAGACTGCTGGCTTTGCAAAACACCAAACTTTTTGAGCTCACCAGATCTTTAGAGCAGGGCGGCTAAAAGTCAGTCTAGTAAAAAGAGCCCAGGCAGCTTCATGTACAACACAGAAGACTCAATAAAGCTGGCCTCTTCTCTTACAAAGACATGCAAGTCTTTTGAACACATCAGTCCTATTGACTGCGTGCATGGAGAACGGCGGCTCTTCAAACGTCTTGCACGTGTAATTTGTTCACCTGCTATTTTGGCAAAGGGTAACAGAAGCACGCAGATAACTTATTCACGCTACAGCATCATAGAAGTGGCCTACACCAAACTGAAAAGTCGACTTAGTAAACTACAACAGCACGCAGCACTCCTGAGGAGGCCAGTTTCCCCCTGTGTGCGGGGTAGAGCCAGGCTGGAAAGCTGCGGCCGGGGAAGGAGCGTGGCGCGCTGCGGGAAGGGCGCACAGGCACGGCTGGTGGTGTACAGGGAGGTGGAAAGAGCAACTGTTTGGGATTTGGGCAGTATCGGCCTCAGCTTCAAAATAAACTAAGTAAAAAAAGAAAAAAAAAAAAAAAACCAAAACCAACACAACCAAAAAACCCTCTAGTACAACAATTCAGGGAACTTGAGTTCGTTTCACCTCACCGATCAGGCCCCGTCCGCCACCACTGCTCAGCCACAAGCCCGTCCGAAGCTGCATGACACCACCGCCCGCGGGCCCCTGGGGAGCACCGAGCAGCCCCCGCTGCCCCGGCCAGCCCCGCCGCGGGTCCCGCCTCACCCCCCCGGGCTGCCCTCGGCCCCGCCAGGCGGCGGCGGCAGCGCCCCCCAGGGGCCGCGCTCGGGCCGCGCCGCCGCTCCCGCGCCCGCTCCCGCCGTCACTTCCGCCGCTCCATGGCAACGGCGGCGCGGCCATGGTAATGGCGCCGGGCCTGCTCGCCGCCCCGGCCCGGGGGCAGCCGCGGGGCGCTGGAGGGCGGCGGGGGGCGCAGGGGCACAGTCCCGGGGCAGCCCTCGGGGGCGGCGTCGCCGCGGGCTGCTCGGAGGGGCGCCGCCGGCCGTCGCCGTGGTGGCTGCGGGGTGCCCTCAGGTGTCCTCTCTCCTGGCAGGCCGAGGCAGAGGAAACCCTGAGGAGGATCCAAGCCCACAGAGGGGTTGTCGCAACTATTGTTATAAACGCTGAAGGTAAAACGTCCTGTGTTTCTCCAAACGTGGCGGCGGCAACAAGCATTGTAACTCTTCCGCCCAGGGTTGCAGGTTATGAGGCGTTAACGCAACCTGCTTGCAACGTTTCATCAAGGTGTCGTGCTTTTCAAGAAAGCGTGTTTCATCTTAAGACGTGAACGTTTGGTTTGAGACCGTTTCTTGAAGCTCTCCATATGATGTAATTTTCCGTTAATGCAAAGCAGAGCCTTGACATCTTCTCTGAAGAAATAACTAGAAGCATGATAAGCTTCATATAACTTAAGGACTTCCACATTCTTACTTATCCCCCTTGTTTAATTAAACTATACTTTACTTTCCAGAACCAGATCTCGAACATCTCTTGGTAGGTTACAGAAGGGGAGAACGCATGGCACTAAGCTGTTGCTTTTGCAGGCATTTTTTACTCCAAAATTCCTTGTATATACAACAAAATTCAATAGCATTTCACTCCCCTCCTCTTCCTCTGAAAAGTTACAATTAAACAAAAAGATCAGGAGAAAAGTATCTACTAAACAAAGCTGATCTACTGTGGGAGCCATTTCTTGGTCCTGCTAAATAGTCACAAGTTCTTTAAATTGTGCTATGGTGTGTTGTCATGGAAGGAAGAGCAAGTTTCATATCAGGCCAGCTTTGGCTGGGATCCTGAAGATTGCAACTCAAAAGGGAGAAGTCACAGAAATCACTTTTCAGAGGCTTGGCTTCTCAGGTTAATCTGTTCTAATCACTTCTTTACAAAAAAGACAACTCAATTTACCTTGTCCATAATCTAGTTGGCCTCCTTCATTTTTACAGTCCCCCTAAAAAATCTATTACACTAGCAGCAGTTTAGCAACAGGAGGCAAGAACACTATGAAGGAAGACTAAATGTTATTTAGTCTTTAGAAAATGTGGACAATTTCATTTGTGTGCCTGGACATGTTAAGTAAAATGTGCCTTTGTTCACAGAATAGATGGTGCAGGTCAAGAGAAAAGTGCACAGCCTTGCAAATAGAAACTGAAAAGCTGCTCTGCGCCCGCACATGCTCGTGTCTAGATATGGCTGTATTGTGTTTCAGTAAATAAAATGTGACTTGATTCAATGAGCACTTGGACTAAGCTGCAAACAAGAAGTGAACAAAATCAAGCACTTAGATAACACAAATGATCTTTTCTGAGCTTGCAGTCCAATACATTTGTCAAGGCAAAAACACCAAGTAATCTAATAGAAAAATAATCCAGTTGTTTTATGTTCTGTTACTTGGAACAGTTGACAACTTAGCCCAATTTTGGTCAAGTATGCTTTCCTGGTCAGGTGTGCTACTACCGTCCATCTTCACCCGTGGTTGTTGTACCAAGGGAAAGCTCAGCAATAGCTGTGCAGAGTTAAGACAATAGCATGCTTTTTAAAAGGCTGGTTTGGATTCCTTCTGTCTCAATTTTGATTT
Source organism: Falco biarmicus (assembly GCF_023638135.1). Classification (NCBI taxonomy): domain Eukaryota; kingdom Metazoa; phylum Chordata; class Aves; order Falconiformes; family Falconidae; genus Falco; species Falco biarmicus. The sequence continues at coordinate 6,759,601 of NC_079302.1, read as the reverse complement.
GCAAAGGAGGAAGAACATTCCACTTCCCTTTTTCACACGTCAGGCTATTCGCGGCAAGGTATAAAGTCTCCCGGTATCCTGTTCAAACTCACTCATCCCCACAAACCTGTTGAACGTGTGGCTAGACTAGAAGCCAATGGACAAGTCTAGTGCAGGAATTTTGGTTTTAGTTTATCATTTTGAAATGTTTCAACACCAGATGCCAGATGTGAATACAAGAGAGCCCGTTCTCCATGAGGATGTATTTGAGGTACCAAGAAGTTAGATTCCACAAACTAAGCCCCAAAGTAGGTGTGTAGTTTGTAAGTTTTTGTAACACCTCCAAATATCCATAATTAGCACTAATTAATCAATCTAATTACTTAAAATCTTTCTGCAGAAAAATAAATTTAATTTCTGTCTATCCTGAAACATTTCAAACAAGCGTACATCTTAAATTAATCACAGTAAAAATACTTGAACCAGTGGTGCAGTAGTGAGTTTTCTTAGGCTGTTCAGGTTCCCCAAGAAGATGAATCCTCACCAACATAAACAGTTGTCTTTTACTAAGATTTTGGTAATAGTGTAGGTACACTTAGGGACATGAAATAGCACATTAAAGATTCCTCATACAAACATTGTCTGTCATTTCTTTTAATGCTCAAAGTTGATTTGTTCGTTGAAACACTATGCTGAGTGTACCTTGTTTATTTGGAAAATCTCATAAACTGTTGCTATCCTTCACAGTTGAGAAGGATCACACTACAGCATTTCTAATGAAGGATTTATTTGCCTTTCTCTAATTTGGGTAGCAGAGGCAAAGAGAATTTGTCCTAAAGTAAGCATAGCTCAGCTTTAATCTAAGGATGTCACTAGTGTCAACTCATACTCATGTTATTATTAGACCTTGGAGGATCATTTAACATTTACCATTTTCATTAAAAGTCCTGTATTTGTTGAAGCAATCATTTAAATACAAGGTCATATAAACTTGACACTAATTCATTGCTGCTTTTAAGTGACTTACTATTTAACGCTGTGATTATATAGATATTCTCATGCTAATGCAGAGCTTGGGAACACTTGTTTGTTTCCATTAAAACATCAGTTTCAATCTCTGAGTAATAAACATTAGACACAAAGGATGTACTGGGTCATTCTGTACACTTTCCCACACTACACATCCTACCAATGCAGAATTCTTTCTCAAGTCACAGCACAGATTTCAGGTGATTCGAATAATGCTTTCCTAGGAAAATTATGGAATAGCCTACTCTCTGAGGTGGTTCTATTATCTCTTTTACTCCTTTGCTCTAATTCTTTACCTGGCATTCGCTATTTGTGCATGTTAATTCTTCTTTCATAATCAAACTCTTCAACTTAAGTCATATGACCCTATTTTTTTGCATTCATATCCTGTCCATCTGCAAGAAAAAACAAATGTATGCAAAGAGAAAATTGCCTTGCTGGCTTGTAATCTATTTCTTTGTTAGTGGGACAAATAAATTTTTTATTAGTGAAACAAGCTTATTAAAGCCAAACAGTTTTACACTTGTAGGATTACTGTGAACCCTGGTTTTACTTTCACCTGGTAGCCTATTAATATAAAAGGCATGATTTGACAAATCTTTGATAAACAATGATTCATTACATCATCAAAAATTAATCTTGATTTATATATTCATATTTTTATATACATATTTTTAATAGTTGGTATCAATACACTGTGTACTACCAATTGTCAATATTTTGCCACGAATTGGAAGGGATTGTTCCAAGGGTGGTTTTGCTTGCCAAATGCAAACATGCCACTTCTGCCCTTTGATTGCTCTTGGTATCTCACTGGGAACGTGTAATTTCTACCACTGCATGTGCCAAATGCTACAGTTAAAAGTGTGGGTTAGATTCTTGCAGCTAAGATATGAACTCAGTGACAGTGTTTAAACTGATGAAGCACCATAACTGGTTAAGTACTACAGAATGGAATTTGATAGGTATTTAAGAGCCTTAAACAGCAATTAGGCTCTTTCAGAAGTTTCATAAGGCAACTCTATGTTTAATTGCCACTGATTAATATAAATTATACTTTAAAAAGCACACAGATACCTGAAATCAACATAACTTCTTTCTGCTACAAAACAGAAAAAAACCTATGAACTCCTGGTTTTTTCTTGTATGATCTGCTGTGTATGAAGAATATGCAACTTAACTGAATGATTATTGTAAAATTGTTTGTTTGCAGGAATTCCAATAAGAACAACTCTTGATAACTCTACAACAGTCCAGTATGCAGGTCTTCTTCATCAGCTCACCATGAAAGCTAGGAGCACAGTGAGAGATATTGATCCTCAGAATGATCTAACCTTTCTTAGGATCAGATCAAAGAAACACGAAATTATGATAGCTCCAGGTAATATTTGTATTAAAGTAACAACAGAATTGTGCGTCCTTTTAAGTTTCTTTTATTTCTTCACAAATAAGGCTACCATAGAAAATGCACTTTGAAAACAAGTGTATGAAAATATAACCATATATTCACCGTGTAACCAGATGTGTTAGGATTTTAATGTACAGAGTGCATAGTATTCAGGCTTGGAGACAACCAAACAAGTCTAGATCTGATTAATGGTCTGGTTTCAGTGCGTTTTCACAGAGGAAAACTGGACAAATATATCTATCAAGTTGTGTCCGTGGGTGTATAGTATTAAAGGCAGCAAATCCATTTCAGCTCCAAAGACATGCAAAACTTTTTTTTTTCTAATTTTTTTTCTTTTTACTTGGTATGTTATCATGACTTCCTAGCCATAGGTGGGCTTTGTGTTACAGATATGCAGTATTATTACCAACATCGTAACTGTGATATAATTATTTTCCTTAAACCAACCAGGGGAATATAGCAACCAGTTTCTCACTCATGTTAAATACAAATACATGTTAATTTGTTAGTTGTGGCTCTAAAATAGACGACAAAGCTAGATGAGCTGTGGTGAAGCTGTGATCAAGGACCAGTATACAAGGTGAATCAGGCAAAGCAGAGGTGATTGGTTGGGGTGGAGATCCTAATGTGTGCACTAGCTAATTGAGAGACTAATGGTATGCAGGGTTTTGACAGAAATATCTGATGAAGGCACACAGGACAGAAATGGAAGCTTCAGGGGTCTCCTCAGCATAGCTGCTGGGGAGGATGTTCGCTCCAAGCATGCAGTGATGGACAGCCTTCACTGGGGTGGCCTCTGATGCTGATTTCATAGCAAATGTGGAACAGGGGTATTGTGCTAGGTATGTGTCACCTTGCCTTACTGGAATTATTTATGATGCTGCTACAGAACAGTATGTGTGAAAGAAATCTGGCACTGTCATTAAGTGTTAACATTAGTCATCAGCCACTACTAAGATTAAAATTCCAGTTTAGATTCTATTTTGGAGTAAAAAACCTAATGCATTTTTTAAATCAGTGTTTTGCTCATTGATTTAGACTGATGCATTTGATTCTTATTTTGCATTTGCCTTTCACTTATTTTTAGAGGTGACTTTTTGACTAGTAACTATGAAAGCTTGTTGACCTGAAAATAAGTGGTATAAAATGTGAAGCTTTTTTTGCTAAAGGGAGATCAGTTGTTCAAAAGGCTTGATTGTGATTTACTATAATAGAAGATGGCAAATGAACTACCTGTGATTTATATTAAGTTGCTTTTGGATGAAAGTGACAATGCAAGACTGCAGCTTCTTAACTCTCCAAAGCAGATATGACCCTAGTAAATTCACTGGATACTTTCAAGAAATGTTTCATTTAAAACAGATCATGTTAAGTAGCTATCTAACTAAAATTGTTTCCAAAACTTCCCCGGGCTTTTAGAGTTAGTAGGCGAAGTCTGGCATGCTTAGAATTTATTCATAGTAGAAGTCTATTCAAATCTTTTCTCCTTTTCTCATGTCTAAATGGGTTCTCAATTTTGAATAAACTACTTAGTGAACTGAAAGAAGTTCTCTGCACTTGCAGAAGAGGCTGCAGATGTCAGAAGTTTTTTATTATAACAAGTGCTAGCTTCCAGGTGCTTATCTTGAGACTTTTTTCATCTTGTTTAAACATCTTTACAGCTTATTGAAAGCAAATCTACTGCTTACTGAAATAGTTTTAATATGGTGTAGTTAAACTTTATGGCACAGATATTTTTTATCTGTAATCACATTTTTGTACAAAGTACTTACATTTTCTAGATGATTTTTATATAAATAGATATAATGCTTTTGCGTATGTTTTATAAAGAATAAGTTGGAGAGGAATAGATTAATAAAGAGTATTTATCAGGAAATAAGGTAAAATATTTTAACTAAACATTTTTTTATCCCTTTTTGCAGATAATGAGTATCTCCTGATCGTTATTCAGAACCCATGTGAATAGTCCTACTATGGCAATATTAAGAGACAGTGATGTAGTTCTAGTTCTTAAACTAATATTACCTGTTGATATTTAATATCAAACATAGCACTACGTAATTTTACCTAAAGTTTTAACTCATGACTATTACGTTGCTAATTTAAAGTTCTCAGTTGTAGCTGTATCAATTTGTGTTTAAGCAAATCGTAATGCATATATCAAAATATCCTATGTTTGTCTTGATACTCAGAAGAGCAATAATAAAGCAAAATACTTAAAACTCTCTTTAATGGATGTTCAAGCTATTCTTGCAATTAAATAATTGTCTTTACACTTCTAACATGTTGGAGGAGAAACATTGTGTTGTAGACCATGTGTATTCATACATCTGCAAGCGTGTCCCTATGAACTAGAGTAACCGCAGTGACACGAACCAAAGAATACAAGCGTAGCTCATGTGACTAATGATGGACTGGATGTTGCCCAGTCTTCAGCTCCTGGTTTTAAGTTTTCAAAAGGCAGAAAAGTGAAAGAAGTACTGTCTTTTATTATTTTCTCATTTTTATAGATGGAAACAATAGCTTCATTTAATATTTTCAGTAGTGGAATTTCAAGGACAGTTGAGCCTGCATGCTAATGTAGAGCTACTGTTAGTTTGTTGGTAATGCTAAACAGTGCCTTTTGATAACTACACTACGGTGCTGTTTGATAACTACTTAAGCCTTTAGATCCAAGAGACATGTGAGAGAGGGAGGGTTAAAGCTCAAAATGTTTCCCAAATCAGATCCATGTTTATACGGTAGCACCGGGGATCAGATACGTATTGTTGAGTGCCTTTAAAACAGGTGCACTGATAAAAGGCCTATGCGCAGTGCAGCTACCTACAGAAGTCCATTCTGTTTGGAAGACACGCTATGGCAGTGCTTGGGATGAGTCTCATGGCTGCTGTGCCTTCCTGGTTGAGGGAGGGCACTACAGAACTGGGTGCAGCACCCCCGTTCTGCCTGCACTGTATGCCTTGGGGCGGGGGTAAGCACGGCTATGAGCTTTTCCCCCTCGTGATCCCAAAGTTAGGCTAAGCTTTGCACTTGAGTATATGCAGAGACAGTGTAAAAGTCCAGGCAGTTTGAGCTGACCCTGTGCTTGAAACAATATCCAGCCGTACTCGTACTACAAATCATCTCAGGTTATGTAGACTACATGAATTTTATCAATTATTTATTTAAATTTTAAAACTTCAGATTGTCTTCAGTTGGTCAGAAGAAGGGTGGTTTTAGATATAGGATGGAAGAACAACAAATGTGGGGGGTGGCTATGAGGATGAAAGGAAAAATGAATCTGTTGAATACTGCTCAGGGATCTTTGTAGTACATCATATGAATTGTGGTTGAGGTTATGAAACTGATAAATCACTGAACGTCTCAGCGGATACAGAGTCAGCAATTTGCTATTAGGACTACATTACATATCACTCAAGACTTACACAAAGGCAAGTATCAAAGCCTGGTGGTATTTTTTTCAAATCCCAGTGTTTGCTCTGACTTTGCTGAATAGCTTGGAAAGGCTGGATTTCACTGAAAAATCTGGGAGAGCTGGTCCTGAGCAGAAGGTGGTGGGGACCACGGAAGAGTCAGTGCTGCTGTGTATTGACAGGAAGCGAACCCAAGGGCACAGAGACCCAGTGTGATGGAAATTAAGCACAGCAATCCAGCTGGGCAGGGCAATTCAAAATTTTAAGGATAGGTAAATCAACTGGACACTACCAGTAGCACTTACTGTTGTAGTCAGTGCTGTGCCAGAATTTCCTTACTGCTGGAGGGTTATTTCATTGTGCAACAGAAAAATGCACCAATGTATTGACATGTGGCAACACTTCAAAAAAGCTAAGTTGTTATTTGTTATCTTCTCAGCTTCCTTTGTGATAATTTTAAAAATCAAACCTATTTATTTCTATGCATTAGTGAACATTTATTCTGCTAATATCCTGGCATGTCAAATGCCTACCAATGCAAAGGCCAGATTTTTCATTTCAGGACATACCCAAAACTATTGCTGAATTCCAACTACGTATTATTAATGTGTATTTGGGGCCAATAGTTTTGTTTCTGTGGTTTTCTCTAACAGCATTAAATTCTGTGGTAGTTTCACTGTGTAAGTCCAGAAAACTGCCAGAATTACAGTCCCTGTTTCACTTTTCTATTGTCAAAAATAATACTGGTGTTGCAATGTCCAGCATCATTGAAAAATGTCCTTCAGCCCAAAGAACACAGTAGTGCATTGTAAAGAGAAAAGCTTGGTATCTGGCAATGTTATTTCATTTTTGTCTTTCTGATACGTGTGTTAGTTCCCTTTACAGACTTTAATCCAATATTTATTAAGCAGCTGATGATTGCTGTAGCTTGATAAAGCACTCAAAAAGACACTTAAGCCAAATCATTAAAATTAAACACATGCTAAATCATTTTGCTGAAAAGTGTTTTTATGTGGAAAAATGGCCTTAAGCAGATGTGTGTAGTTCTCCAGGGGTCAAATACTGCTCACAAATTAGTTTCTTTCCCTGTTCCTGTGAGAGGCATAGATACAGATAAGAGGGCAAAGTTTGGTCCATTTAGAATGATGTGCATAGTAACAAATGCTATGCAAACACATGGGCTGAGCTTCTGCCAGCTACCCTTACCAGGGCGGTCCCTAATTGGGTTTCCTTGAGAGCACTGTAGTATTAGACAATTTCGGCAACATCTTCACTAGGGAGCATAAATTGAAATACTCCATTTCATTCCCTGGTGATTTGTTCCTATTTTCTGTTAGTAAAAGCAAGCTAAACACGTGTAAACTTTTCATTTAGGTCTCTCAGTAGGAAATGGAAGTAACAAAAGTTAAGTCACTAACAGTGGAAAACCCTCCTCAGCACATTGACTTAAACAAAGGTGGGCCACTGAAAAGGAATGGAATTGTCCAGACAAAATACAGGGAAATACATTTTTAAGTTGTTTGAGCACCACAACAATGTTACACCAAGTCATTTAAGCTGTCATTTATGTGAACCAGCAGAGATTTTACTAGTTAACAATTAACGGGGGGGAGGTTGAGGAAAGAAGTAGCATGAAAAAGATTAATTTCATAGATGATCATTTTGTCAAGGGAACGTTGTGAATGTCAAGAATGGCTGTTGTTCATTGAGAAGCAGCACTTGGATTGAATTGTAACATGCTAGTTAGGCGACCAGCCAAGAAATAAATTATGTCAGTATCATGCGTTTGGGGTCCTCAGAATAAATTACAATGGAAAGTTCTCTGAGAGCCTCCCATTTTCAAAATGAAGAATCTTGGATTTCCCTTAACATATAATTCTTCAAAATGCATGGTCCCTCATGGGACAACAGCTTTGGCCAGCTCATTCAATCAAGGCAGTTGTTCATTCTGTATGTTGCTCATCTGCCAATTTAATACATTTCAATTTTCATTTAATGCACATTCAGTGTATTTAGTATTCTGGCTTTCTGTGCAGTTACTTGGTTTTTACATTAATGCACATAGAAGTATCAAATGGTGTATTTTTTAGTTATTTTTTCAGCTTAACTCAAGATGTATGTAGATCTGTGGTCCTAAGTTTGCACGTTGTTTGATTGAATGTAACTATGGTATACGATGAGAATGATTCACAAACTCTGCAAGTGATGAAGCATTTGTAAGATGATGAACTGCAAACTATTTGTTACTTATACGGACTTGCAGGAATTTATGTATTTGTATTTTTTGAGGTCTGGTAAGGGCATTCTTGTGACAGGATTCTTAGAAGGGAGTGTAATGGTGAGGATGGTGGTATAAAATATAAAGTCAAAATAGTCCAAAGTGGACAGTATTCATTAAGGATGTTCGCAGTTAATCTAGGAAACACTAAGATGTTCAATATGAAATTCTCCTGCTGCCAATGAATCCACGATCAGACTCTGTACTTTGTCACACATTAATTGAACCTGCCAGCGTAATTTCAGTGAGAAGTTCCTCAGATTTACTGATGGCACAAGGCTTCTTATTCAGTATTATTATATATATGATGGGCATATATGTCTATATATGTATATAAAGCAGGTACATGTAAGTACTGTTAACTTCCTGAGAGGTGTTTGGTGGACCACACTGGGTTCTCTGAAGAAACTATCTGATCATAAGTGTTAACAACAGTGAACCTGAAAAGGACAGATTACTAAAACACACAATCATCTGAAAATGCAGTTAGGAATAAATACTATTTCCAAGAGCTATTCAGTTAGTTTTGGAACTAAACAGTGACAGCAGCACTTTCAGTAACAGAGGGTGTCCCTAGCGAGAGGGATCACTTCCAGCTCCACTGTCTCAACTCAGCAGGACACAAGTTCTGGGGTGGACCCACAGAAAAAGCCACAGTTTTCCTAAATAAACTGATGTCATCCTCTTAGTTCTGTTTTAATTACTAAGTTACAGTCTGCAGACAGCAAGGTAATTCCCCTATTGCTTTTCCAAATCTTAGGCAGCAGCTAAATTAGAGTAGCCAGGAGAATTCCAGGTTTGTGTTCCCTTTGCCTGGCACCTGAGCAAATTAAATCTCTCAGTTTGTAGGAAAATTAGGTCATAACAACAAGGTTCACCGAGGGACTTCACAGTACCAATGGGGAAAAGGAAGACTGGTTCTTGGAGAGAAAGCCTAGAATGTCCTACGTTAATTAAGCATAATGGCAAAGGTGCATCGCCTGTCTGTTCAGATCGTGGCATTGATGTGAACCTCTCTGAATTTCAGGACATTCTTATTTCAGGACACAGAGGGACTTAAAACAGACCTCTGTAAAAAATGCAGCAACTAGCAGGGAAGTGAAGGCCACAGGGAGATCTGCACTGATTCCTTGAGCTTTGCGGACAATTTGAGAGAGAAAAGGTTAATTCTCCTTCAGGATGCAACCAAGCAGAAAATCAGCTAGTCCAAATACACGCAATTTTCAGCCATCTCTGCAAATTATCCTTAAATAATAATGAAAGCACTGAGAATTTATTTCTGACGCATTTTCAATTGTTACGTTGAACCGGGTACACTACTTTTAAAAGCAACACTAATTTAAGTCAAATTTCTTCCAAGTGGATGCGCAACAAGAGGGCATGAGTTGTAACCACCCACATCCTACCCTGCCCAGCTGGGGCTCTGAGCCTTGCGTACTGGTTTGGCTGGTGCTGTAGTGAGGAGCATTCTTCCTCTTTTCCAAAAATACCTGTCTGCCTTTGACCTGAATACCCTTTTAGTTGCCCTGGCTCTGCACCATTGATTTCAGTGAAATTGCTTCTATCTAAAGCAGTTCAAATAATACACAAAAGGTACCATCACCTTGAGTCTATGCCAGCTGGGTCAGAATGAAATCTCGACGTGCTTTCACTGCTTTGTTTTTAAACATACAGGGAAAGAAGACAACTGCACTAGACCATTCTTTGGTAAAGATGGACAGAAGTCAGCATCAGTTACCAGCTGGCAATAATTTTACAAAGTATTGTTGACAGGCCATGACTGCAAGGAGCAAAATAGCTAAACGGAGGATCAGGTTAAGAGAGTTTGCTATAGTATGGCTCATCATTTAAAACGCATTCAAAGGCACCCTGCATTTTCAAAGCACTATGAATGGTGAGAAGAATGTTGTACTGAAGTACTTCAGATATCACAGAAGCTAGAAGAAGAAGAAAGATTCAGCTTTCTCTGGTATTTATAGATACACAAACTCCACAGTTAAATCAGTGAAGATGACTGCGAAGGATGACAACAAGGGATGCATTTATTAGCACCACCAAAACAATTTAAAGTGACATTTTAAATACAGAAGGAAAACTCTAGGATCCAGTCAAATATTCCTTCCCCCTTTTGCCCCTTGTCCTAAGGGGACCATGCATTTGTCGGGTGAATCCGTCTGTTTGACAAAGTTGTTAATTTCGCCACAGGTACCTCTGAGTCTGTCTCAGGAGCAGTGTCTGCTTCTTACACGCTAAACCACAGTGTGTACCGTACAACTGTTGCTGCTAAACTAAGTACTTAAGCACATTCTTCTGCTAAACTCAGCTGGAAAGCTCACGGCCACCTCCTACAAGATTTCTGAGCTGTGAGTGGCTTGCAACGTCTCATTACGTCTGGTTCAGGCTAAAACCCAGAACAGTACAGTCAAATAGAGATAATAAATGATGATAAAATACTTAAATTAGTAATGAAGCTGTATGATGTCTGTAAGGAACTCTTACAGCCAGTTGTGAAAAGCTGCCAGTTCCCTTCTAATTTACTAATTAGTGGTTTATAAGAGAGAGACCCATCGCTAGAGTTACCCTTTTGTCTGCAAATAAAGACCACAACAGTAAGTCTAGAGCTCAGTATTGGCCAGCGGTGTGACTGTCAGCATGTGTGACAGGATTGTAGAGAAGAAACTGGAAATGCTGTTATGTCTAAGCAAGTGAAAGTGTGAAGCTAGATGGAAGAGTGAGAAGCATTCCTGGTTAAGCAAAGATTTTATTTGCTGTGATGGTTGTTAAAGGAAGTTTATACCTAAAGCATAATCCAGATGAAAAAGAGACTGAATAATCCACAATCTTTACCATTCCAAATTATTGTTAATTGTAGACTATTCCAAGGGGGATTTCCCGGTGTTTTATTCTAGGAGCATACACAATATACTTAGCGTAGTTTTTCCCACATGACAAAACCATCCTTGGCCTAAAGAGCTAACAGTCTGCAGGACCAGTTTTCTTCTTCCTACCAGTGTTTAGTAGAATAACTTCACTGACTTAAATAAAATTAGTCTGCATTCATACAAGCTTTACTTTCCCCTTGTGTGTTCCGCTTTTGGAAGAATTTCAAAAATAAAGGAAAGACTTATGGTTCAGCAAACCGCAAAACAGGAGAAGTTACAGTCAAGAAAATTTAGTACGCGCACAATATCACTGCATTTTTTTCAACCAATTTTATTCCTTTCCTTTAGGGAAACAGAGGAACCACAGACAATTTCTACTTATTTACCCTACTGCAATCCATTAATAAGACCACTGTAACTCTGCCTTGGCTACCACCAGTATTATTTTCCCTAATTTGTTGCAGACGTGCCCATGCTAATGCACTAGTACAACACATTACTGCTTAGCTGTAGGTTCATTGCAGAGATAGGGTAGGAAATAGGTTGTGGTTTTTAGAAAGAGCAGCTATGAAGCCACTAGCCTATTGAAAGGACTAGGAACTATGGATATACCAATTATTTGCAAAATTTCATACATCACAACCTCAGTGAAGTCAGCACTATGGTAGGTAGCTAACTGTTTCTCTTTGCAAAATGGGGATGTTTTACTGGGGTTTCATGTATTTCAGACCCACGGTATCTCAAAGTAACGTGACTCACTTTCTGCTTTGGGTTAGAACATAAGAAAGCACATTTTAAAGACATCAGATCTTGTTTTCAGCAACTCATAGGTAAGTGTTTCACCCATCTGCCCTCCCCTGCTGATGTTCAGTAAGATAAGGTATGATTTTTTTTCCTATTGTCACGGTTTTATTACTCAGAGATTTACTTTTAAGTGTTACATGATCACCACTTCCTGCTGAAGGAGGTAAAGTCTCTTTGCACTGCTTGCATTCAAAACAAGCAGAGCTACAAGGAAGGAGTTTATGCACACACACACCATTAGTTCTGCCAGGTGCCATATTAGAAATTGCTCTTATTTGTAGTATCTAGATTGAAAATATCAACTGCAAAAAAAAATTCATAAGCCTTTTGGGAGTGGAAGTAGGTTTCCTGAATTTCCAAGGAAAAGTAGAGGAAAGAGGAGATCCATATTTAGGAAGAGGAGATCCTTTCTCAGCAGAAAAGGGCCTGGGGGGGCTGGTTGACAGCCGCTGAATGTGAGCCCCCCAGTGTGCCCAGCTGGCCGAGGCGGCCAGCAGCATCTGGCTTGTGTCTGCAACAGGGTGGCCAGCGGGACCGGGGCAGTGCCTGTCCCCCTGTGCTCGGCACTGGTGAGGCCGCACCTCGAACGCTGGGTTCAGGTTTGGGCCCCTCACTCCAGGAGGGACGTAGAGGGGCTGGAGGGTGTTCAGAGATGGGCAGCGGGCCTGGGGAAGGGGCTGGAGCACAAATCCTGTGGGGAGCAGCTGGGGGAACTGGGGGTGTTTGGCCTGGAGAAAAGGAGGCTGAGGGGGGACATTATTGCTCCCTACAGCTGCCTGACAGGAGGCTGTAGGCAGGGGGGGGTCAGTCTGTTCTCCCAGATAACAAGTGACAAGACAAGAGGAAACAGCCTCAAGTCTGTGCCGGGGGAGGGGGGAGCGGTTAGATCGAATATTATGAAAAATTTCTGCATGGCAAGGGTGGTGAAGCATTGGAACAGGCTGGCCAGGGAGGTGGTAGAATCACCATCCCTGGAGGTTTTTAAAAACCACATAACTGTGATGCTTAGGGACATGGTTTAGTGATGGGCTTGGCAGTTCTGGGTTAATGGTTGGAGCTGATGAACTCAAAGGTCTCTTCCAACCTAAATAATTCCATGATTCTATGATTTTATGGTGTCTTTTTTGACTTCTGCTGTAGATCACACTCAAAGAAAGTATTTACTCAGTGCCTGTGGATCAGATAAGCATGGGGAATACTGAATACACAAATATTAAATGTGCACACTACAAAAAAAAAATCCTCACATGAAAATTTGGCAACTGAATGCTTAAATTAACATTAGCATATTCAAATCAGGGCTTTTGTGAGCAAGCCTGCTATCTTCAGCTTCTGTTTCACAAAGAATAACAAAAGTGGATATTTTCTTAGGGCAGAGGAAGGCATTTCAAATAACATGAAATTAAAAGGCATGTTTCCTAAACAAACATGCCAGCATAGGCAAGCGATGGTCTTCCCTTCACCCAGTATCCTTTACTACTTCCAAGTATTAATGTTGCTCCAGGAGATAAAGGAATCTAGAAGGTGCTTCATAATTTCAGCTCTACTCAGACACCCTTGGTGAAAGACGTTTCTAATATAGATAAGAAAGACGGGGCGGATATTAAAGCAGAACATCTCCCCATCTCTTCTTTGTTATTCTAGCAGAGATCTACCTCAAGCACTTTCTCTCTGCTGTGGAACTGGTGTCAGTTATTGCAAATGCCACCGAGGTCTGCCCGAGAGGAAAAGGCATAGGTGTGTGTTAACACTCCCCGGCAGTGAGAGATCTTATATATTGCACATTATAATAAAAGAATGGGGGTGTGCATGCCAGTGGAGGGGCGAACTGGAGAAAGGAAGGAAGAGGAGAGTCATTCACTTGCTCAATAAGTAAAGAAAGGAACACATAAAATGTCTCACATTATGTATTTTCATTCATATACAGACTGATATTTGCTTTCAGATATGCAATGTTTAAAAACAACGTATTGCAGGCGAGGATGGAAATTCTTTTCTAGTTTTTAGCAGTTTTCTACTGCGGCATCACACCATTTTCTAATAGTAACATAAGCCCCCGTGTAGAACACTTAAACCTGTAAGCAAAAGCTTCCATTTCTTTGTATTTTTATGTATATTTAGCTCAAGAACGCCCGGTGATTCATAGCCCACAGGCTGAACGCGGGTTCGTTTGCTTTCTTGTCTGGCCGTTAGATGGCAGACAACGGAACGCCCGGTGCTCTGCGTTGTGTCCTTGAGTTGATGAAATAAGCAGGAAGATGCTGCCGCGCTCTAAATTAGCTTGCTTCACATCCAGTAATGATAAAGAACACAGCATCCCAAAGGCCTTCAAAGTCCCTTTCCTTCTCTTTACTCCCAAACCATACATTGCAGCAATTCAAACCCTGCAATAAAGAACACGTAACAGCCGTTCCTTCCTCTTTCCCTGACAGTCAGTCGCACTCAACTTCAAGCGGAAAGCATCATCTGAACCTCCACTCCCTACCATTTCTGCACTCATGATTAATCTCTGCAATGAAGTAATTGGTCTCATCTGAACTATGACTGATTTCCCCATGGCAGGATTTCTTAACAGTATGAGAAAATGCCTGACGTTGCTCTCCTACTAAAGAGCTGTTCAAGCAAAGGAGTATAACTGCACACTCAGAGCCTCCTGTTTGAATCAGTTCTGCAATATTTTCAACGGTATTTATCTACCTGTGCCAAACAGACCTTGTTTTTTCACAAGCCGATGATAACATCTCCACACACCTGCTGACACCGGCAGCACATTTGCAATGCACAAAACCAAATACAAGCATTGAAACATGTCTTTATAAATGCAATTCATTTCTGTTCTTCGGATATACCCATATGAAAACCCATTTCCTGGTGTAATTGCATTGTTAGTTTTCAAAGAATGCCAAAAGATTAATGGAAAAATGCTCCCCTCTGTCACATCAACAAGAGGAAATTTCCATCTATCGTAATTTGAATGAGGTGCAACTGGTAGTGCAAGTTTCTCACTGGTGACAGACCTGTGAACATATGTATCAACAGCACAAGAAACCTTTTCCACTATAAGCTGTGAAACTAGCATTGCGTATGGGTCTTGATCACCACTACTATGGCCTCTGTCCCCTACAAATGGAACCCAATCAAACCAAAAAAACATTCTCACATACTGCATTCTTGCACAGCCTTCCATGGAGAAATTCTAAACAGAAGTCCTGCATACATGAAAGCTGCTGTAAGACAAAGGAGTATCAGGTTTGTGCGTGCTTTTTCAGCAGTTCAGCTTCATGATGCATTTGAATAATGTCAGTATGAAGCACAGCCAAGTGTAAGTTAGTGGGAGACTTTATCTGTGGGATACATTTAGAGTGGGGATGATGCAAATACCCATGCACCCGCACACACTGCATGTAGTATATTCCTACACATCAGCATTGAAAGCAATGCTAGCTTCTGCAAATGTGGTCAGGGTAAAGTATCTACAGGAGCAAATTTACAACAGAGGTAGGAGGCATTATAAAAGTCACAGTGATTTACAGAACTACAAAAATTATTAACAGACACCAACGTAATTTGTTAATCATTCACGAGCTCTATCCTATCCAACAATAAACTTCCAAAAGGTTTTCTTAAAAGGTCCAGGACACTTTGCAATCACCCTAAATTCAGAAAAAGAAATGAATGCTTACATGCTGTTACCTGAAGCATGGAGGGGCGTGCTTCAAGTAACAGAAAAGGCATAAGGTCTGTGTCTAAAATTGTAAGAGGAGAAGCCCAACAAAATACTTTGCAAAAAAACTCTTTCTCCAGTTATGCTTCTGCACTCTAACTTCTCGTAATTCTATTATTTAAAAAGACGTTGGACTGTAGAGCTCTATGTCGGTTCGCCATGCCCAGCCAAACTCTGCAAGTGCAAGCCTTCCCCATAAGGCCCCAGTATGAGGTGATAAATTGAAAAGGGGCCGAGTGTGTTATGAAGTGAGAGGTGGGTAGATACCCTATTGCCATCCTATGAACTGGGAAAACTCACTTCACCTTCCTCCACCCGCTGCACCAATTGACTGTCAATTGATGTGCAAGGGTCGCTCCCCCCGCGCCTTGCCTGGTTCCCACGCCAGCTCGGTCCTTGAGGACAGCTGAGTATGCAGAGAACAGACACTGCTCCTGATTCCACACCACGAGGGTCTGGATTTGAAGTTACCCAGCCAAGACCCCATCCCTCACTCAAAACCGAACCACGCATCGAATCAACCTTGCCCACTTGCACACCCACTTAATCAATGAGCTGGGGATTCAGTCGTCTGCTGTAGAAACAATTACTTCTGCATATTAAACTCAAGGCCTGTGCGCTACATTATCTTGATCAGAAATTAATACTCTGGCATGCTGAGATTTGAAAATGTGCCCAAGAAACGGATACCACAGCTGCTAGTGCCTAGTAATGTGCTATACGATGTTTCAGGACCTGTCTACAGTTCAAAGCTTCTTGTACCACGTTCTCCAAATGGAGCACGACATACACCACGGCCAGCCCTCGCACACGCTGCTGTCAGCCTCTGCAGACAGATTTCTGTGTGCTGCCGTTACGGAATCTGCCATTTAAACGTGGAGCTTATTTTTAAATTTTCCTTGTGGGTAATGAATAACACTATTTTATTTCATTAATAATGTTAGGAGATTAGGAGGTGTTTTATGGCCTTTATTCCACATGCTCTGGAAATAATTTAAACTAATACTACATCACAGTAAGTGTGTTTGCTGCACAATAGATATCATCTACTTATGCTATCCTTCAATATACAGAGGGATAAATATGAATCCCACATGTGGGAAATTGTTAATATAGCACACAAGAAATCTTAGTGAATAGTCTCATAATATATTATACATTACACATAGTGCTTGAAGACCGAGAGTTCCCATGACTACAGTAGAAAATCAGTTTACTCATAGTATAAGCTAGGAGTTCAAAAACATGTCCCAATATAGCTAACTACCCTTTAAGTTAGCACAGAAAAGCACAACAATGCAGGTTATTGTCCAGTGCAGAATGACCAAACATGAGCAATACATACTGCAGATGTGATCATTTACAGACGCCACACTTTCCTTGTGCCTTATCTCCTTGGGACTCCCATATCCCAGGTTTCCAGACCTAACTCTTGCACCATGATAACAATACCTCATTAGACCCTTAGTTCTTCCCTTGCTTCCTTGGACTGTAGGCATAAATTATCTTTTAATACATTTTTATTTAGCAGCACTAGAAATTTCAACGAAGCACAAATACACATTGCATACGTTGCTGAATGTACTCACTAATACTAGCTCAGTGCTGTACTATCCAGAAGACACTCATCATATGAGACAGAATTACAGTTTTCAAAAGTGCCTACATGACTTTAAAAACCAAGTGTTTGAATCAGTTTTGGCATTTTTCTCTGAGATTTTGAAAGCCTGACCAAATTTTGAACTTGCAATTTTACAGGCAAAAATATTCCTGGTTTAATTCTGCATTTTCAATTTAGCCCAGTTGGATGTCTTAAAACTTTTCTGCAGCATTAGTATTCAAGTGCATGTGTTATCACTCCTGTTACAAAACTGCTTACATACCACCCTTTTCTAGTGGCTCAAAAGATCTCAGCTGGATATTCATGTATAATTATTTTCACATAGTCATCCTCTGCCTGGGAGAATTTACACTGGCCTGTCACTGGAAATAATTGCTGTAAATTATTTTTGGCTGATGTTTTACACATCCAATGGACAAATGCACAAAGACCACATGATGGATAAATTCAGTTAAAATCTTTTGAAAGCCATTATTCTTAGTTCTAGGCTACACATGACTGATTTAACAATGTTTTGATGATGGAGTGGAGGAATGCCTGTAGCTCCACCATGGAAAATACACCCTCCTATTGCAGGGCGTGTTTCCATCCATGTATCTGAATTATTAAATCAGCTATCACGGTTCTAAGATAAATGTCCATGGCTTTCCTTTCTCCAGCATCCATACTGGTGGATGTATTTTCCTTCCCATCATTATGCTTTTCTCAGACATTGGCTGGGTTGTCCATTTCTACCCTTATAACTTGACTGGTTCTTCTCATTATTACATTATTTTTTTTTGCTACATCATTTTGGTGCATTTGGTTCAGATTTTCCTTTCTGGTGTTTTTTAGAGCATTTGGCTTTGGCTATTTACAGGTTTGGCCACATAGCAGAATGTGAGAAAAGGTAAGATGAAGAAAAAAAATCTCCACATGGGAAGACACAGTAAAAATAGAACAGGTAATTGTCAGTACATTGACTAAATCCCCTTCAACAAATTCCTTTAACACAGACCTGAAAAATAAAACCATTATATCCATTAAATATATAATTTCTGCGCACGGCTCACAGCAGCAGGAAAAGCCAGTGCCTCTGACCCAGGGAGTCTGCATGCAAACATCACTTTCTGCTCAGTGAAGGCGGACCCCGAAGAGCAGGACATTCCCAGCTCTACCTATGTGTAGGCGTTAGTGCAGGATTAGTTATGTTAATTTTAAAAATTTAAAAAGTTAAAGCAGAAGTTAGTATGTTTTGCAGCGCTCCTTTGCCTGTAATCCTTGCTGCCTTCATAACACAGGCTCAAACACCCAGCTCTGTAAATGCAAACCCAAACCCGAGCACCAGTACCAACGGTTGTGCAGACACAGGCAACAGGGCAGCCTCCTCGTGCCATGCTACTGACATGCACAGAGAAAATGTGTGCACCTCTGAGCATCTGCCTGGGTGTCCAGTGCTTTCCTTTCCAATAGACCAATATTTTACTCTTCATAGTATGAGTTCAGAAACTCAGTTCAGCCTTCTGAATCTGCAGATTCACAGCAAAGTGAAGGTACCCCTGGAAGTGTAAGCACCCATGTGATTACAGAGGTTGTATATAGGACGTGCATTATGCAAAGCCCAGCATGATGACAGTAGCTGACCAGGGTTTCAAAAAATGTGGAAAGACACTGTGCTTCCAGTGCAGCTGCTGTGACTTCCTCCTTCCCCACAGTTGTCCAAGCCACCAAAGACAAGCCAGTGGCTTGCTGACCATCTTCTCATTAAACTCAAAGAAAACTTGGCCACTGATTTCATTAGGAGCTGCCTCAAGCCTTAACAGCTTGAAAAACAGGCTTTTAACTCTGTGCTTTTTCCTTAAACTAAATTTAAAAAGCATCTCAAACACCTAAGAATTTTTATTTTGAACTGCTTTTAAAAAATGAAAGGAACTTAGAGGAATATTCTTCAACATTAGAGCTGAGGACTGGCAAGGCAATTTCAGCTTGGTATGGCTGGAAATGGATGCTTTATAAACCCATGAGAAATGAAGTTTCTGATGCAAATAGCAGATAGTTTAAACTTACCACTCTGTTGCAGCAAACAAACCAGAAGGACACAAACAATGTATTTTGCTTGGTTAATTGGTATTATTCTGATAACTGTCTCCATGACCACCAGCTGTACACTCCTCCCTGGCTTCTGCATCTGCTAGCCTTTAAGGTACTAAAATCATCTCACTTCTGAGAAAGTAAAGCCCACCCAAAATCCTATTCAGAAACTATTACACCTTTTAAAAAAAACTATGCAGTTTTGTTGTCATACCAATCATTATGCCTCCGGATCATCGCAATGACTAATAGCACCTATTATGACTTTTAAACTTGACAGATGTCAGATTAGCATCATACTGAGAAGATAATCATGTGTAACTTATGCTGTAACTAAGTAAATTGCAGTAAACAAGCAGCAAAAGTCACTCTCAGCAAACAGACCAGATGACAATTCTAAAACAAGGTCTGTGGTTTCCAAACGGGCTGCATTTCATTTTAATCTTTCAGAGGAAGTAGAACAAAATAGACCTTTGTCAGTGTGTCTCATGTTTACTCTTATGGATCATTAATTACTTTCTAAAATAAAAATATAATTCTGAATAGAATTTGCTGAATAATTCATTACAGTGACACTTGTCTGTGAGTGTTGTCTGCAAGTAGATCATGATCATCTTAGCTTTATTCATTATTTAAAATTATTTGCCAAATACCTCCTACAGATAGTTCTTGATCTGCAGTTATTTGGGGACTACTAGTTGCAAATATTTAAAATTCATATGCTGGGCATGCACAGCTTTATATTTGGTCAAAAACGTACATCTAGTCATTTGCTTGTGTATGCAATTACCATGTTTACAAAACCATTCAGGCATTCTCATGTAAACATAGACCTGAATTAATAACAGTTCGTACCATGACTCTTCATCCCTGACCAGTAAGTGTGTCCATCAGGCACAAACCATGTGTTTCCTCCTTGAGTCAAGACCCTTCTGTTCCATGGATAGGCAAAAGAGCAAAGATCTTCTCGCCTGGAAAAGTGTCACACAGCAGAGAGAGATGGCAAGGACAATATAGAAACAGCACTGTGATCCTCTGCATCCGGGGACAATTGGTCTGGGAACTAATTTTCAGTGATGAGAAAAGGAGGTGAACTGAAATAACTGAATCCCATCTTCTCATGCATGAGGCAGAAAACTAAGTGACTGAAATAGAGACAAACTGTCAGCTGAAATGCCAGTATGAAATCCCTAGGAAGAGATTTAGCCAACTTGGCAAAAGCAGGTGTGTTCCAGATGTGGATCTTTCAAAGACTCTTTGTTTACGCAGACAACGTCCAAATATTGCAGGAGGTTTAAGTGTTTGATTGAGCCAGAATCTGGTAGCAGGTGCTTCAGCATAAACTGATCTTCTACCACCGAAGCCATTGGAATTACTCTGGATTTACTACGGCACGAGGGAGGTGAGAATGTTTCTGTGTGAGAATTTCTTCTCCTTGATGATCTTTAAGAAATCAGAATTCCTTAGACATATTTCTCAGAATTACTACAATTATAATCGTGATCAATCTTTCCCACGTATTTGACTGCAGACCACCCATTCTGCTCTAGCTCAGGATGAAGCCTGTTCTCGGTGCAGCATGAGGAAGGTTCTTGTTACTCTCAGTCCCTGAAGCCAAGGTCTCAGAAATATAACCTGAGCCATAGCTAAGTACAGGATGAACAAACGTTACATATAAGCAATTTGCTAATGTCCTCTATTTCTCCTGCCCAGAAAGAAGATGGGAAGGAAGGTGGTTGAGGGAGCCTAAAAAGCAAGAGAACAGTGCAAAGGCAGACGTGAAAGAAATAGGTTCCCAAGGCAAAAAAGAAGGGCAAATCATCTTGACATGGCTCTCAATGCAGACTGCTGTAATAGTCTTCTGTGATGGCATGACTGGCTGGGTAGATGAGGGGAGAGCGGTGGATGTTGTCTACCTCGATTTCAGTGAGGCTTTTGACATGTCTCCCATAGCATCCTCACAGGTAAGCTCAGGAGGTGTGGGCTAGGTGAGCGGACAGTGGGGTGGCCTGAGACCTGGCAGAGCCCTGAGGGTTGTGACCAGCAGTGCAGCCTGGCTGCAGGGCTGGAGCTAGTGGCGTTTCCCGGGGGGAACTGGCTCGGTCCTGTTCAACTTACTTGGCAATGGGTTTGCTGATGGTACAAAACCGGGAGGAGCGGCTGATGCACCAGAGGCTGTGCTGCCCTTCAGTGAGACCTGCCCAGGCTGGAGAGCTGGGCAGAGAGGGACCTCATGGAGCTCAGTAAGGACAAGTGTAAGGTCCAGGGACAGCCCCACACACCAGCACAGCCTGGGGCTGACCTGCTGGGGGGCAGCTCTGCGGAGAGGGACCTGGGACTGCTGGGGGACAGCAAGTTGCCCGTGGGCCAGCAGGGTGCCCGGGTGGCCAAGGAGGCCAGTGGGATCCTGGGGTGCATGAGGGGGACCGTGGCCAGCAGGTGCAGGGAGGTGATCCTGCCCCTCTGCTCTGCCCTGGTGAGGCTGCACCCGGAGCGCTGTGTCCAGTGCTGGGCTCCCCAGTTCAAGGGGGACAGGGAACTACTGGGGAGGGGCCAGCGGAGGCTACGAAGGTGATGAGGGGACTGGAGCTTCTCCCTTCTGAGGAAAGGCTGGGAGAGCCGGGCCTGTTCAGCCTGCAGAAGAGAAGACTGAGAGAGGATTTTATCAATGTCTACACCTATCTGAAGGGCAAGTGCCAGGAGGATGGGCCCAGCCTCTTTTCAGTAGTGCCCAGCAACAGGACAAGGGGCAGTGGGCACAAACTGCACCACAGAAAGTTCCAGCTGAACATGAAGAAGAACTTCTTTACCCTGAGGGTGACAGAGCCCTGGGACAGGCTGCCCAGGGAGGCTGTGGGGTCTCCTTCTCTGGAGACATTCAAAACCCACCTGGACGTGACTCTGTGCAGCCTGCTGTAGGTGACCCTGCTTTAGCAGGGGTTGGGCTAGATGATCTCCAGAGGTGCCTTCCAGCCCTGATCACTGACTTTAGTGGGATCAGTGTGTCACCCACAATAACTAGTGTAGCTGCCGTCTTTTACTAAATGGAGTAGCAAGCTTCTTGAAAAAAGCCGCAACTATTTCTAGCGTTGTTATAGTTGCAAGAAACATCCCCTGTACCTCAAGTCGGGAATTTATACCTTTTGTAACAGAAGATCCAAACCATTTTACATATATTAACAAGACCTTAGATTAAACTTAGAGTGAGTCCCACCAGGAAAAACATTGATCTGTACAGATATTTTCTCAGTGGTTTATTAGGTACAGAATACTAAACGGGCTGTCATCCATGTAACTGCTTGTGCACCATTTGCCAGATGTTGTTTGTGTGTCCACAGCAATGTAGTCATATTAAAATGTACAAAACTGTTTATTTTTGCCGGCTGCTCGGCAATACCACAGCCTCCACAGAGTGGCCTGGCCTGATGCAGGCTTCCAGCAAGATACCGTTAAGCAGCCATTAACTGCAGATTTCACTTCTTCATTGACCTACAGTAGAAGTCAATTAGTGGCTTAATATTGCTCACACATTCATTAAAGCTTGAAGTGGGCAGAATTTCATCTGTTTGATTCTTGCTATTTAAGAGTGTCTAGGGACAATATTTACAATTGGTGGGCTGTGACCACCTACTTTTGGAGGAAAACCACAGATTTTTTCTGCAGTGAACAGTATGTTATCCTGGTAAGAATTTGTACTGAGTCAAAATATAGAGATATTCTCCCATTACTAGAGTTACTCAATGGCCAAGTTTTACTGTGGTCTTAGAGAGGTGCAACTTCTATTACCACCTGCCTCACTTAATGTAACACATATTGGCATCTTCTGGCTCTGTAGCATCCCATTCTGTTGCCTACCCCATTATCTGATGATCTATTAACACCACTTAGGTAAGAAAACTGTGTTTAGTGGTAAGATAATACCAGTCAATAATGATGTTTCCTTTCAATAATTAAAATGGGAAACATTTTATTCTTTGATATTATTAAAATGTTACATGTTTATATTGATTGATTCTGTCCATCCACAGTCACTGTCATTTGTATTTCTGTAGCATGTCAGAGAGATGCCTCAACACTCCTGATGTGATACGTGGCTGCAGATTCAAATTTGTCAGGAGCTTAAGAGAGTTCTCGTCAGGGATTAGCCTAGACACCATCTGCAACAATTATAAATCATCTTGATAGGAAAAGCCTGGAAAGTGCATTTAGGAGTATGCAAAGTAAATCAGACTGGGCCAAACGCATCCCGTCTGCTTCTAAGTACCAACTCTCATCTCCATATCCACCGTGGCTGCTCAGCAACTTCAGCTCTGCCAACCTGGACCCTGCTGCTTCTCCCTCTTTGCCAGGCAGGCATTAAGTATTGATTTTCAGAGTGCATCTTAAGAAATGTATGTGCTGTTATGTGTCCAGTCACTGTGAGTGCTCACAGCCAATCAACTGCATAACAGACCTAACATATAGCTACTGTAGTTTGTACGCACAAATGGCACCATCCAAAGTTTTTGCACGCTGACCCTGCTTCAGCTCACAACTCTGGCACAGAAGGGACCTCATGCTTTTGGTTTCTTAGAGTAAGAACAGAAACAGAAGGAAAAGGGTGTAAACTCTCGTACAAACATATGGGGAAAGATCCTCTATTGAACTCAATAGAGCTATGATGATTTATACGCCCTGCAAATCAGCTCCTTAATCTACAAAAGCAGGCTGCCAAAGGGAGGCCTGGGCAGCTGGAACGAATACAGCTGTGTAACAGCCACTCTGCTCCATTTTTGCCTCAAGCATCATTTGCAAAAGCAGCCGGCAACAACTTCAGTTCTCACCCCAGTATTGATTGCCGTGGTTGCTGATGTATGGAGCAGAACACAAGTTAATTATCAGATTCCGGGTTAAGTTTGCCTGACTGGAAATTAGAGGAAACCTTATCTTGATGTGTAAACTCAAAGAATACGTTAAGGAAGAGAGATGAAGGAAAGTAAACAGAGCACAAAGACCGCAGCCAGTGCCTTTGCCTCCTTACACATGCAGCCCACTCTGCAACCTGTTCCCTCCAAACAGCTTTAACTCCACAGCTCAAACTAGCATATGGAAAAGATACTATAAAAAGCAACTGCATTGATGATATATAGCTCTCTGGCTAACTGTTATCAAGCACGGAGGGTCTTATCTCCAAGTGATTTGTTCATGGCACTATCTTTACAGAACAGTAAAAAATATGAAATACCTGTCATGATAGCACGCAAGTATCCCAGACTGTCCCCTCGTTATAATGGATGACTGAGGACAAGTAACAGTGGGTAAGGAAAATTAATGTCTCAAGAAGAAACTAATAAGGCACTTTCATGAGCTGAGGAAATGGCTATGGATCCTTTCAGTTACACACGCCCCACCTAAAGGCCTGTATCTCCCATATGTTCAGCTATAGACAGAGGTTATTGCTCCATGAGCACTAATGACTTCACCTATGAGAATACAACAGATTTTTATACCAGGGGAAAGATCTGCACAGCCCAGCCCAGCAAGGCAATAATGACCTCTAACTGTTCTAATGCCTTTCCCTGATAAAACCATTTGCCCCTAAAATTTAGCCTAGCTTTTACTTTCTCAATTAAATTCCAATACTGTCCCCTCCAACATGGTATAGTTTAATAACTCTAATACTTAGCAAAAGTGAGATGCAAATCCAGACTTCCACAGGTAAAGGAGCTACCCAAATACAAGCTCCAACAGCCTGACTATGGTCAGTCACTAGGCTACTGTAAGAGGAGGCGGCTGTTGCTGTGATGCCTGTTCCCCCAGAAAACAACATTTATCAGTGTATTTTGGGATGAAGCTGACAGAATCAGGGTGACAGATTTCCTTGAGAAAGTCACCCAGGTCAGGACTCTACGTGATGTGGATGGAGAGGCACCTTGTTGCAGCTCAGGACCAGGTGCTCGGTCTCATCAACATATTTTGATGTCTTGATTTATCAAAGATTTTGAGTGGTGTGTAAGAAGCATTTTTGGGTCTTGCAGGGAATTTTACACAGAGAAGGGAGTAAATTAAGAGTAACTTAATTCAAAGTTAGAGTTAATTCCAGCAGAGCAGGTCCCTACCCAGGATGACAATTTTAGCCTGCACCATTCCTAACTGGCAGAGCTGGGAGTGGGACCACTTTCATTAATTTGTCCTTTTCTTCAGCACTTCAAAGGAGAAAGAGTCTGTTTGCATACACTTGCCATCCCACAGACAAACCGTGCCTTCTTCTGTTACTCCAACTGCACTGAAACCCTTCCCGGCCATACAGTGTGCACCACGAAGCAATCCTATCCGAGCTGCGTAGAAGGGGATTGTAACAAAAACCTGTCCTCTGCCAGGCTGGAACACAAAAGGTTCCTCTGACGGCTGCCTGAGCCCACAGCCCTGCTCCCACCAATAATCCCCTCCTCCATAATTTAATAAGCTTCCCCGTAGCAAGGTTCACCCTCCCCCACCACGCGATTCCCTTTCCCATTCCCCAGACAAGCTATGACAGCCACAAAGAAGAAATATTCCCCAGTGCATTGTTAAAGGCCTAACTCCCCAAGCCAAGACAGGCTCAGTTAACATTAAAGCTTTTTCCCTTGTGAGCAACCTGAGCTGAGATTAAGGAATGAGCCCGCACTGTCAACCTTAACCCTGATGTGAGGCTGGTAACTAGGGCAACAGCATCTCACAAATACACCGTGCCATGTTATTTTGTCCTCTTACACTGCAACACAAAATATGATAGGTAAGTGGATGGGTAAATAAAACCCAAACATCGCCCACTCCTCTGGCTCATATTTTAGTCCTGGAGTTTACTAAGAGTTATGAATGGTTATTCATTAATGCTGACGTTGATACAAAAAGATAATCTTTTCGTTCTATATGCATGGTGTACACCAGATGATAGTGTGCTCCTTTCTGACTTGGACTCCATTGTCATTATTTGCAGAAGGTAGCACCAAATGATCTTCCCAATATTAGATTCAAGCTGCTTGTCTGGTTTAGCTTGATCTTTATTTATAGACACTGAGTCTGGGAGCTTTTTGTATGCGGAGCAGGACATAGTGACCTACTCTGGCTCAGTTATATAATAGTTTCAAAGCAGACTTAGTGTAAATTGACCCTAATCTGATCTTGAATTGTAACACGTTATAATTCCAAAAATAAATCAGCATTTACTTCACTCTATGCCATTAATTTCTTTTCAGAATCGGAAATAACCAAAGACTGATGAATCTAAGTGTTATTTAGTAATTCCTTAAACTTTTAAAAAAGACCCTTATTAACTATAAATATTACAACAAATGACTAATATGTTGTTATACCATGCAGCTCAGGAGAACTTTGTAATATACTTAGCTCAGCTTTAGAGTCACTTTCCAAATACAAATAATACATTCACGGAAAGCAAATTTACAAGACAAAATTGCCATGTGGAAAACATACCCTTAAAATTCACCAAGCCACATTTGCAAGGAGATGGAAACCTGTGCACACATTTAAGCACACAGGTAGTATTCTTTCCCCGTCAGTATTTGAGCACGCAAATTTAGAACTCTATCTTCACAAGCACTTGAGTGTACAAGTGCTTTCTGTGGGCATCTTGACTGTACATTCAATCGTACTCATGAAAAGGGAATAGAAAAGAGGTAGAAACACAGAAATACATAAAAAAGATTATAAAACTAATCTTTACACCTGAATCAGTATTTGCAGGTATTTTTATAACATTTTCTCAACTTGCCGATGAATAGCAGCTGTATGAAAACACAGAGACACGTTTGGAATGGTTTTTAACAACTTCGAACAATAACTCCCTGCCAAACAACTGATATAAAAGGGTCTTAGTATCAATGGAAAACAGGTCCATCGCATTGTTCCTTTACATCAGTATTAGCTAATTAATTGGCCAAACTGATTATGCATACTATTCAAATTTGGCCTTTCTAAAATGCCATAGCTTGGGTTCAAAGTGATTTCTTCTATGGTAATAGTTATATTAATTTATAGTAATTATTTGCATGGTAAGAAAGGCTCCCGTCCCGCAGACTGGCCAAGTATGAGCAGATCATTCTTTGCAGGCAGTTGCCAGCTGAAGTCCTGCACAAATCAGATTGTGCAGAGGGTAACTAATTGACATTCATCTTTACTATCAGTGAGTAACACACAGATGGGGTTTGGCATTGTGCAACGGCAGTAAGTGTGCACGCTTTCAAGTGCGGCTATTAAGGTCCATACTGACTGTCCTTGCATTATGCAGGTTATAAAGCATTTCTGGATGATTAGAAGCCACCTTCTGAGATACTTGTCCACTCCTCTATATATCAAGTTATTTATTCTTTATTTGTTGAGTAGAATACTTAATCCTCCTGCTTGCTTACAGTATTTAGAATATTTCACTTTGATGTATCTTGGGGTGGGAAGGGGGGTGGGGTGGGGAACAACTCTTCCTATTGCTGCTATCTGTTCCTGAAAAACTTTGTTTAAAATTATGTTTCTGCAACACCTTTTGCAAATGAGCATATGTGTATTTTTTGTTTGTGCATCAGGCAGTCGATCCTTGTTAAAAAACTCTTGAGGCAAGACCCTCAGAATGGGGACAATGCTTATTTTCTGTGCAGATTTGTATGAATTAATGATGAAACTCTGCACCATTTGGAAGGTTACTCTCTTTCAGACTCCTTGGCAGCTTGGTTCTGGGCAAAAATCCCTCTCTGGACACTGGTGGTATGTTACACACAGAGCCACAGCATCTGATCCTGCTGTGATACCCACAGAGAGCCAGAACAGAGTTCCTTACAGGCCTTCCAAAGCATTACCTAACTCGCATTCTGCCTGATACAGATTCA
Organism: Falco biarmicus; assembly: GCF_023638135.1. Lineage (NCBI taxonomy): Eukaryota > Metazoa > Chordata > Aves > Falconiformes > Falconidae > Falco > Falco biarmicus. Next base: position 6,731,535 of record NC_079302.1, on the reverse strand, counting down.
GGGTAGGGCTTGTTTGTTTAGATAAAGGTTTCAAGAACAACATATGGGGAAGGAAAAGGTCTTATTTTTGCTGTTCCCTTTGAGTCCTCCATGGATGTCTCTTTCTTTCCCAGAGGAGGTGGAGGAAGAGATTTCACCAAGGGAAGGCTGCAGGTAAGAGGAAGACAGCTTCTCCCAAGGGAGGTCTCAGCCATGCTGCAGGCACCAGCTTTGTCTCTGCAGCTGCTCCCCTCCCTCTAAAACAGCCTTAAAGCCATGTCCCAAATCACACTCCATGCTCCAGGCACCAGATGTGGGATATTTAACACTCTTTATCTCCTACTTCGGCCTTCCCATGTCACACAAAGGCTCTGGCATCGTGAGGCTTGCCTTGCCTTGCCTTCACCTCTGACTCAAAAGAAATGCATGTTGGGGGTGAATCCTTGCTACATTCATCTGTTTCTACACGTACAATCTAGGAGTAAAATAGATAGAAGCGAGGCTCCAGGCCAAAACTTTAAACCAAAATGAAGTCTTTTTGCATCAGTCACGTTCCCTTTAATGTGTTTTAATAGGCACCAGTATCTCATTCTTTTCTTCAGAAATAATCCTTCTAAAGACACTTGTGTTTGCAAGTAGACATTGGTTTTGGCACACTAAATGCACCGTGGAGGAAAGACTCTATTGTATGCTGCTTTATCTGGGAGTGAGTAAGGGGTGGTAGGAATGAATTACTCTAACTCCAGAAGAGATTGGATTACATGTGTTTGGCATGAAGGGAAATAAAAGTGAAAATGGTCCATATTTCTTTTCAGATTTTAAAAAATAAATTTAAAGCTTCTTTTAATTGAAGTAATTTTGCTCTAAATATTTTTATTCTCTACCCGTAGTACAAAATACCTAATTGAATGTGTACTAATGAGCTTAAAATACTTCATCTTGATATTGATTTTCCTTTTTCTTTACTATCACCATCTAGCCTTTTTAATTGAGTTGAAGAAACTGTAAGAAAAAAATATAATCAATCCCAAAATACACCTTCAAAGAGATTTTTCAAATTGTACAAGAACAATACAAAGATAAATCAAGTGCAGAGGGGAAAAAAAGCGTGAGTAATAATTCTGCCTTGATAGCATCTTTGTTTTCAGAATGGTTAAGGAGCAATTATTACTCAGAGGTAGGTAACATAGGTAACATGGCAAAACACTCTGAGGTAAGGAAGATCAGTTTACTATCGCAGGCATTTACCAAGAAAAACACAGAAATCAGACAACCAAAACCCCACAGAAACAAATGGTAATAAACGTCAAATCCCACCAAAATAAATTAGATTATCACAGAGTGCAGTACTCTACAGATGCAGGAATGAAGCTTTTCAGAGGCACAATCACTGAAGGTGTTTGAAATAGCACCTTTTAAAGGTCATGTTTTAAGGCTATCTAAAACTGGACCCCTACTGAGTACTTACAACTCTATCTGAAATAAATTTTCTGATACAGACAGCTGGGGAGTTTCTGCACTGACTCTCCAGCTTCATGATAAAATGAAGGCTCCAAGATTAGCAACACGCCAAGAACATCTGTACCCAACTCAAGTTGTCTGTGATATTATGACTCTCAGATATTGTGATGTCCTGAAGAGGTACTCTTGACTTAAAATACACTTTTATTTCAAAACCAAAATTCAGGAGGCAAAAAGTATCTCTCTCCTGATTGCAAGGTTCAAAGCCATGGTTACACACCAGCCATCTGCAGTCAAGAAATCAGCACCTCTGAGGAAACCAGAGGCCTTAATACAGCAGACATTTGAAAACTTGTCTCTAATGACACCACCTGAGTGGTTTCTTTATAGAGGCCCACATATAATTGGCAATTCAGTTCCATAAATGCTTTGCATATAGCATTTTCTCTAGTCTTGCTAACGATGCTGGAATTATAAACATCTTTGGGACATAGTCTACCTCCCATCTCATAGTTTTGCATGCCATTCAGGAAAAGTACACCAGGAGCTTCTGCTTGATTAGATCCCAGGGTACCGCTGTAACTCAAACATTTATTAAAGAAATACATCCAAAATCACTAAGACTACATCATAACTACCCCCCATAGTCTTGGAGTCTTCAGGCAATATGCCTAGACCTGCCTTCCTACCTTCAGTTACATCAGTCATTAGAAAAAAAAAAAAACCACAAGAGAAGGAGAATCCACAAGAGAGCTGAACCAGGTACCAAAACAACCTCCACTTCCAAGGGAAAACTATTCATTTTAATTACCAACACACTCCCAATCTCCAGTCTAAGTAAATTTAGAATTCTGGGGAGGGTTCACAGTCTGACCCTTTCAGTCAGCAGCCTGCTCTGTGCACAGGTAACTCGGTTTACAGGCTGCAGCTGTGGCTTCCTCACCTACCTCGTGCTGCAGGAGGGCAGGGACCAGCGACTGCAGCAACACAGGCAACCTGGGCAACCCTTTGCTTCCCCACTTGTTTGGTGACCTGCATGCTCCCTCCGAACAGCACGGCCCCGGTGTGCTGGGCAAGGGATGCCTCTCCAGCTGCTGGTCTCATCACCACTCACAGGAGTAGGAATTTTGACCTAAGCCAGGCTCCCAACAAGTTCCTCTGCCATTACCTTTAGGGGAACAAGACTAAATTAACTACACTTTAGAAGTCCTGTTTCACTCTGAGAGGGTAGCTCTGCAATTCCCTAATTTCTCCTTCCCAGCATATAGGCTTCATAAAGGATTCATCTTCCTCTATACGTACACTGTAACAATAATATTTATATTGCAGGTGCTCACTAACTACCTCAATTAACTAAACAGCACTTGAAAATGAGGATAGGTGGAGAAAGAATTACAAAGCAACCAGCCAGTGGTCTATAAAAACCATACAGCCAAGATGCCAAGATATTGAACAACAATAAATGATACTTCAGTTTGTGTTTTTAGTTTCCCTTTCACCTGATGATCTCAAATTTGTTGATGAAGAAAGTAATGCAAGCACAATGCTTTTGAAGCATCATGATCATTTTAAGACTTCCAATTCTTTAAAAAAAAATTACTTTTCACTACTGGTAGCAATCACAATCTATAAATAGCACAGAGGGACAGGAAAAAAACCTTTCCTCAATAGAAAACTCACTGGGAAAGCACCTCCAACTCACCATTTTCACCTGAAAATTACTGACTAATTTTTATGTAAATTATAATCTACTCATATCTTTTCTAAAAATTGCCCTTTCCCTGGCCAGGTATCTGTACCAAGACTATTCAGAAAGTCTGGAGTCCAGTGCACGCTGCCCAGCCCCTGCCTTAGCTTGCAGACAGCACAGTAATGCAGCGAGTCCATGGGAAAGATTCTTCCCAGCTTTCCAAGAGAGTAAGGACCCCAAGTTTCACTCATCTTCATCAGGAGTTACTCTCCTACGTCACGCAGAATTTTTTAACCAAGGCACGATGATCGTGCATTAACTGGCCACCGCTTTAAAAGCACACCCATGCCTGAGGGTTGAGGAGTGACACAGACAACAAGAAACCTCTCTGTGCAGTTCAGCTCAGAAACGCCAAATGGATGCTCTGAAGACCCACCAAGTAGGACCTTCGGCAGCTGACTGTCCACACAACTTCAGCAGGTACTGAAAGCCAAGCTAAGTAGCAGTAATACATTTGAGAACAACTATATTTTCCTCCAGACTGCCTTTGGCATGTGGTTTTTTCCCTGCAGGGCTTCGTGTGGGAACCAATTCGGTTTCTCTGGGTAGATTTCAAATGTCATTTTCAGGAGAGAAAAATAATCTGTGTTGTACATTTTTTTCAAGCTTCATAAGCATTACTAGCTCAGTATAACATTAGTCATATCCTTACAGTCCAGCAGCGCTATAATCACTGCTTTACTATGCAAACACTATCACTCATGCTTAGACTTTAACTAACTCTTTTCTCAATGCACTCAGCCTGTTAGAAATCTCGTTTGACAGCTCTTTGATATCTACACAGTATATTTTCAAGCCCCCTGCAACAAAACTGAAGCATATACAATCTCTCATGATGTTGAACCTTATCCAATTGAAGGGTTGAGTTTAGACTTCAATTATTTATGAACTATTGAGCTATGATGAGCTAATCAAATAATTTCACCTAAACAGTAGAATAGCTTTTACCATGTAAGACAGTGCAATACTTTATAATCCTTCTTGGCAATCTGCTGCCATAGGCAGGGACAAATTGCTGTGCACGTGCCATACAGATTTAAAATTTATAATGGACAACCAGAAGATAAACATCAATCTTCCAGACATGTTATACCATACAGAAAACAAGCAGTGACAAAAATGTTTAGGCACAAGAAATGTCTGGCTGTTTCAAAGGCAGTCTAAGGCAAATACAAAAAAGGGACATTATTCTAAAAGGATAGTTTCTGTGTGGGGAGCTGTTCTAACTATTGTAGAAATAATTTGTTGTGCAATGCTGAATGCTGTCCCTTGAGAAAATTTACACATATAGTTACTTGGAGGACAATGTAAGTAGTCACATTAAGTGCAGCATCGCCATGTGCTGTAAGAATAACAAATCAAGCCCCTCAAAACCATGACATGAACTTAGAAATCTTGGGGGTGTCTTTCCTTGGCCTTGCCCTTCATTCTGCTCTTGCCATTTACATTGGTTGGGTATTTCACAGGCACCTCCACTTCCTCGTCTTCAAGCGGACTTTGACCTCATGCTCATCTGGTTTGGCTGCTATGTACATTAGCATCTCCACTTCCCTTCACCTTGACTGCACATCACAGCCTACACATAGATTCCCAACTCACTACCACACTCAGCTTCTCCAGCTATTAAATATGGTTTGATCACAGCACCTGGACATAACTGTTGGGAATGGGTGACCATACTTTGGTCTTGTTTGCCTAAAAATAAGATTCTGATATTAATTAGTGAATTACCAAAAAGATATATGACTGGTGTAGTTTTGTTGCGTGGTTCTAGATTATTTTTGTACAAACATTGGTCATATTTAAAGCTTTTTTTATCCAGTCATAAATCTGTTTTCTGAAGTAAGAGCTAAGATTTTTATTTAAAGGATGAGCTCCTACAAACATCAGTATTTCATCATTTGTGATAAAACTGTGAAAGCTGGTAGTACCATAAAGCCAAAGAGAAGAATCTGGCCTAATTCCAACAACATGCAAAAAAGGTTTTCACATTAAACCATTGATTTTTCTATTTATTCTTAACTTTGAGTTTTCCAAGGTTGCTTATCTGTTAGTTCACAGAAGTGTTACCCTGAGCATGACAATCCATAGTATCACCAGTCCCTGGAAAGAATTTTTCTTTTTCCTTAGTAAGATATTTTTCCACCCAGTTTATGCTCATAAAAGAAATATTTTCATAGACTGATAAGCTCAAATATTTGCCTTGATAAAGCATTAACTACTTTTTACAGTATGAATAAGTATGAGTAATTATGACCTTGTTTTCAAATATATACAGCTGGCTTTGCATAAAATTCTCTCTTGCTGGAGCATTTTATAGTGAATAAAAATACATATTCACAATATTAGATTTAAAAACCACTGCAGTCAGTTGAAAACAGTCCATCAATACCATCGGATTCTGAAGTCTACTGCACATTTCATCCACAAAATTATTGTCTCTTGATATCTATCATACCTATCCATTCCGAGTCTGATCTGCAAAGGCCTAAGCATCTATATGCTCAAGCCCTCATCCTATGTGAGCCTAGATGTATTCCTAAGGTCAGAAGAAGATGAAAGAGCTTTGCGAGTCAAGCCCTAGTAGATTTAGAAGTAGCAGTTTAAAACATTCGTGTTTCTAGGTCTCTGCTTCATCCTTCTGCCAGAGGTTAATGTCCGACAAATGGGATGTAGTTATGCTTGAGATGCCACAGTTTATTGCCCAGGGTGTTTCTTTAAACCACTGCTGCTGACACATGGATACCTGAAGAGTATCCATGGGTGGGACAACTGGAGTGACAGTTATCTAAACCACTGCAGTTAACCCCCCCCCAGAGCTGTAAACTGTGTCTTTACCGACCTCTGAAGTTGGCCATGCGATTCTAGTTCATACCGGTAAATCCAGTAAATGTAATTCATGAATGTAACTTAGCACTGGCATTTTATTTTTACGTAATATAATTAAATTTCAAAGTAATACATTTTTCTTTACTTCCAGGATTTTTTAGCTCTAAGTTATTGTTTTGTATTACTAAATGTCAAGCCAACCCAAATGCCATTCCTCAGAAGCACTGTACTCAGCATACATGTGAAGTTCTTTAGATATCTTTAATGCCAGAATTATTACGCTGGACTATGAAGTTATCCCATTTAAAAAAAAAAAAAATCTTGGGAAAGTGAACATCTAAAAATGAGATGTAAAGCCTAAATGCAAGGATTTGGGTTACATGTTGGCACTCTGCTTCGTAGTAAGAATCTATTTATATGCGCTATGCTATGTTCACCGAGGGAATATTGGAAACACATTCGCAAATTAAAGTCTGAGTCAGAACAGTCTCTTGCTCAAGTGAAAAACAAAAACAACAATGACACAGAGCCAGAGCAAAATAGCTTAATTTGTGTCTATACAGAACGTGTTTTTCCTCTAGCTTATACCTTTAAAATTTGGCACATCAAACCCTCAGCTTATGGATGATTCATTTCAGACACAGTCACAGGTTATTTTCATATACGTGGTGTTATACATGGCAGGTCACCACGTCTGATTGCTCCTGCTCCACAGTATGCATTGAGCACAGCCCTGTTTGCAGTCCTCTGCCACAGTTGTCATCTTGGTCAACACCAGAGAGCACAGAATAGCTCAAGTTGGAAGGGACCCATAAGGATCAAGACTGAGGCCTCCAGCACCAAAACCACACATCTCCACAGACATCATCTGTCAGAAACCCAGCTCCTCGGAGCATCAAAAAAATGGGAGTGTTTGCTAGCACAAGGAATGTAGCCAAGCAGGCTTCACTTTAAGAAAATCCAACCTGTCCTGAGTGTGCGTGGAGGTCAGAGCACCCTCCAGAGAGGTCTTTGTCATCTGGTGGCAGCCGAGGACAACCTGCAATGCCACCACACTGGAAGGGCCTTCCCAAGAGCCAACTCCTCCTCCTCCAGTCATGCTTGGGGAGACAGATACAAACAGCTGTCTGTGGGCAACACCAGCACAAGTTCTACGCATGGCTTGTAGCTCACTTGAAATCGTGAGGAAGTGTTATGATTGTGGCGGGGGACATTCACTGTGCTGGGTGATAAATCCCCCACTCAAAAGCTCACTGCAGGGTGTGAGGGTGATGCTGTTTGAGAGGGTCTGATTCCTTGCTTTTTCGGGTGCTTTTCTTGCCCATGGTATCATATGACCTATCAAAACTGTGGGCACACGCATGCAACAGCGGAGGAGTTATAGGATAATATATTGCTATAGGATATTACATTAGGTCTTAGAATACGAAGCAATATGAAAAATCATTTCTCAATTAAAAAGATAGATGGAAATATTTTCCCTAAAGTCCTGCTGGCTGACTTTAAACTACATTTGACCCCTTTTAACAATGGATATGTGCATTTGTAACCAGTGACTGCAGCAGCATTACCAGAGTTAGGAACACATAAGCCATGTTTTATATATGAGGACTATCTAAGCCAACAGCATAGACATAACCAGATCTGTGCAGATGTACCATATTATAGGTCCAGCTTTCACAACAAACTCAAACATCTTCAGAGGGAGATGTCCTTTTTTATGTCCCCACGTGTAAAACCACTGATGTTACTGAATATTGAAGACTGGCAGGCAGGCCGTGGGCAGGCAGGCCGTGGGCAGGCAGGACATGGGCAGGCAGGACATGGGCAGGCAGGCTGTGGGCAGGCAGGCCGTGGGCAGGCAGGCCGTGGGCAGGCAGGACATGGGCAGGCAGGCCGTGGGCAGGCAGGACATGGGCAGGCAGGACATGGGCAGGCAGGTCATGGGCAGGCAGGACATGGGCAGGCAGGACATGGGCAGGCAGGACGTGGGCAGGCAGGCCGTGGGCAGGCAGGCCGTGGGCAGGCAGGACATGGGCAGGCAGGTCGTGGGCAGGCAGGACATGGGCAGGCAGGACGTGGGCAGGCAGGACGTGGGCAGGCAGGCCGTGGGCAGGCAGGACATGGGCAGGCAGGCCGTGGGCAGGCAGGTCGTGGGCAGGCAGGACGTGGGCAGGCAGGACGTGGGCAGGCAGGTCATGGGCAGGCAGGACATGGGCAGGCAGGCCGTGGGCAGGCAGGTCGTGGGCAGGCAGGTCATGGGCAGACAGGACGTGGGCAGGCAGGACATGGGCAGGCAGGCTGTGGGCAGGCAGGACATGGGCAGGCAGGCCGTGGGCAGGCAGGACATGGGCAGGCAGGCCGTGGGCAGGCAGGCCGTGGGCAGGCAGGACGTGGGCAGGCAGGTCATGGGCAGGCAGGTGGTGGGCAGGCAGGTCATGGGCAGGCAGGCCATGGGCAGGCAGGTCGTGGGCAGGCAGGCTGTGGGCAGGCAGGACGTGGGCAGGCAGGACGTGGGCAGGCAGGCCCTGTGGGTCAGAGCCAGGCTGGGGCTGGGTTTGGAAGCAGGCGCAGATACACAAGGAGACCTATCTCTGCCCTAAACCAGAGAAGACAAGAAGAGAGACTGGCTCAGCCAAGGGTTTAAACAGGAAGGCACGATCACACTTTGGGCCAAGAAAGCCCAAACCAGTGAGCCAAAGGGTAATCAGAAAGCACGATGAGGAGCCAAGCAAAGGGTCAGGAAGCCAGGGCACATGTACGACAAACAGGATTTGCAAAAGGGATCAAAGACAGCCAGTGAAGCACGGGCAGGCTACTCAGAGGAGGAATCAGAAGCAAAACAGAGACTTACAGCTTCAGCCAAGGGACACATCAAACAGCCAAGAACAACTGGAGGTATTTCCACATCTGACTGCTGGGTGGGGCAGAGCACCAAGAGCCCCACCAGCTGCTGCTCAGCAGGGAAGGCGCACTGGGCTCTGCACCCCGGAGCCCCGCAGAAGCCCCTGGCAGAGCCTAGCCATCCTGCCCCTGGGCACAGCTGCTCTGGGAGTGCACACAGCTGGACTGCAGAGGGGTTTTCGCCATTTTTGGGAACACTGTTCCCAAATTAAACATATCTCCGCAAAAGCATGAAGGAAACACTTCGGTGTATCAACAACACAAGGCATTTTTCCCCACATGGGGTTTCCTGCCGCTTTTTTTCATCTGCTGTTATTTTCTTTCTGAATTACACAAGAGCCACTCTTTCTAGTAATTATTCTACTCCTTATATTCTGTCAAGGAAGATCTGCTAGTGCCCCACAAAATTTATCCCTAGCAAAAGAAATAACAAATATGTCAACTGAACCTGTCTCTCTTTCTAATGCTTTTATCATTATCCTTCGGATATGGACCTACTCTCCATAAAAAGTGATATCATATATACCAAAACTAATAGTAAATAATTGGATTTTTATTTGGAGATGTGCTTATCAGCCAAGAAGATTGACTATTGTCCACATCATTAGAGGAAACATATCAATGTACATTGACTCTATGTTGCCAGTGGAACCCCTTAAAACTAATGACTTTCAATTACTCAGTGCAGCTGTGGCAGATGTGACAATTGCTTATTCAAATATTGATTCCAAAGATCACATGAGTGATGCTCTTTGAATTTATGAAGCACTAAACTATGCCTTTCAAAGAGCAGATGCACCTTTTGATCACAGATAGAGTTTGTCTGGTTTTTAATCTCAGTCAATAATGGGGTGAATTTCACTGTTCAAAATACTGATCTCCAAAGGAATCTCTCTAGGACCTATACCTAATGGCTGACAACATATTTGCCCAGAAAATGAGTAAACTATCAGACAAAGTCCACAGTGTTGAGCAACTTCCTTAGCAGGCTGATAATTGCTTATTAATTGCAAAAGGTTTGCACATCATTAAAAAGGTTTATAAAGTAGCCACTGATGACAAAAAACAGTAGCCTATAACATTTTACTAGGCACTGAAATGTGAGGGTTTTGTGGGTTTTAACTACAATTGCAGACACCAAGAATTTAAATTTCTGTTCTCGCTATCCTTTGCCTATTTTCTTCAGTGTGAATAGAGGTGTGAGTAAATTGACCAAAGCATTATGTCTTCTTATTCTGTTAATTTATACAGATATTTGCATTTTTTATGCTTTCAGATTTTTTTTTAGATGCTGTTGTTTTATCATGTCATATAGAATATGTTAATGAAAGGCAAGAACTGGTCTGATAAAATGATGCTATTGAATAACTCTTGCAGGTGTTCTAGAGAGATGGCTACGTAACCTTGGGTATGTGTGCATGTACACATAAAAAACCACATTCGCATACACATTCATAGTTTTTATAAATGAAAACCCTAATATAATATACTTACTCATTTGCTTTATCCATTCCAGGCTTACAGAATAACATGGATAGATGCCTTATTCTTTAATGTTCCAAAAGTTGCTGAACTGCAATTAAACTTGATCTAAAGCTTCACACTCATAACCAATATACACTGGGGTTTGGATCCATGTGATTCTGAGCTTGATACGTTGTCAAGAGAATTGACCCATGCCTGCATGTGCCTCATTAAAGCTGCCCAGATATGTCATTTTCAATTTTTCATGTTGACCCCCGCTTCTTCCTTGCTTAGCGAAAGTGTTCAGTCAACTCCATCCTGCCAAAAAGATTCTAAGTGTACAGCTGATCCTGAGCTCTTCTCTTGACCCTTTGTACCGCTTAAAACAGTAGATGCTAAGAAATGCTTCAACAACACTAGGATTAAACATTTCTTTTCATAACCTCCTTTAGTGTTTTGCATTAAATGTTCAATACTTCAAGATGACAACAAATATCCTGAATGAAATAAATAATGTCTTTTTATATGTGTATGTGTGCATTTGTAAATACATCTTACTTTGAAAAATGTGCAACAGCTGTAGGGTATTCTTTCATTTGTAACTCTTAGTTACAGGATTGACACTAAATCAGCAGCTCCTCTGGCGCGTGACTCTGCTTTGCACAACCAAGTCCATACACTCACTGCATTCTTGCCCAGCTCGTAGAGACCGAGGAGATGCTAAGGACTCAGATATGCCTTATGGACACGCTGCTGCTTGCTGTGTTTTACAGAGAATGGGCAGTTCCAGAGAGTGCCTGTAAGGGGGAATGTGCCTTAACCTGCTCATCAGTTAGTCCCAAGCACAGTGCACAGGGCAGGAGGAGCAATCTCTTGCTGCCACTGCCCTGTGAGGACAAAGACAGGTGCGTATGCCGTACAGAAAGGTGGTTATTGCAATGGGTCTCCACTCGGTGTGGAATGATGAGAAGGGTGACTAGCATGTCAGCCTTGCACCTCCAGATGGAGTATGTACCTGTTCCTGACGCGCTGCTGCTCTTTCAAACATTGTGATTTTGGAAGCTGTTTCTCAGGGCCTCTCCAATAAATGACGTTTCAATTTAACACTGTATTATCTGTAAACTAGAGTTTGCAGGCCAAACTCTGCTCTCATTGTCCTTGCAGTCCAGGAACAGTGTTACTGATTATGATAATCAATCACCTTTTACATTCATCAGGTGTAGCCTGCTAGGGCTAGTTCTTAAGGTGACTTGTGGAAGGGGGGTGTCTTTCCATGTCAATATAACCACATAAAACGTCCAGCGCAGCAAGGGTCTGCAGGACAAGCCCTAAAGGTGTGACAGTGACTCAGTGAGCTGCACCTGTCATATCACCTCTGGAGAGGACCTGAGCTTGCGCCACCACTCACATGTTCAGTATTACAGGTCCTCACTGCAGACAACAGCTCATTTCTGCATACATCAGCTGGCTCTTCAAGTGACGAACGAACCAGCTGTGGTGGGCTTTCCTAACTCCTGTTTAGGTGATAGCAAGAGCAGTTGTATGCCAACGGCCTGATCCAGTTAGGTGGAAATGCACTGGCCGGGATGCTGCAAAGCATGGACAGACAAGTGCCATTGACATCAATGGGACTGTACACAAATTTGCCTCCTAAGCACACAAGTGCACTAAAACAAGACTGCTCAGCATCTTTCACAGCTTTGTCTCCATCTGAAGTTCAGATAAAAGGGACATTTTCTTCTTTCACTACAGTCCTCGTGTGTTGCCACAGAAGTGTACTTGGGAAATAAAACTCCTTTGGCTGCCTGTGAGAAAACTCCCTCAGCACAATCAGTGCATACCGTGCTTTTGCTGTGATATACACAGGATCTCCTACAAACTCCAGAGTAGGAGGCAAAGGGTAGGAGGAAAAAGTACTCCTTCAAAACATGCTGCTGAGGCAATTCATTGTGCTGCTGTATTCAGATTGGAATAGTCATCACCCCAGTATCTGAGTGCCTAATTATTGTTCTGGAAAAGTAAAGCAAGTGCTAACAACATGAGGTTTGCCTGCCAGTTCAAACTTTTGCTGGAGGGCACTCAATGCCTTTATCAGAAACAACTGAAAGTATGTTTCACATCACATATGGGCCCACAAGGGCTACTTTAAAGAAAACTGAAGGCTTTGGTAGAGATACTTTAAAGTCTGAGAGCATGAAGGGCTCCTTCCCTGCCAGCAACTGCCTCTTTTACAGATAATCAACAGTTTCCTCTACTCCTGTTCAGAGGAGGCGTATGCTTCAGAAAATACATGGCTGTCAAAAGATACAGCCTACAATTGCCATTACTCCTGCAATGATGCAGTTTTCTGAATTAACATTAAGTGCTGTAGCTAATGCACCCACAGCACATGCACAGTGTTCTGCCTGAAGCAGCATGGAGCTCCGTGTCAGCTAATTAGGTACTTGGTGCAAAGGGTCACCAGAGCTAGACTGCTATTTGTACGCGAGCAACTAGTTAACATTAGTTTGGGTACCTTTCACTACACTGCAGTATAGATACATCCACAAAGTGATTTAAACAGAGCAGGTGTAAGCTATACTACTTAGCAGAATTTTCAAGTAGCTGTAAACCTTTATTTGCCAAAGTTGATGTTTGTGCCTTTTGCCACACTTCAGCTATATCCCTTATGGCTACTTCCCATTTAAAATCCTTTGGATTGGAGAGAAACTGGTGGTAAATTAAGATTTCTGGGTTTGGAGAGGAAGGGAATAAGTGTCACTGAGAAGTACTGTATTATTATTTTACTTACAACTTACAAGATTCCGGTCTAGTTTCCTTCTTTTGTGTTGCAACATATTCAGACACATTTTTGGTTAAAAGAGTAGTATAAAGACAAGATATTTCTGGCCTTACAGCAGGAGTGCTGTAATTCCCTACATACCATTTACCCTTTTAGGAACAGATCTTCATAACTCTTTCTACATGGCTTGATATTTATCATCAGAAAAATCCAACTATATTATAGGTCTCTACCAAAAAAATTGTTGGTCCTGTAGGCAATGGAAGACACTATTTTGCCTTTAATGTTTGCTTACACTAATTATAATTGATACGTAGTTCACGTCGCTTACCTACAGCACAAAATCCCTCAGCAAAAGCCTGTGTGATAAAGCCAAATATTTCTTCTGGTAAATACAAAGCCAGTACCAATCTGTAAGAAAGTCAGCTGTATGTAACACAGCACTGGAGGCTGCACTCTTAGCAATTCAATAATGGAGAAAATGCTGAAGAAAAATCATCAGCAAAAATTTCTCAGTTCCAGATTCGCATTTACAAGAAAAGCACCTTTAAAATTATAATACTGTAAAAGAATATTAAGTTGGGCATAAACATAATGTAATATGCTCCAAGGCCCCATCCCCACCAGTATGGTATAAAGGTGACTGGGCAGTCAAATCTGCTTCTTTATAACATTATGTCATGTTACATTCCATTTCAAAATAATGTTTAAACATAACATAACTGATTTGCCCTGAACTTCTAATTTGCAGCCCATTGTCCTTGTCCTCCAACAGCAACAACGAAAAAACACTGTCAGCATCCCACTCCTAGATACAATATAATCGTGTTAGGCAAGTGATGAAGTCAATGACAGTCTGACCTGTGCTTTTCAAGAGTTGACTTCTCTTGCCTACACACACGAGTAAGGATCACTCTCATGAGTGCTAGCTGAGGAATGTGAACTCATTGGCATCTACTGCCTGCATGGGTTTATTTCAATGATAAAAATAAATTTTGTTTTGAGCTATGACCAACTCAGTCCGCACTCAGAATTACATTCTCAGCTGGTGTTTATCCGGTAGTTACACAGATCCCCTCCGTCCAGTCTCCTGCCCTTCGCGCTGCAAGTTCAGCTCTCAGAGACTCCTCCAGGCATTGCTCTGTTCGTGCTATCTGGAGGACCTCATACAGAGTGCCAGTAAGAAAATGAAAAAGCTTAAGAAAGCATGCATCTTTCTAATAAATGACTCCTTTTCACTGCAAATTCCACAAAGGCTTGTTTATCTTTATAGTTTGTCAGCACAGAACTATATGTCTCCTGGCTTCTGTGTCAGTTTGCTGAATGTTCTACATTTCATGAATGAAAACACTATTTCTGCGCAGGCCACCGTCCCATTTATGGTTTTTAGAAGGGATTAAGCATCTTTCTGAAAACGGTTTTTAACACTCCAAGCTTTTCTACAGTAAAAAAGATCAACAGTCCCAAGTACTTTTTGCTTTCAAACATTCAGCATTTCATCAAGATACAATATATAAACACAAGTATTTATGCATCAAAGTCAACTATTTACATAAATTTAAAATTACTTTTGGAGGGGGGGGGGGGGAGTGTCAACATTTTTGTTTTCCACCTAGCACTATCTCCCAGTCTTGCTTTCTCCCCTGCTGATCACACAGCCAAGTCTTCTCATACAGAGGGATGATGTGAGGAGGCCCTTCCTCATCACCAGGGAGAAATCGAGCACTACTTACATGTACTCACAACTGAAGAATCAGTTACTTGACAAAAGCAGTGGGAAGATCCAGTGACTCTTCCTAAAGGAACGAGAATTTATAACACCCCACATACTACGCGACCTCTCCCCTCCCCCAGAGGCTGCTGCCTCTTGTATCCATGTCAGCTGAGGAAAAATAGCAACTTTCTAGGGACTAGCTACCAAAATTGGTAACTTGCTGCACTGCTCTTAACCCAAGTCAGCAGCAGGTAAGTTACATTTTAGTCACTCTTCCTAGCACAGTTGGACAGAGCTTCTCAGGAGCATTTTGGGGTCAGCGGAATTAATTCACCTCAATCAGAATTGGTGCAGGACACTTAAATCAACACTCCCAACTCTACAAACAAAACCACGACTTCTTCAACAGCAGTGAACAAGTAAGTGTCTCTTTTGTGTTTCAGTGAAAAGACAGCCAACAGTGACAGCACAACAATGCGTATCATAGAGGAATGAAGCGGGGTTAATTAGCATTGATAATATATAACTTGGGTTGGCTTCAGGGGCGGTGGGTTGGCCGATGTAGATAAGGTGCAGCTGTGGCTGGTTCTGTGAAGGGGTTGAGAGCCAACAAAGAGAGAGCAGCTGAGGAAGAAGCAGAGAGAGGAAGAAGCAAGAGAAGAGAGAGTGGGCCCTCCATGAGGGCGAGATGAGGAGAAGGCAGCCGAGGGACTGGCATGAAGAGTGTGTTGTTATGAGATGGTAAAAGACCTTGTTGCAGCTTGATAGTTTTGGAAAGTGCTGCGACAGTGTATCTCGCCCTATTCCTTCCAGCAGCCTTTTCCCCTAATCCACAGGCTGGTCTGTTGATTCCACTATGACTCAAAGAAAAGGACCATGAAGAACACGAGCACCACCTTCTGCAAGACATGAGCCTTCCTTCTTGTTCAATTCTCCATCACACAACTGCACTTTTGCTACAGATGGCAATTCTCAATGATGTTCACTCTGATTTCTTACTGCTTCAGATGCTGGGGCAATGTTAAGCAATATTAATTGTGTTTATGCAACCTCTAATGCAATTCAGTTTCACAGTACCTCATGTGTCATTTGATCCTGTAATTTTGCAGCCTCCCCAGACCAAATCTGACCTTAACTAGTATAACACAACCGGCTCTGAACCAAACCAAAATATTGACTTTGAGGTTGAATATGTGGTTGAGGGATATTTTTTTTCTCTAATTGAGAGTAGAATTAAACCAGTGTTATTCAGTTATAAAGTCATCCTAAACGGCAGAACCGAGATGGAGAGTTTCTTCTTTCATTCTGATATATCAAATGGAGATGGAAAAATTCCTGAAATTTTATGGTTTTGGCAGTATATCTAATTTTTCCTCAGATGAGACTGCATACATAATTGAAACTATAGCAGCAATACTTGCTATTGAGGCTAATATTATACTTGCCTTCAAGATGGTCTGCAATAACAGGAGTGAGAGTAGGAATTTAGCGTAGTGAATTATACAAACCAAATTATGTACATGCAAACTATCATAGGATGAGAATCTTCACTCACTGTGATATTTGCTATTGCAAACACCAGTATTTCTGAAGTAATCTACACAAACCCACAGACTCCTGCATGTTAAAGGAAGAAGTGTGCCATGGTCTTTCCTCCTTGCCTCTCTACCAGGACAACACTGTGCAAACACAGCAAAAGTTCCATCCACTTTGGTAACACCAATACATCACCCTTGACTCATGTATTCAGTGTGATGTTCATTAAAGTCCATAACAATTTATTAAAAGGGTCTCTAAATAAAGGAATGTGCAGCTGACTTCAGCCAGGCCTGAATCAGACACTACAATTTCTGAATTACTTTATTACCCACAGTCTACCAAATCAATGATATCTGGGGGGGAAAAACATTTCTCTTTAAGACTCATAATGACAGAATAAGATTCTTCATTGTATTACTATTGTGGATTAAATTGATCCCACATACTTCCAGAGAATGGTATTTTCAAGGCCCCCATCTGTTGTTTTCCTTGTCACTTCTCCCGTCACCTAAATTGTCAAACTTTCACTCCTTACTTGGACAACTTCTGAAAATGTGGGCTCATCAGATCAAGTGCGTAACCAAGGCAGGCATCTCCTATTGTAACTGAAATGACCATGACACATCAGGTGTGCAACAACGCTGAGAGAAGATCTCAGTAAAAGAAGCAGTCAGAAGCGAAAGTAACGTACCTTTTCTGACCCATAATCAAATGTATTTGTTTATATTAAAAAAATAAAAAAAAACTCTGAAAGGAAAAAAAAAAAGATAACTGCACATGTTGATGATGCCCCGGGATATTTTAAGTTGCTTGCCAAGATATGATAGTTTTGTGAAGCTATTGTGCTTATTCTTGTTGTTCAATAAAAAATAATTAGTTGCCATGGTAACTGTCACATCATGTCATGCTTATGTTGTTACTGGGATAAAGAGCACCTTCTTCAAAAAGAAGTCATCACTTTGTGGTAAAATGCTTTTGCTTTTTGTCGTATCTATGAGAAACAGTTTCACTCTATTTTAAACTTCGCGTATGGAGATGACACCATATGGTCAGACAATGTTCTTTTCCCTTCCCATAGCGGAATAAGCCATTTGTATCTTCATTAAGGAATTCAGCAATAGTATTGATAACAGAGGATGCAAAATATTTGCCATATCTTTTTGGTTATTCCCGGTGCAGCTTTTTAATGCAATCAAAACAATAAAAAATTGCCTCGACACACACCTTAGTAATGCATTTCATAGAATAAGGTGGTGTATTGACTGGATTTGTATTAAGTGATATGAAAGGGGAAGTATTAGGCTTTGAAGAAAGCACTAACAGATCATGCACAGATTTATGGCTGCTCTAGAGCATGCAAAAAAGCTTCATTAGCAGTGCAGGTGAAAATAAGCAAGCAGACCTGTGAGGTCTGACTATGGCTGGTCCAGTAACACTGTAAAATGTGCCAATCCCGCATCTTCTCCATCTCTCCTTTCTGCATGCCAGGATAAGCTGATGTCTTCCAAGCTCATCTAGGCCCTTGCAAATCCACCCTGAGGGCTAGTGGCTTGGAGCAAAGCAGATCATAGCTCACGCTTCCCAGCAGCCACTACATTCCTCATCACTTTCCCTTCCCATTAAGTCAGTGGCATTCATTTAAGCATAGCAAAGCCAAAAAATGTCATTTTCCATTCCCAGAAGCCTACTTCTTTGTGCAACTACCTCACCACCCCACTTTTCCTATACTTAAAGTTCCCTAAGCAGATTCTATGGAAGGTAAGGCTTTGACTTTACTTTTCACAATGTCTTTTTTAAGAAGCTTCCTAAGAAATAATTAAGAAACATGTTCTTTCAAAGAGACATTAGGGTTTCATCCAATTTTGCATTCTATGATCAACAAACAGACTAATATTTGTTTATTATTTTATCACTCAAAGCCCAGATTTCAAAATAAGCGATGTATACGTATCCGCTCAGCACAAGCATGGTTTGTGCATACAAGTTTGGGATACCCAGTAACTCAGACATGCACAGACAATTCAAGTAGCTGGATGCCACTGTGTCTAAGTCCTTCTGCTCATCTTTCAAGATACTCATACAACATCAGCTCACACAGTATGAGGTTTACAAACTTTTTTTTTTGTCGTTTGACTAGTTAAGGCTTATAAAAAATATTTTTCTATAAAAAGAAAATCGTATCCATTGAACAATTATGAAATTTTACAATCAGCTGGACCCACAGCAATGCTGCCTCAAAGTGATATTCAGCAGAAAGGCCAGGACAGGGAAGAAAAATCTGGGAAATATTCTTACTAAGCCAAAACACAATCAATAGTACGTGTCTTTCCAGACCTGTAATGAATTAATGTATCTTTAACATTAACAATAATTTGATTCGAGGTGCAGTGAAACACACCTTATCTAGGTGCAAGAACCTGAGGAACTGACTCTTCATTCCACCACTGTGCTTAACACCCGTTCTGAGAAGTGACACGTACAGAGCCACTAAATACAACAAATATCAAAGCCTCAGCACTTGAGAGGTGATCATAAGCCACAAGCTTATTTGTATGCATGCAAAAAAGCTACATTAAAATAATGCTATTTCAGTTCTATTTCAGACTTTTCAAATGTCACATTTACAGCTGCACATGCAATCTTAATTTGTCTCCCTTGTGCATCCAGCCTGCACATTGTGGCAGGCAGGCTGTCAGAGAGAAAATGTGACCACGTAGTCCAAGATCACAATACCTACATGCATGAAAATGAATAGAGCTTGCATAATCACCATAATTCTGCCTTTCTTCTAACTTCTGTGTGGATTTTTACCACCTCCCATAGACTAACTGCTGGACTGAATTTTTAAGCACCCAGATTAAAGAAAACATCTGTGGCACATACACCTAACATGCTCTACATCTGTGGCGCGTATACCTTCTAACACGCACTCTGTTGTGAATGAATACCGGGAGGAGGATTGATTCTTTGCTACTTAAAAGAGGTTCCCATCACTGGGGAATAGGGCAAACTATCTATCAGCTCACAACAGGAGGCAGCTATTATCTCCGAAAGACTGTACTGCATTTTTAGCACCACGTGCTGAGTTCATACAGTGGTCCAAAAGTGGGGTTACAACACAGCAAGACCAGACCCTGAGTAAGATGAAGGTGGGACGCAGGATGGGGAGGCTGGTGCTGTCCCCAGACCTCCCAGGCATCCTCAGGACGCTGCTCTGTGTCTGCTCCCGCGCTGCTGGCAGCGTGCGCTGGGTTCTGCAGAGTTCAGTGATTTTAGCAGACTGACTGGATTTCCCTGAGGATCTCCAGCGAGAGAAGGGAAATGGTGATTTTTTACATCTCACAGCTTGGTTAAATCTGAAAGGAATGGCACTGGACCAGTAAGGCCAGTCTGTAACCTTGGAGGCTTGGATTTCTGTTTTGTTCTTAGGTTGTTTGCCCTTTCTAAGTATATAAAGGTTGCTGTAAACTGTGTGGATGATACTGGTTCTCCAAGAAATGTTCAGACTTTTTACACTAGATAATATTAGGCAACCTGAGCACAAGAGATTTGTTCCACTTCTTTTAAATTACAGCTGGTTTATAAGTTAATAAGCAAAGTAAGACCTGCGTATTTCTGGGATCTTTTTCCTGTAGCAGAAGACTTGATGAAAAATCTAACACAGAAAGAAAACAACATCTAAAAAGCAAAAAAAAAAGTTGTCATACTGCAATTCTGGGGAAGGGTTTTCAAAAATGTTTCCTTGTTACTTTTTAAAGGTATTGACTGACTTTACACATTTTATCTCTTGAGATGGTCACTTGAATATTTAATTGAAGTACCTTAACATTTTGATCATGCTTATGAGAAAATTTGGAAATTATTACTAACCAGGAATAACTCCCAAAACAAAATAAAAATTAAAATAAAAACAGAGCTATTCTAAACACCTTGCAATGAAAATAATCTGGAAACTATAAGAATATTTCCATGTGTCTGCACTTTTTCAGTCATCAGACTAGTAGGTTTTTTTTAAATAGCCCTACATTGATTTAAAAAAAAGACATTGTAGGACTTCTTTATCAACACATGAATTTCACTTATACCATGAGTTTATAATCCATATTTTTGACCCATTTGCCATTAATCGCATTTCAACCATAAAGCTAAGCAAACAAAGACTGTATTTTCCTTTCCATACTGCACACTCACTGTATCACATGGAGCTGCACTGGGGTTCGCAGCCCTTGCAGGATGCCACTCCCTTTTCCCTAACCAGAAAACATGAGTCAGACTATTTAGCAAGAAGCAAGAGTTTGCAGGAGAAGCATTTTATTGCAGCATGTATTATACCGGCAGGCAGGAGGGGGCACAGTTTCAGTCTGATTTTTATTTATAAATTCGTTTAAAGGGTATGACTAATGGTCAACATAAATTTGAGATGAAGTCCAAAGTAAAAGTGAAACCTTATTGTTTCACGGGAGAAAAAAAAATAATTATACAGCCTGAAAGCGTGGAGTTTGAAGTTTGTCACAAGCTGGCCCACAGCTTGGTCTTTAAGCCAGAAGCCAGCGGCTGCCTCTGCAGTGTCCTCAGCAGCAGCACAAGGACACACATGCCCCATGGCAAGCTCTGTTTATGTCTACACTTTAGAGGCTTATATTATCTTTGAAACTTATCCTTAACC
This sequence comes from Falco biarmicus, assembly GCF_023638135.1. Classification (NCBI taxonomy): domain Eukaryota; kingdom Metazoa; phylum Chordata; class Aves; order Falconiformes; family Falconidae; genus Falco; species Falco biarmicus. Next base: position 6,710,447 of record NC_079302.1, on the reverse strand, counting down.
TAATTAAATTCTTTATGGGTTTGCCTGCTCATGCTGTCCCTATACAGAGATATACACACACAGTTCCTTTGGGAAGGGAGACAGTGGACATGCCCCAACCTCCTGGGCACACACCATCACAGGGGCAGAAGCGTAGGAGAAACTACAGTGCTAAACCAAGCACATGAAGGAAGATTAAAAGTCTTTCTCAACAGGGGAATCAGAAAACAATTAGCATATGTGATCTAATATAAAGCATCAAGAATAATATTGGCAGAGAGACAGTCATGCTCTTCAAGGTGCAAAGCCAGCACAGCACAAACGTGCCCTGTAGCTCCATTGCACATTGTGAGCAGTTTATGGCTTTTTCCAGGTTTCTTTACATGAATTAGGTCTCAAGACCTGCAAGAAGTGCTACGCTGGAAGCTGGGCTGTTAGCACAGCCCTTATCCAGCATCTCAGAGAGATTCTGCAGCCCACACGGACACCTGTGCTGTTCTAGTTCCAGCGCAGGCAGAACCTGAATCACCCAGCTCAACAACAGCTCAGTTCTGGGGGATTTGTCAGGGTGGTAGTGTCGATACACCCCTTGTCAAAGTTTTACACAGTCTTCACTTACACTGTTTACCCACTGAAATGAGACAACACTTACCTTCTTCTCAGTTCATAGACTTATTACTGGCAAAAGACACCCTTGCAGCCATAGCTTGCAAATTAGAATTCCCCATTTCTGACTCTTTTAAGGGTCTTCTAGATTCCCCCATCTGGTAAAATGATCTGGCCACCTATAAGATACCGTTATCATGTCACCTGTCAGCACTTGGGGCAACCATTATCCCGTAGTGTGGGTCTGAGCAGATTACACCACAAAAAGCCCTGATTTCAATTGCAGTCTCCTTCCAGCCCAGCCCTACAGATGATGAGCAATAAACAGGACTCATTAGCAACTGGTTCATACCATGCTCATCTGGTGGTGGCTGTTTTGAACACTGTCCATAGCTGAGTCACCACCATTATGTCTTTTCCACTGGGGTGTCACAAAAGCCACAGGGAAGGCAAGAAGGTGGCAGTCAAAAAAATGCTCCTTTCACTTCTGGCTGCAAAGCAAATAAATTTCTCCTTCCACTTTCATTTTTCAAATCCCATTCATCTAGTTCTTGTTAGATCACATATGAATAAATGTTGCCTAAGAATTAAACATTTCTCTGAGAGACCCAATTTAGCTGTTAGCCATGGTACAATGTTTTGAGATAATTTAGTGGTGGGCACAAACAATGAAAATCTTATGGAAACTGACAAAAATTAAAAAAATTTTTAGCCCAAAGCTGTATTTATAGAATGATGTTTAAGTCTCAAAAAAGTAAGATCAGATTACCAGTTCAGCATACTAAAGAAAAAGCAATAACAAAAGCCTTACATACAAAGGTGTGATGAAAAAGATTAATACAAACCTGAAATCACTAATCTGAAAGAGTACTTTATCATACTGTGTCTCAAAAGCATTGGGGAAATATTGATTCATTGGTCTTTCAGTATTTGAAAACATCACACTTTTCATTACACATATACCAGAAGAAAGCCCTTCCCATTTTAGCTCTGCAGTGGCACTTATCACTGTAAATTATCTCTGCACCGTCTCAAAACTGAGAGAATGCAACAAGTTCTGTTCTTCACTGACGGGTTAAAGAAGAAAGGCACAGAGTTCCAAAGGCATTGTTAAGTCGACACGGCTTAAACACCTAAAGGCTTAAGCAAATTCCGAATTAAGTTCCTGATTCTGCCTGGTTGCTTTGAAAATCTGAAAGTAAATTTTCTATCCAAAATACTTCCAGGCATTGTCATTCCAGTATTTTAACTCCACAATCCACACGTTATTTATGAAGTATGGACTACATTACACTTGACACATTAGCATTTGATTAGGATTCCGTTTCTGATCACTCACATTAGAGAAGTCCTTATCAAAAACACACACGGGAGAAGATTTAGTCATTATTCTTTTCATATAAATTCACAGAAAGAAGTCAGGCAAATATTTCCTTATAAAAATTAATGGAGGTCTGCTAAACTGCTCAATGGTTGAAACTAATTTCTTTTAATCACTAAGCAAATTAAATATTAAGAAGCCACATTTCCCATTTATGTCATAAATTTCTGTGCAAACAGGAATAAAGATTTCCCACATGGTCAAAATCCAAAGAGACAATGAATTAAAAGCCAGATTGTCAGGTTTAACTGAACCCTGTGGTCTCCACTGGAGCGAGACATTTGCTTTTCAGTCAGCTTCCTTTCACAGTTCATGCTGCTACAGAGAGAGAATGGATGGAGAGCAGCCCCAAGGATACCACATCTTGGGGGTGTTGGTGGGCGAGAAGCTCAACGTGGCCCAGCAGTGTGTGCCTGCAGCCCAGAAAGCCAACCCAGTCCTGGGCTGCATCAGAAGGGTGACCAGCAGGGCCAGGGGGGTGATTCTTCCCCTCTACTCTTGTGAGACCCCACCTGCAGTGCTGTGTTCGGCTCTGGGGCCCCCAGAATGAGAATGACATGGACCTGTTGGAGCGAGTCCAGGGGAGGGCCACGAAGATGAGCAGAGGGCTGGAGCACCTCTCCTGTGCAGACAGGCTGAGAGAGCTGGGGCTGTTCATCCTGGAGAGAAGGCAGCTCTGGGGAGACCTTACAGCACCTTCCAGTACCTAGAGGGGCCAACAGGACAGCTGGGAGGGACATTTTACAAGGGCATGTAGTGATAGGACAAGGGGGGGAAGGCTTTAAACTTTAAAGAGAACAGATTTAGATCAGATATTAGGAGGAAGTTCTTCCCTGTGAGGCTGGCGAGGCGCTGGCTCAGGCTTCCCGGAGCAGCTGTGGGTGCCCCATCCCTGGCAGTGTCCCAGGCCAGGCTGGACGGGGCTGGGGGCAACCTGGGCTGGTGGTGGGTGTCCCTGCCACTTTAAGGTCCCTTCCAACCCAAGCCTTCTATGATTTCTTCCTCAACATAAACCCCTGAAAACTGACAGCCCTGCAGACGAATGGAGTAAAGGACAATCTGGCTGCCTTAGTATTTTCCTAACATCCCTCCTTGCCTTTGCTTTAAAAGATTCATTCCTCTTCCCACACTTACTTTTTCTTTCAAATTTCTCCTGTACAAGCACACATTTCAATAGCTGAGGAAGCATTCTAGGATTAAAATTATGCATTTAAAGCAAGACTTTATGCCAATTAGTGTTCATAGGAAACATATTTTGCTTAAATATATATACACCAAAATGTCATTTTACACTTAAACAGGGATGGTTTGTATTCTGACAAAGCCAAGTAACAGTGTACAGTGCATGTGTGAGTGTGTAGCCGGTAGGAGACAGCAGGCATGCAAGGACTACAAAAAGTTCAGCAGACATCATTAGCACAATATACTTCTTATTTCTCAACAACATGAACAAATTTGGCACTGCTATTCCTTCTGAACAGCACTTGGCCCCCACATGGACCGTTCACATCATCTTGAGAAAGGCTTAAAGAGTATGGCCCCTGGCGAGCCCGGGATGATCCAAGGAAGGAAACATCTGAGCACAACAGCTCAGGTCAACACCGCTCCACCGACAACTCTCATTTCTTCGAGAGCAAGAAATTTGACGTTGTCAGGCAAAAGAAAACCTGCTGTTCCTGGAATCGTACAATGCTCGTGCTAGGTAAGAGCTCTCCCCAGTCACTTCAGTAAAGCGATATGGCTGAGAAGAGAACCTGGTTAATGGAGATTTCAGGAAGGATATTGGCAATTCTGGGGCATGCAATTATCTCTTTTTTTTACTCCCATTTTACTCCCACTGCTGCCTCCTAAACTTTGCTGGTTCCAAACATGCTTCTGGCCACAAGCTGTACTTCCACTGGGCTCTGACACTGCCTACAGCAGACCAGGTAATTGTACTCCTGCAGGCTTAAAATACTACTCACAACTGCTGCGTGCCCTCCTTCCAGAGATTAAAATTCACAGATTAATGGTTTTGTGGGTTCAAGGGCCAAGGGGGGTCAGCATGGGAACCACCTTCCTGCTCCTGAAATCAATTCCAAATAATAAGGCAGGGAATAACATTGTCCTGACATGGTTAAGTGCCTGAGGAAGCCACATCTGCAGGCACCGAGCAGCCCAGCGTGGCTGTGGTTAGACACACTGAGGGTGCTGCTGCGCTGGGTGCCGTGCTCCAGCAGCCTCCTTTGTGCTACTTCTGTGGTCACAGGTCCTGCGCGGGAGTTGACAGTGAAGATGCATTGCTTTGTAGGAGAAGTCCTTGGGTGGTTCTGCACTCTAAAACACAGTGCTGGCAGGGCATGCAAGCACGATACCAAGAAGCGTCAAGTGTGGAGAGGCTGAGCCGCAGCTGTAATTTCAGGAGTGGAAGTACAGTGTTAGGGGAGGTTGTGCTCCTGCCAGCTCAGGCACACCAGGCCCCTTTGGCCAGCAGCCCCCCGCGCCACCAACGCAGGTGCCTGTGAGCATGAGTAGGAAGCCCAGGCAAAAACCTGACAAGTGGGGTGGAAAGCTTTTAACTCACTGGAAAAATGGCATTATTTTTCCTCTAGATCTGTTTCTCAGTTTCCTCATGGTTCAGCCACGTAAACGTGTGTCCCAGTGCGGAACTGGAAACACTGAACTGCATGGCCCCACCACCACTGAAAAACTCCTGGACGAACCACAGCCTTCGGCATGCTTCTCCCAATCTGCCCAACACAGGAGGCTAACATAGGACTTGCTCAGCACCAGTTCTAATTCACTGCTATGAAGTATTTTGTAAGCATCATGCATTCCTTTGCTCCACTCGTAGGGCCCCCACAACATCACTGTCATCTTTTAAAACCCATTTAGCCGAGCCAAAAGGCTCGGGCACAAGTACAGTTCCCCGGGTGCTGTAAACCAGTCCTGCTCAGGGCATGGCTTCCTGGGGAGGGTTTGCAGGATGTGATGTATATGGTGCAGGAGAACATGCTGTTCCTACGCTATGGAAAATGGGTGTGGTCTTGTAAAACCAGCACTGCCATTTTTTGTTAGAGGAGAGGAGGTTTTTTTCAGAGCCATTTACATGCCAGAAAAAAAAAAAAAAAAGTGCACATTTCTTCACCATAGCAAAGTGTTTGCAAAGCCTGCCATCCCAGCTTGTTCTGTACACTGAGCTTCTGCCTGCCTGTTTTGTTTTGGCTGTTCTAATTTACATAGTATTTCCTCTCCCTGTGTAGATTTCAAGGTTATGCTGGGGTCGAGCTGTATCTGTTGCAAATCAGGATGTAAACAAGTCTGGATAACTCATGTGATACTGCTCTGCCCACCCCCTTTTCTGTTTGAGGGGGTTTTTTTAGATTTATATTAGCATCAAAAATGATCCGGGATCCTTTCAAAGATCCAATTTCATACTCTCCAGCATCTAGCAAATTGGCTACATAGCAGGGAAATGCCAAGTGCTCAGAAATAACCATAGCAAAGGAAGGTATGATAAGCCCAGTGCACCAAAAATTCACCAGAAGAGGAATATCCTGTCAACCGGGATTTGATCATGTAGTAAAAAGAGCTTGAATTTTATGTTCAAACAGAAACGTCTCCATAAAGCACCTTCTCTCTGTCTCACACACACACACAAAAGAAAAAAAAAAAGAATAAAGGTTTGATTAGGGATGGAATAGGCTTAGAATAATTGAGGCTGGTGAATCCTTGCCAGCTCCACTCCTCCACACATTCCTGCCTGCATTCTGATCTCATTATGCGCCAGGCGAGAGTGTGAGCTTCACTGGAACAGTTCTCACCCATCTGCATCCTCTTCTTACTTCTCAAACTGAAGGAGGATGTATATTTATAACCCCCTTTGAGATACGGCTTCACGGTGCAAAGGCAGTGCATGGCGTCTGTGGGCTGGGCAGGGCGAAGGCGCAGGGCAGCTCGCACACACAGCAGATCCAACTGTATTTTCCTGTTCTTCCCATTTTATGAAGCTCAGGTTTCTCTTCAAATGGCTACATGAGCTGCCCTACTGCCTTGCTTGTTTCCAAATTAAGACCAAAGCTCATGCTCAAACACCAATTCTTCTTGCCACAGGTACTAAGCGTACTGGATGTATCAAGCAAGGTTCCCTCAGGATCTGTCCTGAAACCAGGTCTATTCAGTATTCTCACTAATGACTCAGCTCATAGAAAGGACAATGCAGAAGGTGCAGATGCTGGGGAAGGTTGTGAATGCTTTAAAAGCCTCTTTCAGAATTCAGAAAATGTTGATGGCTTGAATAAACAGCCTTACATTAAGCCAAGACATTCAACAAAGGCAACTGTAAAGTACTAAGTCAAGGAAGGAGAAATCAGACAAACAAACACAAAATAAGAAAAAACTGGTTAAATAAGAGTACTGCAAAATGAGTGTTGGGAGTTATGGAGGACCCCAGGTGGAATATGACTCAACACCATGACACACTGCAACAAAAAAGTAAAGCTCATTCAACTATGTATTAATAAGATGGATGCACGTCAGACATCAGAAGTAATTATTCTTTTTCATTAGGCATCAGTGAAACTTCTCTTAGGATGCAATTTGGAACACCATATTTTACCAAAAATGCAGACAAATTTGAGAGGAAAACATCCTCCTATACAAAAAGGCTGAATTTCTGCTCTATTTGTTTGGTCAGAAAAAGAGGAGACTCAGGAGAATATGATAGGAGCTTCCAACACAGTAAACAAGAATATGTGACAGATAACGTAAGAATTCATTTAATTTATAGAGAGCAATATATAAGCTATATATTAGGAAAAGTTTTCCAAGAATAGTTAAGAGCTGCAGAAGGATATCTGCAGGGTATCTCTGTGTCTGCCTAATTATCCTTGCCTCTCAGCATGCCTGATTATCCCAGGCTGGCTACACTGTGCCTGGCTGATAGTCTGTCCAATGTCAAAACCGGCTGCTCCGAGCTAGTTGTGTTCTCTCTGCTCCATGCGACATTTCGCAGCACTACTCTGCATTCAAACGGCATCGAGTTCCCCACAGGACTGCAGCGCTGTGATTCAGTGCTCAGCTACAACAAGTGTAGCTGGTCCAAGACTTCTTGCCTCACCTGCTCACGCCAGAATGGCACAGGCAAGTGCTACTCAGTACAGGTTTCTGCCAAGGACACAAAACCACAAAGCGAAGGTGAGCAGCGCATTAGCTCAGCATGCAAGGAAAACATGTGGGGCTTGGTTCCAAATCCCAGGAAGGCAGGTCACCCTGCTTTGTGAAGAGCCAAGGTATCACCAGGCAGGTCCCCAGCAGCATCTCCTCAGGGAAGCACATCTCCGAGCTCCTCAGCGCTGAAGTTCACTGGCAACCCTTGTCTCACGGAGAAGCCAGATCCATCTAAGGTTATCATTACAGAAAAGAAGGGAGGACACCAAGTCTTCAGCTACTCATGACAGTAAAAACATTTTTGCTTGTCTGGGCAGCATTCAGAACTCTGCTGTTCTGCACTCAGGCTCTGCCCCTGAACTCTACCCGCTTTAGCCAGCACAGCAGCTTCATGGGGCAGGTTTTTGCAAGCTCTCTCGCAGTCAGTACGAGGGAGGCTTGCTGGAATACCCAAGGTACAGCAGCCTTTCTTGGGTAAAGCAACATGGGCAAACAGGATCGTGCCCAAAATAGAAGGCTTCATAGCAGAGGCATCACCAGACCTGCTGACTGGGAGCCTGTCAATCACTCCCTTACCGGTTACTGCCATGGGCATGTTTTCAGGGCTGTTTTTCAGGATGTGGCAGTCCTTGTAAGAAGCCCAAAGGACCTCAGTAGTTCCACAGAGGAACAAAAAATAAACCTCTCTTTGTCCCAGAGCTGGAATGTGACCCAATGTGTACATACGGGAAAAAATAATTGGAATAGACAAAGCCATGGGCAATTGGGCAGATGATGTGCCTGAGAACTATGAACATCTGTTGTATGGTAAATATGCAACCATCAGCTTTTCTCCATAGTCTATAAACAAATTCAAATAAAAGAACAGGATGATAGCTTTTATTTATATGTAACTGTCTATCATAGAAGTCTGGGAATTAACATGCCATTGTAAAATGCTAACTTGACAGATCAGCTCATTTGCAGACCACTGTTAACACTCCACAGAGTGCATTTCCCCCAAAACAACCTGGAAAAAAATAGGGGATCCATGGGACCAGCTCTCTGCTCCCTCTTTCCCCCTGAATCCCATTGCCACCTCCCTCTTCCCTAACACACCACTTCTCAAGCCTGTGGGCCCCCTCTCTGATGGATCTAATTCCTGCATTGGTCAGCTTCCACCTTGGATGTGCGAGTGCTGCTGGGTCACATGACTTGCTACAGCTTCAAACAAGTAAATTCAGGCTTTCTCTCACTTTGTAGGAGCTTCTTGAACCTCCACAGCTTCATACATCTCATTCAACTCCTCATACCTCTACTCTACCATGGTGCCTACAAAGACACCAGTTCGGTTGCTTTGTGTTGAACACCATTGCTTTGCGGTTTCCTTGCCCCCTCTACCAGTACCCTCTGTCACCCCCCGCCAGTACTAGAGGACAGGCTTTCTGAAAGAACAACCTTTTTGTTCTGTGTATTTATAATGCCTAGCACAGCCCAGTCTCTTCCAAATTCGAGGCTTGCGGGTGCTGCAGTAATAAAAATAAATAAAGGCATCACCATTAATTCACTTTCTCTATCTATACAGGAAATTGTGATTGGCAGGAAGAATTTGGGTCAGACATGCATTTTGTGCCGTCTCATTGAAAGCAACAGAGCATTAGCAGATGTAACTGGCAATATTTAAAGCTAGAAAGGACCTAGAAAAACGGTCACCAAAACTCAAAAACACACCCTATTACAAAGACGGTGAATTACCATCACTGAAGTAATACTTTTATATTGTTAAAACAAGGTAAACACACTTCATTTAATCCAGCTTAATGGTGTACTGTCAACCACAGAGATAGTTTATTACTATTAAATTGTTGCTTTTCATGAAGAGATTCTCGGCCAACGGCTAAAGTAAAGCACCAGCAGATCAGGAGCCTGCAAAGAGCTTAGCTGGTAAGAGAATGGGTTAAAGAGAAACTATTCCTATTTGTGTGACAATCATCTTGTGAGAATATTTTCCGTCTGTGCTATTTTTGGTTCCCAGTGAGATCGTTCTTACAAGAATATGGAATTAGAATTTGAATACAGGCATAGTAAGAGCACTTTGTATGTGTGCCCACACACCCCTCCTCCCCCCACACACCTCCATCAGGGAGCTCCACTGCTGAGCAAGGTCAAATTATATCAATAAGGCACTGCAGGAAGATCTTTTATATTCCCAGATTGGTTAGAGAAATTAAAACTCTTCTCTTGGGATTTTCAAATCAAGGGATGTTGTTTATTTTAAGGATCACTGTAGCATTGTATTTATGACCCATTAATCACTTTGGCTTGAAAATCTATGTCAAACGAGGAAACTATTACACTTAGAAGATTTGCACAGGATGGCCAGATTCTTTCTGTCTTTAACCACATGGTCTAATGGAAAGAAAAGCCTTCCTTTTCTGCACAGAGAATTTGAAATTACAGACAAGTCCCTGCAATTATGGACTGAGTTACTTAACCTTTCTGACACCGATTTTCTCCCACAGGTCTCTTTTGGGCAGGAGCAACTCAGCATATGCTTGTTGCAGGAAGAGATTTACTGAAGCGGCTAAGGGAATTAATAACTTTTGGTGCAGCGTGCACGTTCCTAGTATGGTTTTAGCTGTGCCTGCACATGGCTGCACTCGGCCCCAGCTTGTATGGTGCCCAGCAAAACTAGAGCACAGCAGATGGGCAGTGCAAGATAGCTAGTGTGCAACATCCCAGAAGCAGACCTCGATAATGGGCACTTGTGATGCTGGGCTCGGAACAAAAGTGAAGTTTCCACTGCACAGATATCCCTCGCTTGAGACAAAGAGCCAAGGCATGATGGTGCTAGCTGACCATGTGCAATTTCAGGCAGTGCAGTTCAGTTTTCCAACAGGACAGGTTAGCAGGCTGGTGCTCCTTATGCAGCCAGAGTCATTATGACCAGCAGGATGGGAGCCTGTATTTCACTCAAGACTTTAAAAAGGTACTTGACTAACTCAGTTTTGTTTTCCACTGATGTAAGTTTTAAAAATTAATCTCCCAAGGGAACTAGAGGATACATTTGAAAGTCTAGTCATGTAAACAGCTAGAAAGGTCTGTTTGTTCTACACCTGCTGGAAGTGATAGTCCTGATGAAAAATGTAATGCACTTCTTTATCTTCATGGTATTGAAAATACAAGGCATCAGTTGTGTTTTCAGCAAAGTAAACCCATCACAATCAAGTCAAACCGCTAATGTTGGGAAAGAACTGGGCTGTAAGATTTGCTTATCGAGAAGTCATTAAAGCATCACATCTCTCCAGTACACATCCATAAAAGACAGGGTAGAACATTCCTGGTACAGTATTATAATCCACATACCAATAAACAGACTTTATATTTACTGACTTTCCTAATGGAGTTTTAAAATGTATCCTTGATTTGTCAATGAGCATTCATAAAATAACATTAGCATTAAATGCACAGTACTGATGAAGCATAACTGTGAAATTATTGCTTTAGTTTTTCAAATCTCTTTCCAGATGTTAAGGAATTGATCCTTTTGCTAGTCAGTGAGGAATATGACTATTGCACAGCACAATAAACCGAAGCAAGAGGATTAAGCACCTTACTGTCCTGGTTTTGGCTAGGACAGAGTTAATTTTCTTCTCAAGTAGCTGGTACCATGACGTGTTTTGGGTTTAGTATGAGATAATGTCGGTAACACACTGATGTTTTTAATTATTGCTAAGTGATGTTTACACTGTCAAGGCCTTTTCAGGTGTTTAGGCCCTGCCAGCGAGAAGGCTTTGGGGGACACTAGATTTGGGAGGGGACACAGTCAGGACAGCTGACGCAAACTGGCCAAAGGGACATTCCATACCAGAGAACGTCATGCTGGGTATATCGCTGCTCAGGGACTGTCTGGGCATCGGTCAGCAGGTGCTGAGCAATTGTATTGTGCATCACTTGCTGGGGTTTTTGCCTTTTGGATTTTATTCCTCTTTCCCTTTCTCTCCATAACAATTGTTGTTGTTGTAATTATTATTCTATTTTGTTTTATTTCAATTATTAACTTCTTTTTATCTCAACCCATGCGTGTGACCTTTTTCCCAGTTCTCCTCCTGATCCCACCGGGGAGGAGGGGGAGTGAGCAAGCGGCTGCATGGTGCTTAGCTGCCAGCTGGGGTTAAATCATGACACTTACCTAAGCTTTCAGCAGACTACATCTGCACCCTGCAGAGCAGTACAGTCCCCGCAGTCAGCTCGTTCAGACCAGAGGCCTGGCTGATTTGGCTGGATTAGACTGAAACTCTTTTCAGCAATGGGTTTCCACAGATGCCAAAGTAAGGAAGGGAGGGATGTGCGCGCCCAGGCCTTGTCTCAGCGTGGACAGCCTGGATGTGGTCCTGACTCCTCAAGCTCAGACATCACCAAATGAGGAAGAACAAAAACTAGGACTAAAATTTGTGACTGTCAGTTCCACCACTACCTGTAGGTTACAAGAGTTCCTTAAATATCAGAAGGTTAAAAAGCAATTAATGTAAATTAAAGAGGAATATTAAGAAACAGCACAGATGAGAGAAATGGAAGGTGTAGGGAACCAATCTTTTTTGCTGTGATTCTCTCTGAACTCTAAAACTCACTTGATTCACCTATAATTTCATCCTTACTTTCCTTCCAGTGCCTTACCTCTGATTTTGCCTAATTCCCAGCAGACATCAACAAGAAAGTCACCTCACAAAATGAATTGTAGCTGAAGCTGTTGTTGTCTGATTGAAATCATGTGATGCAGGCATTATGCCAAACAATTGTCAAAAAGACCTTCAGAGAGTTTAATACAAAGTATCTGAGTTTTTGAGTGCTACAATAATAGCAGCTTTTACCACCTATGAGCTCTCAATTGGCTTTCACACCTCAGAAGTGCAGGAACTTTTGGATCATGTGTGCATGAGGTATTTCACAAGGCAGTGAGGTTCAGCACTGCAAGACTCATGCAAACCCAACCCCTGAACCCCAGTTCTCAAACCCAAGCAGTGTGCCGACGAAAGCAGCCCACAAAGCTTCCTGCCCCAGTGGTCTGCATGGCTCACCACATAGCAAATTCAGGTAGCCAAGAAACATTTAGCAATAGGCAATGACAGCAGAGAAATCTTAATGGAGAGGAGAACCTCTACCCCAGAAGCACAGATTCAGCAGGATGGCAGATGTCAAACTTTCACCCACTTGCATGTTCCTAGGAAGAAGTAGAACCCACTATATTAAGTGGATTTTAAAATACTCAAATCTCTGTGGGGAAGAAGTTCAGTGCAATAACTGCACTTGGTGCTCTGTGCTGGCTTTATCCAAAGACTCTTAGTCCACCCGTGTGAGTGCCCGTGTTAATCCACTTTGAAAGGAGATTACGCCAGCTCATAAAAAGGCAGGCTTGATGTGGGATGAGAGTGCCACAGAGCGAGGCAGGGCACAGCAGTTAGTGCACTTCGTGTTCATGTGCCACCACACTGTGCTATAACATCCCCCAAGGATTCCAGCAACAGGGTACGAGGAAGTCCCAGTAACATTTCACCTAGCAGCAAGCAGTTTCTACTAGACCTCATTTAGGTCTTTTTAAAGGCTCTGGTTTGACTCATTTTGTTACTTGGTCTATTAAACTGAGGTCAACTGTATTTCATTAGGACCCAAATAAAAAAATGGATCTCAAGGCATCTTACTAGTGTCCTAGCACAAATACTCTCATTAGAGGAGATGCAAAGAAAGGATTTGTAAAAAGCAATCTCTGGAATGGTCTCAAGGAAATGCCGTGGTTTTGAAACAAAAGGTTTAGGGTCTTTTTCCTTCTCACAGTCAACAGGGTTCTTGCTTTAAGTTAAAACTAGTCAAACGATGTTTTGGTGAAGAGCAGCGCTACTGGAGTTTTCTGCAACAAGCTGCTACGAATAAAACTGTACTCATTTCCAGGCAGCACAAGAGGCTTTCAGGGACTTTCAGGGGCAAAGGAATAGTATTTCCTTTGTAAAGTATAGGCTAACTTTTGTGAAAACATTGGTTGAAATAATAAAACTGACATGGTGATGCATATCAACACAACGTACGTTTACTCACATTTCTCAAGAGGTAGCAGTACCTCCTCCCACTATAGGCAGCACATCAAAAAATTATGCCTTTTCAAAAACTAATGATAGCAAGTAAAAAACAATCCCCAAAGATCATTAATTGAACCTCAGGAATCAATAATTTCCAAGCAGCACAGACAACGAGTTTTTTACCCCTGCATGGGTATGTAGATACAAAAAAAGGTTTCCACTCCCTGGCCTGCAGGCTCTGTACAAAACTGCTCTGCTCTGCATGAGATGAGAGGAGCTCTACGGCTACTCTAATTTGCACCATCTACAAATAATTTGTAGGGACTAAAAGGGAGTCAAAGATAGGCATGACAAACAGGCACCTGCATTTCTCATTAGGCACTACCCTTTTCCCTTGTTTTCCCAGTTTTCCTGGCAGGAGAGAAAATGCTGAGAAAAGTAGCAAATTCAGCTCTCTGACCACGTCCCCCATGCAGCTAAGCAGACCCTCCCTGGACCAACACCACCTGTTTTAGACATAAATGCACCTGAGAGATTAGACACAAAGTGACCTCATCACGTGAGTGTAATCTACTTTAGATCTCACAGGAAAGAGGAGGCATGAGACACGGTTTTGCAAATCAGCTCTTTCTATCCCAGTTCTGCAGCGCCTGCACGTCCAAAAGTCATTTCAAACCCAGAAGGCCTTTTGTCTTCTCTAGAGCCCATCGCTAAGGCCATGGATTCTGCTGGGTTTGCTTCAGCTTGGATATGTACTGTCAACACAACAGCAGCTCCGACTGCATGCAGATTGGTGGAGAAAGTAGGTCAACATGAGACAAGCTGTTCTCAGAGTAGCATTTCTCTCTCCTCTCCCTTCCCTCTTTGTAAATGAAGAGTGCTAAACTAGTTGCTTTGAAAAACGCACAGGCGTTCACCCTGTCAAACAGAAGTAGAGCCATTTTGCTGAATGTGTCGCAGTTCTAGACGATTATTTTATTATGCCATTTAGAACAATGTGCCATGTTTGTAATAGGCTTCATAAGAGGTGCCACTTGTTAGTACTAAAATTCAAATTAATTACCAAAAAGCTGTTTTGAGTATTAGAAAACAAGGGGAGCATGTAAGCAAGACTAAAGTAATTATAAATATTAAATGAATGTTCATGAAAAATGCAAATTTTTACACAGTTCATGTTTTTGTGTTACAGAAAATGAGTTTCACAGTTGTATGTCAAAAGAACAGTCAGAAACAGCATTTTAACTTGGAACACACTGTATTCAGTGAAAAGGTCTTACATGTTCATCAGACAAAAACCTGTAACAATAGAATAACAAAGAATCTATGTGACCTGCCTCAACTAGCAGCACTGCTCAATGGCCATGGATCTGCAATGTGCAAAGACACACTCTCATTTTTCAAATCTGATTTACCCTTTACAAATAACTACCCAGTTGCGGTCAGGTGGTAAATACAAAGAGAGAAGTGAGAAGTGTCCATGGATGGATTAGTCACCAAACAGCCAAAATGAGCGAATTAATCCAACATATGATTTCTCTCCCGTGCACACTCTGAATCATATTGGGAACCTTTAGAGTGGTAGATTGGTGACTCCTTAAACTTCCCTAGATAAACTATCTCCATACGTATGTCCTAAGACTCCCATCCTTAGAAAACAGAACAAAACATCACTATATATTTCTGCATGTCAATAACAGACATTACCTGGAAAGGGATTGCCCTCAAATCATATATACGATGAAGTACTGAGGGCAAGGGTTGTACTACCAAAAATCTGTCTCACTTTCCTAATTCAAGAAATACTATTAATTTCAGGAGGACTATTCATGAGTTAAGAAAGCCAGATTTGGAGCTGGATCCCATTCAAGTCCCCTGGAAGTCAGTGGAGCCACTCTCAAAGATTGTAAAATGAGAAGGATTTGGCTTGTGCCCATGTTTAGTAATGGATATGTATTTTTCCACGGTACATATATTTCTATATATAATGCAAATTTTTCTCTTAATTTCTTTTTTCTCTGCTTAGAGTATTAGTTGTTGTTAGTAAGCATTAAATCCACCTTGGTTTCATACCCTTTGAGTCTCTGCATAAGTACTTTGGAAATTTTCCCCTTAATTGCTACCCAGTGTTAGAGGGAAAAGTACCCATAATTTGTTCCACCTTTGGACACAAGCTACATTTCAGGCAAAGCTTCAGAAGAAAGCATTTTCTCTTTTGTTCTAAAACATTACAGCTATTGGACCCATTGCACTTACTAGAGCCAATGACAAATCCTCCACAGTCAGGTCAACGGAACAAGACATGGATGCAGAAGACGGGAATAACAGAGGAAAATCTTTTCAATGCAAGACTTCTGGTGCAAAGACCTGCAGGGGAAAGTGCTGAACAGAAAGTAAAGGGAATTTTATCTTCAGGGTAGCTATTTATTTATTTACAGTACTGTCATGCTTGTATGGTTCAATCATGGACTGAGACCCAATAATGCCAGGTCTTGTACAAACACAAATAAAAAAGAGGCAGCCTGCCCCAAAAGACACGCTTTCTCTTATATATACATATATAGTTTACACACACAAGCAGAATGAAACACATGATAGTTTATCATTGTAATATCTGTATAGACGAGGTTTCAAGTAGACGAGGGGAGAGTTGACTGTTGCAGCAATAACATTTCCAAAGAAATTTCAGGCTAGCAATTAAAAAAGGGTGGTTTTTTTGAGCAATGTGGAATATGCATTAGCCAGATCTAGTCTGTAAGCGTCTTACTGAATTACTGTTACATTACTCAAATTACTGCCTCGAGGCTCCAGCCAAGATCAAGCCCAACTTCTGGTAAACAGGCACTATGCCTTACAAATATCACCGAGACACAAGCTCCACCCTGACTTTGAGGTGCTGGAGCATGTCCAAAGAAGAACAACAAGGCTGGCGAAGGGTCTGGAGCACAAGTCCTCTGAGAAGCATCTGAGGGAACTGGGGGTGTTTGGCCTGGAGAAAAGGAGGCTGAGGGGAGACCTTATCACTCTCTACAGCTACCTAAAAGGAGGTTGTAGCGAGGCAAGTGTTGGTTTCTTCTCCCAAGTAACAACTGATAGGACAAGAGGAAATGGCCTCCAGTTGCATCAGGGGGAGTTTAGATTGGATATTAAGAAAAATTTCTTCACCAAAAGGGTTGTCCAGCATTGGAACAGGCTACCCAGGGAGGTGGTGGAGTCACCCTCCCTGGAGGGATTTCAAAGCTGTGTAGGTTTAGTGGTAGACTAAGCAGTGCTAGGTCAATGGTTGGACTTGATCTTATGGGTCCTTTCCAACCTAAATGGTTCTATGATTCTGTGAAAAGGTCACACGGCAGGTATAAAATTATTCCCCCACTCCAGCAGTGACGCTCTTGTCTGAGTAGTTCCCTCAACTGATGAGATTTAGGCAGCCTCTGTGGGAAGGAAACGGTGGAAAAGGTCACACGAACTGACCTGGCTGTGCCCTAAGTCCCCTGGAGCACCGCTCAGAAATGCTGGAAATGCAAATATCTCCTGTTCGGTTATATTCTTTGCTTTACAGCAGTCGGTGTCAATTGAACTTTACGGTTAACTTACAGATATTTTTAATTTGCTTCATCTCCCCTTTACTTAGCAATTGTGGTTGTGTCTTCCTCTACGATTTGTTTAGTATCAGAGAGGGGGAAAAGGAGAAAAAGAGATACTCGATCTGATCTGGGAACACTTTCTCCTTTGTATCAAAGAACCATCTGCTAATTTACAAAATACAAACAAAGTTACTGGATGTGCAAGAACCCCTGTAGGGAAGCCAGGCACAAACAGTGCCTGTACCACGTCAAGGAGTGCTGTGTTTATTCTGGAATGCATAGCTTTCTGGGTTTCTTTTATCTCTGGGTATTTTTCCTCCTTTTTCTCATTTTATTGATCTAAGTTCAGCATAGTGGATAAGCTCTAGCAAAATAATAAATAGAGAATATTTATAGAATGCTTTTCCTGCTGTAAAATGCACTTTTCTAGACAGAAACAGAAATCATATGGAGCAGCAACTATTCCGCAGGCTGGTGCAGGAAAGGTTGGCAGCCCTGCCTCCTCTAACCTCACTGTTTTGAAGCCCTGGTCTCTGTTGACCCTCTGTTTTCTGAGCAGCTGGGTGACACAAGAGTCAAGTTAGTCCAACAGCTTTTTTCATCCTTTCTCCCCGCCTCCTCTGAACACCATGCAGGGCAAGGCACAATGCAACATTCAGGAAATATCTCAACCTTGTCCTTTTTCAGTTGTTCTGCAAGTAAGAAATAGGGGGGGGAAAAATAAAAAAGAGAAGCAAGAGATACCTCCCATGCTCCTAATCTGCAGCAAGCAGAACAACATGCAGCAGTTACTGTGGTCAGCCAGCTCACTGTGGTCTCACCACAGATTGTAAGAACAAATGTCAACCTTCAGAAGACAGGGAAGAAATAATCCAGAGGGAATTTATATAAAGTGGTTAAGTTAGCAGCAGTGTACGTTTAGTGTTCAGACCTTTTTCTTAATTTCAGCTGGTACTGATTGAGGTTTTAAAACAGCCAGAAATATTTAAATAACTGTAGACAGGTCTGCAAACCTGTTTCCTAAAAACTGGAAGTCTGTATGGCAATGGTAAGGCTGTGGACAAAATACAACTAACACAATACTTAGAAAACAGACGACTGAATGACCCATTTCTTATAAACTGGACTAAAATGCATTTAAATTGGGAGGTTATTGTGTCTAAGTCTTCATATAAATTTAGCATTTGAGGATCTTACCACACTAACAGGCCTGAAAGATAGAGCAGAGACAGCAGCAAGGAGAAACTAAACACATTTTCCTCTTCCTTGTGCCTCAGCTCAGGTGAAAAGAAAAAAAAAACAAGCCCAAAACATTTCAAAGAAGTCAGAATTCCCAAAGGAGCCTGTGTAGACGGTGGAGTCTGGCACATAGGGCCAACCTGACATGGTACATCGCCGCCGTACAGCACAGCTGCATTAGCAGAGACATAGCTCCATGTGAAAGCAGCTTCGCTGTTTCTGAACCCAAACCAACTCCCAGAAGGACAGGAGGGTGTTTTCTGGACATCGTTTCCCAAGCTTGATGGATCTGGGAGGAGGTCCCAAGTGGCCAGCTCGCTGTCCCTGTGCTGGTGGCATGGAGATAGGCTGCATCTCTGTATCCACGCCAAACTCAGGTTCTCTATGCAGGCTGCCAACGAGGATGTCAGTTATTAACAGGCTCTTTAGCTTTATTAGAACAGGCTCTTCAGCTACGGACATGTGCCCATCAGAAGGCAGACTGAGGTCACCAGGCTCACCGTACAGAGCCTACATGGAGAGTTCTTGTTGGCAACAGCTTCCAGGCACCAGCTTCAAGGACATGAAATGGTGACCCAAAGCCTGACAATAATATCAATTCTGATGCACACAATCCTGTATGTTTGAAAAATAAAATTTAATTTAAACTTGCAACTGAAGTCTGATGCACTGCAGGTATGCAACTGCAAAAATAAAATCAGGAAACAAATCTACTCTGTTGTAAAATCCCAAGATTCAAATGGAAACCAACAAACATGAGACTACTCAGTGTCTCACAGAAGCAGAACTAAGATTAAGAAACCTTTTAAATAGTCTCAGACCTTTGCAATAGTCTCAGATACCACTAATGAGTCCATGCATGTAGGTATGTGCATGCTCCTACACACATCCTGCTGGTATGAATAAGAATTAAGTATGAGTTACAGTTTGTCACCCAAGCTGACAGGATTCCTGCACTAATTGCCATAGTTAAACCAAAGACTCATATTTCCTGAAAAGTAGACATATGCTGGATTAAGAGTAGACTTTTCAATATGTAATTTTAACTTAGTCATATTAAACAACACAACTCTTTTCTGTGATGTTCAAGACAACAGTTCAACACCTATGTTAATATTGCTACGTATGTGACAATGTAATTTCTGCATTCCTCTCCTTCATTTCCATCCAAAAACCCATGGTTTGACTGAAAAACAGCTGAAGCAAACCTGGATCCAGTGGAACCAGCAGGAGTTCTGCTAATTTATGGGAAACAAGATTTTACCCAGTACATTTTAACAAATGGTCCTGAGAGTACAGCAACACCCAATCCACTGACCTTCCAACTTCTTAGTGGAAGGGTGCTGGCAAGCCATGAGTACTACTGTGCAACCTATTAGCTCACTTTGCTATCTAAATTATCATCTGCATCAAAATGCAGATTGACTGCTCTGCCAACAGCAGCTCTGACAACAGCAAATGGCAGCATGCAGGTGCTGGTTTTGTGTTACCTCCCAGGGCAGGCTGTCATTATTCTCCATGAACATATGGTAAATCTGCTCGCACCTGAGTCCCACACCATCATGGAAACCTTCACAGGCACCGTGGAGTGCCAGCGTAGGAATCCTATGAACAAAAGATACTTACACTTTTAAAAAGCGACAAATGTTTAATGAGCACAAGCTAGCATAGCTTCCCAGAAGGGTTAATAATTAATTTCAGATAAAGCCCTGTCACCAACCTTTTTTTTTTTTTTTTTTCTCATTTTACAAGGCAAACCCCCGACTTCAAGCAATGATCCCGTATTCTGGAGTATTTCAGTACCCTGTAGTATTTCTACTATTTCCAGAACAGTTACCACAAGCTTACCACAAGCTTGATACAAAGCTTATCTGACATAAAGAGTCCTTGCAGGTGTCATTATCAAAAGTGTGAGCTCAGAATGGGAAAACACTGACTATGATTCCTACAGGCCCGAATGGGAAAGTATTACAAATGAATTAATTTTAATCAGCATTGGTTTCCGGTTTGTTTTCAGCGTTGTTGCAAATGGATTGTGTCATTTATCACTCAGAAGTACTCAATGTCTTCTATTTTATATTATTTCTATAGTACAGAGTCTACTCACTCAAATATCCAGGCTATCATGTAACATCTTTCTCCCTGTGAAGGGACTACACAGAATATTTGAGGCTGGAGCTGCTTTAAATAGTTTCCATTGCTCTGTGTACACAGCGTATGATTTTTCCCTATCATCCTCCAGCACTTTTCCATTGCAGCCTTCAAACGTCACGCAGTGCCTTATGCACCTATCAACTCTCATACACCACGGGGTAAATTTTAGTTTCACTTATGCTGGCATAATCCCACTAAAGCCAGAAGGATTGCCTGGCTTTATCTGAGATCAGAAGACAGCCTCAAGTTAGGCTGAGCTACATAAGTGTTTGGAAGGAGCAATTATGTTCTGCAGTGAAAGACAAAGGTTTCAGAATTTAGACTGACATAGGAGTTAATATTCCCCACACATGGGCATACTAACTACTGTCGCTGCTTGGCCTCGGGAGATACTTTTGCTCAGAACATCATTTTTTTGCACAGGATAAAGGCAAATTGCTGATCATTTCGAGTCTTTAATAAATAAAATCAATGTTGCATCTGATATCATTAACAGTAGGGAAAGTGGTCTTTCTGGATAATAGCGATGTATTATGGCAGAATATCCGGATACTATTGGTGATGATAGATCATATAGATTAGAAGAGAGGAAAGAAATAAAATCCAACCCAAGCTCTTACTGCAGCAGCAATGAACTAAAATTCTTATTCTCTTCTTGTCCCAAACAACTTGGCATTGCTTGGGCTCTCAAACAACTGTCATATTTCACACCAGAAATGCTGCATTCCAGTTTAAGTTTGTGTTTTAAATTCAGTTCTGTGAAGCATTGTGGGATTTTCCAGACTGAGAGGCATCATATATAAATTTAAAATATTATTATTATTTCAATATTATTTATGGATACCATCTGTTCGTAACTCTGTTACTGTCTCTTCTTTTTAATGTTCTTATCACAGACTGCCTTGCTTATTACTTGCTAAATTGGTCAGAATTCAGTTCAAGCTATCTTTGAGTTATATGTTTACCTCAATGTGTGCCTGCCAAGAATGATGTTTATGGCATATCTTGCATTGATTTTAGAATTTCTGAAGGTAATAAAGCACTGAATGAGGTTCATTTCTTCTCACAAATTAGAATCTGTCATATTAATAGAGTAATATAATCCTGTCATCGCTTCCATTTGTTTCTTTCACCAGACATAGGAAAGAGAGGTTAACTTCACATTCATTTAGGCTGTTTGTTTAAAACGCCTAGAGGAAGCTGTTGGTTAATTTTTTTAATCTTCAGGAATACTCATTCCAAACTTGATTCTGCTACTCCTTTGTGCAAATCAACTTTATTCGATAAATGGCCAGGTTTGCACCCATGAGGCTCCTCCAGGGCAGGAGACTGCTCATTGCAGCAAGAGGACAGGACCAAACTCTTCATCGCTGGCAGTGGCAATGTTGTGAACAAAAGGTGTGTGTGGAAAGTGCCCAGTCCCCGTTGCCTTCTCCCCTTACCCTGCCCAGAGGTGGCAGGGTGGGTTATATCCCATTTCTTCCTGAATACATCTGGCACGTGGGCAGAGATTGTGCACATCCCCACCTGCACTCTTCCCTGACACTCTCCACAGCTGAGCTCGGTGCGGTCGCGATTACAGCTCAGCCCTGGTGAGCGCGATGCGAAGCGCACAGTGTTTCTCTCATTCCCAGGAGGGTGACACTTAATTACTACTACGGTTCTGCCTGCAGTCACTATTTAGTCCATATTTACTCTTTTAAAACCTGTCCAAAGTATAAACCCGTACATCACCTGTTGTCCTGTCAGCTTTTACAAACTTTATGCAACCAATAATAAACAAATCAGAGGAAAAGATTCTCCAAAGAGGATTAGTGAGATTTTCTTAGTAACTATGCAGCAGATTCACCAAATAAACTATTACCCCACCAGCAGCCATTGCCACACTACAGCTGCCTGGAATTTTTATTTTCTTGGGTTTAACTTCATAATTCCACTTTCCTTTTCCTTCTTGCTTCCTCTTGGCTGACATATTATATAGCTGCTAAAATGATCCTCTAGCCAGGAATGCTGGATGAGCGGCTGCCTGTGGACTGGTGCCAACGCTGCGCTGGAAACTGGAAAGCAGCACAGACTGGCTTGCACCCGTGTCTCCTTCCAGCCACAGATAAAAAAACCAGAGCTCCTTGTTAAAGAGTGCTGTGAACTCAAGATTTTCTCCTACCTGCCCCTGTGGATTCATTGGCATTTTAGGGGGCTGTACACTAACCATACATGAGATGCCAAGTTGAGCTTCCTACTTCTCTTGCTGGGTTTTGAGGATGCCAGGCTGAGATCTGTGAGGCATCAATTATGATCCTGAATGCATCTCTCAAAATAAATGTTTTGTGCATTTTTGTAACAGATCACCCAATAACAGCACATAGCTCAAGCAACTAACGGAGCACAAGTCTGCTTCCAATGTGTCAGATAATAATTGTGCTGTAACACCACAGTGCATACATGAATAAATACAATTCTAAATTCAATGAGATATTTTCCTTCTGCTGCTCCTCCTGCTGCAAATGAATACACCAGCAATTAATTACTGTGCTCAGCAATTCCCTGCAGCAATTGTGTAATAGATTCATTTTCAGTCCCTTGTCTCGTAACCTTTCAGATAAGTTTCACGGGTCCGGAATGGCAAGCATAAAAATATATAGTTTTTTTCATTTAATGTTTGTAAATGTTACAGCTCTCAAATACCAGCTATAACTTTCTCAAAGTTCTGCTCCACTGCTTATAAATACTGCAGTATATTTGAATTTAGGATCATTTGAGCTCACAACTAAGAGTAAGGGAACTTTCTTAATCAGAAATATTTTTGCATGTTACATTTTATGGTAAAACTTATTCATATATAAATTACTAACATTTGAGAAATAGCATGATACTACTTCTTATTAGCTGTCAACTCTTTAGTGGTTAGGAGTACACCAGTATATCCTGGCCTCAGTAAAGTCACTGGAAGTTCTGCCACTGACTCCAGTGAAGCTGGGATTTCACCTAAGTCACCATTTGCATATCACTAAAAATAAAATAAAGAATTTAAACTAACATGCTGTCATTGTACCTCTGTTTTTTTAAATGATTGCTTTCAGGATGCACCATTAAAAGTTGCTGAGCACTTCAGGCGTTATGAAAAGGACTTCCATATCAAGAAAACCACAAAGCTATTTCCTGATCAAATTTCCAAGCGTTTAAAGTCCAGTGAGGTCATGTGCCTAGAGCTGACAACACAGGACAGGATGAACATTGAACAGACACTGCCTAAGTGATGAAATGCAATGCAATACTATGAGTGTCTTGATGACAATATTATCTACTGTTGCACAGATGTCTCAGAAAAAGCCAACTTTCTCTCATTCTGCTGGCAAACACAAGTCCAAGAGGGGACAGGACAGGAACTGGGCAAAAATAGATAGGGGGAGCAATCTGAAATCCAAGCCTTCTGAACCTGAAATGAGTCCAAAGATCCTTGAGGAAATGACTTTTGAGGCTGAATGAGCAGCGAGAGTAGACTGGTAAAGCTGGAAAATAAACCTCCTGAATCTTGAAAACCTGAAAGGCCAGGTTTCAACTTTGAATAGTACCAAGTAAGTAATATACCAAAATAATTAATAACAAAAAAAGAAGTCTGAGCTTTTTGACCAGAAACACAGCGTGGCCCTGTGCTTAAGAGTGACGGATCGGGACTCGGTTCTGTTTCTGCTATTACTGGGCTGTACAGCCAGTACTGTCTTCAACGTCATTCTTCAAGACAGTGACTCTCCTAGCCAGATGTATAGCACCCAGCAAATAAAGGCTTTTCAAACAGTATATTAAAAATAAATAATCCATACCAAAAGTTCTAAGGTGCCCTTTAAGCCAAGACATCGAGAATAGGGATATCATGAGCTAAAACTAGTCATAAAGTACTTGTAAGACTCCAATGCTAATGAAAAGAGAGCAAAATCATTAAATGTATTTCTCAAGTTCTATCTTTGCTCCTTGCATCTTTGCTCAATGATTACTCATGATGCTCTGACTATTAAAGCTGAGCTCAAGATTACACAGGACACATTCTAAACTCTGGTGTCCCTTCTTTAAGGAGAAGTGTTCTATTTTGTTATTTGAATCTGTTAGATATCTAGCTTGTGCATCCCAAAAATGGAAGAAAATTGAATTTCCCTCTAGCTGAATAGTCTTTGGCTTAATCTTTTTTAATATAAAAGCTGGCAATGCACTGGGTTTAGATACAAACATTCCTTAAACAGGACTGCACAGTGACTAGAGATGCTTCTGGACCTGGCATTTGCTTCTGTAAGATGAGGAATGGCCATAGTCCCTCAATACCACTGTGCAGCTTTCTTGTTACAGTTTGCAACAGCACCTATAGTTGACATTTCACAGTGGGATTTCTCCCACTGTATTGATCCATGTAGATGCCTACAGCGACTGAAGCCTGCCTTTGAGGCACGTGGGATTTTCCAGTCTTGACTTCACATTTTGCAGAGCTTAGCCAGCCACTTGGCATATTCCACTGAGGACAAGAGCCATGACTCGCAGACTGGTAACTTAGCACATCAGAGATGATAAGCAATATCACATACTGACTGGCTTCACTAATGGTGCCTGGAGACCATCCACTGTGGAAGATGTGGTCCTTTATCTCTGCAGTTACTTGCTGATCTTCATTTACACACTTTGCAGAAAGGCTTTATCATCCATTCTCAATGCACGGGGCTCCCACAGGCCAGTGCCGCCATGCCCCAGAGTACTCAGATAAAGTCATGGTTATTGTCCATCTCCAGTCTTGCTCCAAAACCAGCAGACTATAGTAGACTGGGGGCTACACTGCAAAACTTCTTTCCAGCTGGCATCTGTCTAATCACTTCTCAATTTAAAAAAACCTGGCACATAACTGCTGCTTTTCTCTTTGTACCTAAATCCTCAAACTTCCATTCTTATTGTAGAGATGTAGTCAATGGAGTCAGGCAGATTAAAAAAAAAAAAAAAAAAAAAAAAAGGGGGGGGGGGTTTGCACATCACATCATCACATCAAAAGCAAACTTTCAAAGACACATGGTTTTTGAAAGATTTTGTCCAGTGTTAGTGCATTACTAACCACTTTTCCATGCTGCCTGGGTCTCTGGAAACAATTGCAAGCTGAGAAAACACAAGGGAGATGTCCTCATTTTCTATTATATTTTCTTAATAGGATGGCAGGTGAGTCAGAGTTGAGACTTCATTTGTGCAGGAAGTCTATGGATCCAACTTTAATCATCTAAAGTAACAGTAAGGCAGAGTAACAGGAAGGAAATAATCATAGGGTTGATTATCAAGAGATCCCGTATTTCTGTACATCTCCATGTAACCTTAGTTCCTTCATTTTAGTCTTCTCTTCCATACAGATGATAACAGATCACAGAAACATTGTGGGGATTAATTACTTAATATCCTTACTTTGCCTTTGAAAATGTAAAGCTCTCACCTAATAGTTTAGGTGGATGTCCAAAAGGATTTACAAAAGTAGTTAAGCAGGTTAAATGCCTACATCCCACTGACTCAAAGACTTTCCATAAACCCAACACTATAAATGGAGTAGCAATAAGGGAGAATGCTGTTCCCCCATCTCTATACTGGCCAGAACACTGGAATTGTCTTTCAGATTCTCTTCTAATGACTATCTCTTAGTCATAGACGGTGTGTTTGCTCCTGGCTGACACACTGATTTGAAGTAGGTACCTACCTTGCTCAATGTTTTCCGTGTCTCAAACCAATATCTAAAATCAATAGGAAGCTTAAACTTTTAAGGTGCTACTGCCGAGGCAGGGCGTGCTAGCTGAGTGAGACCAACTGCTAAACCCAATGCTGGAAACCAACAAAATGTAGACATCATGACATTAGGTGCAGAGGTACAATGTGCCAGGTGCTCTGCTGCAGCTACCAAATTGTTTGAATTTGTCTTGGATTACTCTGTGTTACTCTGGCATAGCTGGCACGTACAGACTCCAACAGGCAGCATTCCTCCCCAACCAGAGACAGCAATAACCTGGCTATAGAGGCTCCCGGATTAGGTTGCTGTTGTAACCGGTTGCATTTCTTCTGTCTATTAAGTGCTAGTTAAGACATTGCTTCTGAGTCGCTTTCACCATCAGCTCAGAGATCTTGTAAGGAGGATTCAGAGATGACAAAACTAGCCAGGCTTTTCTGATAAATAAGCTGTTCAGCCCTGAAACCCAGTCTAATATGACCAAAGTTACGTGTGGAGACTGAACAGACCCAGCTGCAAGTTACCTCCTCTGAGTACAAATACAGCTGCTGTGTAGGTCAAGGTCAGCTGCCCACAAGTATGCACCCTGTTTCTTGGGTTGGTTCTGCAGTCTGCATTGAACTGTCCATAATATGGCAATTTTGGCTACCTGCACCCCAGTGAACCGGTTTCAAGTGTCTAACATAAGCCTTACCCCTGGATTGAACAGTGGTTGTACCCTACCACCAGTTGGGAGTTAGAAAACTGGTTTTGTCATCAAAGAGGCATAGTGAAGGATAAAAAAAAGAGGCTTAAATTACACTTTAAAATGAGCTAGAGAAATTGGCTAGGGCAGAATGCAGAAAAAGCTCTACTCTCTGGTAGGCAGTGCATCTTACCAGGAGCATAAAAGGGTAGAACTCAGGGGTTTGTCCCTTGATGATTACATGCATCCAGGTGGAATTTGAATTTTATAAGCCTTCAAGCCCAAACTGTCTTAGGAGCTGTCTGTTTAAAAGAACACATTTCTCTTTGCACATTTTGGTCAGCACTGTAATCAAGGGAGCCACATATGCTGGATCCTATTCAACTTAATAGATAGAAATTTGGCAGTAGAGCGTTCTCCATATGGGGTTTTCAGCTGTAGAAAAGCTTCTGCCTTTGCTATAAAATAGACTGGGATTGTTCCTTTCCAGAGTAGGCTGCCTCTTCATCTAGACGGTTGAGAAGAGCTGGATTCAAATGTGAGCTGGCCCTACACGTGGAATTGAGCACGAGTTAAAAACATGCTGGCTTTCAAAGGGTGTTTGTGACGTTCCCCCAAAATTCTGAGGGAGTCATTACCCATTTTGTCTTGACTGTATTTTTGGTTTTAGTTTTAGCACGATCACCCGGGGAAATAGATTGGCACATCCGTCACATATAACTTGTAATGAATAAATATGCCCTTCCAGTCACTGGTCTAACTGGGAAGGCGCAGAGCAGTGCTGGAAGGTTTGGTGGTCTAATAAAAAAAATAAGACCATAGAACATCACACTGAAGTTATTTCACCAAACCAAATTATACTGGGATAAATGTACAAATACATTTCCTCAGTGTACTGCAGGTTTAATGGCTTCATTGTATGGGCACAACTTAGTTTCCCATTAAAACAAAGTTTAGCCTGAAATAATTAATTTGTGTAGGCAAAGCCTAACATTTCCATAGTTGCCAAAGGGAAAGCAAAGAACAATTGTAAGGACAGGAAAAAAAAACCACAACAATGAGATTGCTGGGAATAATTCCAATAGCATGAAATTAATGTAAATCACAAATAACTCCTGTGAAGCTAATGTAAGAATCTGTGAGAAACCAGAATCAAGTCAAATAACCTAAATATGAACCACTGAGAAAAGAAAAAAAAGAAGCATGACCACAACAGAGAGATTTAATAATGTATTAAACTAATATTAACACGGAATGATGACTACAGGAATAAATGCTTCCCTAACAATATTCAAGTCATACCACAGTAGTTTCTTGCAGGAATGCTCTAAGTCTTAATGATTATCATCTCCAAAAGTTTTACGGAAGCTACACAATAGAAATGGATCCCATTACAGCTTTCAGAAGGTGCATCTTTCCTAGCTGGGTAATAGTTACCTAGTGGCAACAGGAACATTACAAGGTAAAGCAGACATATAGAAACCTACCTAGAATCTATTTAACACTCCTGCCCCATCACTCTAAACGTTTGCAAGTCTCTTTTCCTTAAATGGTTGGTTTGTGGCAGCTCCTCAAGGAAGAATAGCTAGGAGCCCAGCATGGCTTGCACAATGCAAGCCGTTACAATTCTCTCACTCTTGCTTTTACATAATTGATAGAATTAATGTTTTTAGGGTCAAAAATAATAAAAACCACATACAAGTCACGGGAGGATTTGTTCTTCAAGAATATGTTAAAAATATATTTGTGCTCACTAATAGAACGGAAAATACTACCCTTAACTAGTTTATTTCAGACACTAGTTTATTCTTTGAAGGTGTTTGTGTCTTTGCAACAGAGGCTGGGATGAATTAGAATATATAGTGTATTCTGAGATGGTGTCTGTGTTTTCTCAATACTGCCCTGCTTTGGTAAGGCATTGGCTTTGTTGGTTAAATGGGCTCAGATATGTCATTCTTATTACCAAGGCTTATTTAATTCATTTACTAGGTCATTGCTTGGGATAATATATGCAAATTGTACATATTAAGAATGATATGAATTACATCAAGCATTGCCATTTATGTGGAAAATTCATCAAATGTTAATGTAAAATCTATAAATAGAAAGAATAAAATAATAATAAAACATGAATGTGCAGCAAGCATAAAAAATGAAGATCCTTAACTGCCCATTTATTAAGCAAATAAGGACAGCATATCCTTAGCCAGTGAGCAAAAAAGGCAACAGAAAATTACTGTGTGTTACAGTAACACTGATAACCGTTCAAATTGGGTCCCCAGTATTCTGACAGGGTATGTGCTTGTGAATGGGGAAAATGAAAATTCATGTCATAAAGGAATTCCAGCAACTCTGCTGGTTAGGAAGTGGTAGGAGAGATTGCAAAAATAAGCCCACAGATTCAGTCTTTATGACAAAGCTAATCACAGATTGCTTGGGCACTACACCAAACAGTTGGAAAAAACTATAAACCCAAGACTTGTGTTTTGTATCATTTTGAGTCTGTATTTCATAATTCTGTGATTCAAATGCTCTTGCTTGCAGGTACAGCCTGGGAAGTTACTGGCTGGTCATAAAGCATTTTGAATCTGTAACAATTCATTTTTCTCATACTGTAAGAACAAACAGTCACTTATCATTCTAGTATCTAGCCAAGAAACATCCATAGAATCTCATATATCCCTACATAATTTGGCATAACTGGCAGGCTTTTCTGAAATTGAATAACTGAATAATAATGAAGGCCATTAATGATGATTAGAAACATTACAAAGAGTGAAAAAATTAGTAATATAGTTTCTTATATTCATAGACTGCTTATGAGAAAGGCATTTTTGTAGAAATCGTGCATAATTGTTACTCAAGGAGAGGATATCAAAGGTAACTTATTTGAATTCTCACTCTTTTTTAAAAAAGTGATCATTATTGTAGCCTGAATTGCTACACTTCAGAAGTACAGTTAACTTCTCCCTTTTTTGATCGTGATTCATATAATGTTCCCCTACTCCATTGTTTTACATCAAGTTCTCCTTTTCCCATACACTGATAACCATTTACAACACCTCACATATATCCTTTCAGGAATCAGACCTCAATGTTCTGCATATAAATTTTGCTCTTATGACTGCTGCTTTAAATGAAGCAATTTTTACTTTTCTTCTAAATTCCAGATGTCATTAATTTCTTTTATCAGTCTCTAACAGAAAACATACCTAAAGACTTTTCAATACATATTGCTAGCCTTTATAAATCTCAATCATAAAATAGCGAAGCGTTGCTTAACATCTGCTCATCCTTGTAACAGAGAGGGAAAAAAAGGCCCCACTCTTCCAATGGCAGTTGCGCAGCTTTCGCAAACAGGCTCGTGTATTTCTGTGCTGTATGTTGCACAAGCAGAATAATAAATCACTGAAAGTTAATTCCCCTAACAAACAAGTTTATAGAAGC
Source organism: Falco biarmicus (assembly GCF_023638135.1). Classification (NCBI taxonomy): domain Eukaryota; kingdom Metazoa; phylum Chordata; class Aves; order Falconiformes; family Falconidae; genus Falco; species Falco biarmicus. The sequence continues at coordinate 6,680,443 of NC_079302.1, read as the reverse complement.
ACGATCCTCTCAAATATGATCTACTTTTCCTGGTTTACATTTGCCCATTTTGAAATACACCATTTGTGTCACCACAGAGGGCCAAATCCTACAGTGCTGGGTTATTCCTAATAAGTACTGCTTAACTCTTAAAAAAATCTAAATTAAGATCAGTGTTAGTGAACTAGCAGCTTTTCAATGAATTTTATATTATCTGGATAATGTAATTAAACAGAAAGCAAGTAGCCTGCCTCCTTCTCAACCAGAGTTACAGGATACTCAAACAAGTCATGATTGCAAAGGGTTATACAAAATATATTTAGTATATTTAATGGTTGAGAAAGACTGTATTCTTTTGGTTAGGTTGATTACATTTGGCATATAATAGGAAAGAGGACCTATTTTACTGATGCTTGGACAAACCCTAAAACACAGAACAAGAATCCTATTCCTGCACTCAAATGTGACAGGATACATGATCATGTTTTATATGGAAATACCATTTCTAAATATGTTATAAAGAGGAATAATTATTAAGATGTCCATTAAAACATTAATAAAATGTTACAAACTGACAGCAACTGCTTAATAGACTGCTAATAAGGGTGAATTCTACTGCCTCTTCCCCCATACTTTGCTTACTTCTCTGCAATTCCTATTACTGCTGCTCACTTTATTAACCCCATGTAAACATAACATTAATGCAAAATGTTACCAGATGTTTAAAAGAATCTATGAAAACCCTCCCTTAGGTTCTGTAGTCTTGAGTCATTAATCTATAAATTCTTTGGTTTCTTTTCTACTTAAATATTATTGGATTTTTCCAAAAGGATTTGGTGCTCTCAAAGGTAAAATCTCACTTGCCTATTAATGCATGAAATCTCACTAAAGTTACTGAAACTACTCGTGTGAAAAGACATACTCAAGTTCATTATGGAAAGATTAGCCATTTGGCCTTAAGGAAACTGTATACAAAGTGCTGTGGTGAAGAGAAGTTGTTTCTGTCTTCCTCATTTACATGCAAAGCAAATTCTTCCACCATTTGCTTCCAATTTGATAACTCAGAGCATAATAATAAATAACTCAAAAGAATAAAAAAAAAATGTAATTTACTTTAATAAACCACAGCTTCAGACTACAGAGACTTGAGGATCTATTTCTTCTGTCACCCAGCAGGGAAGGGAGGAGCTGCCATGGAGACCTCCATCTCAGTCCAGTCACTACACGGCCACTCTCTCCATCTCTGGATGCCTGGACAGCCGCCCCCTGCACAGACCAGCTGAAGAATTTGGGGAAAATTTAACCAAGGGCAAAAGGACAGCCCAAAGTAAAATAGAAGCCTACACATCCCAATATAGATAGATATTCTTCCTGGGGCCCAACCCAGTTCTGTGCAGCCTCTAGCCATTGTTTCCCAAGGAGGAAAATCCAGACCAAGATCCCCACAGCCTCTCCTCTTGAGCTGCCTGGAAGCAGCACAGTGCTTCCCAGAAAGATGGCTGGAATGCCTGGGAACGTCTAAGTCTTCCACAGAAATTAAATCTCCTTCCTCTTGGCAGCCTCCCAGCAGAAGATGGTGGCCGTGGTGTTCCCTTCCCGACCCCTCTCCTCCCTTCCCTGCAGGCACAGAGTGGCTCCAGACTGCAGGAGGGCTCTCCCTGTTCAGCTGTCCAGAGGCCGGCAAGGTTTTTGGTATGGCTGCATTAACCCTTACTGCAGAGCTCTGCTACTTGCCTCTTGTGGTCCAGGCACCACAGATAACACCCTTCTAAAACTCTGCCAGCAAATACAACAATGAGTAACTCCTTGGGCATCTGACACAACACCCCACCTGCCAGTGTACTTAATCCCTCTGTGCCACGCTACACCAGGATCACCTTACAGCCAGCAAAGCAGCCCCTGGTGTGACACCCAGCTGCTGGCTCAGGTGGCATGCAGAGTAAACCTGCGAAACCCAGCGGCGGGTACCACCGCGGGGCCCTCACCTGCTCAGGAGACCTGTGGGGATGCTGTGGAAGGGAGGCACGGCTGATTTGGGGCTAGGAAGCTTCCACGTGCAGTGAGCATGAGGGCTCGCTAAAGGAAAAGTTCACACATCCCTCTGGAGCTCTGAATTGGAGACGACTGCCCAAGAAACAAGCACTGCAAAAGAAAGGTGCACAGAAGGGAAAAAAAAGCAAATTGTTCGGATAATAGCCAGTTCCCACAGGGAGAAAGTCTCATAGAAATGAACAGGCGGGACACCAAGAGGCTACCAAAGGCAACTCTAGAGAAAGCACTCTAAAAACCTGGTAACTTCATAAAAAACTGTCTCCTGTTTATGGGTTAGTGGGTTTTTTAACACCTTATAGCAAATGTAACTGGGAGAGATGTTTGGTAAAATTCCAGAAGAAAGTTAAATAAATACTAAAAAAGATAGTAACTTGTCTTTAAAATTCAGTAATTTTTTTCCTTAAAATAGCTCTATCAATAAGTATTTTTTATCTCTTCTGAAATCCAAGTATTTACTATATTTATTAGTATTTAGTCTTATATACCTTGACCTCTCCAAAACTGATGGGATTTTGCCAGGCTTCACCCTCATTGATGCAGAGCCTCTCAGAGAACATTCCCACCTCATTTCTAAGAAACGTTTGTGCCTTGGTCTAGGAAACCTCCAGACATCCATGTATAAATAAATACCTATGAGCTACCCAAATACAGAGGGTTTTTTTGATTTTGAGATACATAACAAGTACAACAAAAACACTGAAAAAAAGAAGAAATAGTCTATGCTTGTCTAAGTAACAGTAGAGTGCAAATCAGTAACATGACAATATATATATATTGCCTATTAATTAGTTCATTATTACTTATTTCTGATCTCATACTAGCTAACAAGTAAAGGAAAAGTTATGGTAAGGTTAAGAAATCAGTAAATCGCTTCACGCAACAGAGTAGAATTTGACCATCTAAAGTGTCTCTGATCCTGTGGCAGAATTTCAGCCCGTACTTTTTAAAGTTAAATAAAAAACCCTCCAGAACTGGTCACAGCAGTGCTATTATCCATTACAAGTAAGAAGCAATGAAACGACATGAAATCTGGCGTAGGGCCCAGACCTGAATAAGGCTATTGCAGACTAGCCTGACACTGATATATTCTCTGGTTTCCACAGAAGTATTCTAAGTTTTCATGGCTGCAGCAAAACCCCACAATTCTGTGCTCGCTGCCAGACGCCCTGCTCTAAAAAAAGGCTGATTCACAGCAATACGAGGTGGAGCAGCCAAGAGCTGAGCGTGACCTAGAAGTGGCAGAAAGGACTCGGGATCACGTTACTACTGATATGGAGATTATTGGTCAAGTGTGTGACTACACAGACCAAGAGGAGCCTCAGGACACACTTCAGAGATAAACCAGTTTTCTGTGGAATGGTAACATAAGTTCAGAGGATGGGCATCAATGTGTATTTAGAATATTAAAAAGTACAGTTGAATAACGGCATCATCGTGGTTTTTATAATATTTTTTCTTTCAAAAAAAAAAAAAAAGAGACGTGGGAAAGCAATTATAAGCTATTTTGATGGGCTCGTAATCATTTTCCATAGAAACTTCAGAGACTGTCAATGGAATATACAGAAATATCTGAAATGCTAATTGCCACCACATAATTGCTACAAGGCTGAAATACATTAACTAGGGACTATCTAGGTCCTCGAAGAACTACATCTTTGAAAATAATGAAAAGAAGGTGCTTCAATCCCCTTCTGCAAACCTAATGAAGTACTATGTGAAGAAAAACATTACAAAGAAGTCAGATGAACACACCAGCTCTATAGGTACACAGTACAGAACAGAATTTATCTAGGCAATGGTACAATTCTATTTTCTGCTTTTAAGAAGAAAAATTATTTCACATTAGTGAAAAAGAAAACTGTTTAGATGGATGAGGCAACAAATGATCTGTCAGGAATTTTTAAAAGTACTTTTGAAGACTGGGATTTATTTGACCCAAGCAAAACAAAGGCTGACAAGATGTAGCTACTGTTTCCAAATATATATATAAGAAATAGGAAGAAGAAATGCTTAAGCAAAAAGAAAATGTTAGCATTAATCATAAATGTTGTGGAAATCTGAAGGACATTTCTAATAATCAGTGAAGTTCTGAAACAAATGTCTAGTAGGAGTAATGGGAAGAGGAGAAATCTAGATAGCTTTTAAATGGAGCTGTAGCAGTGAAGAGGTGCATAAATAAAATACTGTTCTTACAAATAAGAATAGTCGCAAATTTCTCAAAATTAACATAAACATACTGTTAATTTTAACGCAGGAAAAAGGTAAAGAATTTGCAGTCATTTGAAAAATTAAAACAGAAAACCACCAGAAGACACAACCTCCCTTAAGCTTCATAGTTATTTTTTGAACATGGGCAAAAGTTATTCCTACAACAAATGTGTTTCCAGTTCCATTTCTTTCAAATACAAAAGCTCCTAGCTTGAAATAGCAGCATCACATATATATGAAATGAAATGGTACTAACAAGTAACTTCCTTTCTTTTATCCAACTATATAAGTATAGAAGTGTTTACTAAGAACAATTTACTGGCTGAACTGAGCTGGTGGGATCTTTTCAACTAATCATATCATTCCTTAACAGTTCACTAGATGGCTTAGAAATGTTAAAAACAATATATTACCATGGAAAGTGTAATACTTGCTATTTAATGTTCTAATTGTTGGTTTAAAGTAAGCATCCTTCTTAAGGAAAATGAAATATTGTCAAGATATCAACCTAACAGCAGAAAAGTGTGAAGTCTTTATTTAATAATAAATTTTCAACTTCCTGCATTAATTAAGAGTCTCTCTTTACTATGTTGTTACTAAAAATATTTGCTATTTTGCTTGTTATTCATACTTATTCTTAAGATCCCTGTAATATGCTATGGACTGTCTAAATGTCAGTGTGTTCCATCTGATATTTCTCTTCTGGGGTTAGATTTCCTCAGCTGCGTTGCTCCTCCACAGCCATGGCAGCTGGCAGATAGGCTGAGTAAATTCAGGGATTCCATTAGTGCAGCAGCAAAATATAAAGAACAAAGAGTGGTCCAGTCATTGATTTCCCATTATATTGCCATCTGACAGAAAGATTACACTTGGCTATTACCACCAAAGACAACTTGTTTTATTCTGAGTAACTCATATTTAGATTGATTTTCCCTAAAATAGAATTTTTATAATTGCTTTTTCCTGTTCTAAGTCTGCCTTTTAAGGAGCAATTCCCAACAAGGGAGGAGGAATACCCATCACACCTGTTAAGAGAAATTGCAGTTGAAGAGTTCAAAACCCCTACCAGAAAGGGACATAGGCACCAAACTCCCATAAAGGTGCTGAATTCCCAGGGAATGGGCATCTGCACTGTTTTAAAATAGGCACTGGGTTAAAATACTATCAATGAACTGAAATTAACTACTGACATATCAAATATAGCCATCGGTGTAAGACCAATCCGGAACTCAGCATGAATAGAAATATACTTATTATTTTGGTTTGTTCCATATATTTTTGGTAGTTTCTCTGCTCTTATTTGGCAGTACTGTCCAGGAATGTCAGACATCCACACTCTGTATAATTTTGGTAGCCCTGGAGAGCTAGAAAACTGAACACACTGTAATTGAAAAGGAATCGAGCAGTCTAATTTCATCACCAAACTGAGCGGAATGCGTGAAATAGACAAAGTAGAGGAATGAAGAAAATTAAATTCAATTCTTTCAGTTTTAATATCCTAAGACACAGATTCCAAAATACGGTATGTCACCAGCTGCATGCAACAACCACAGCAAAAAAAAACGGCTGCTTGCTCCCTGTTCCCCAGAGGGCAGTGACCAGTAACAGATGCAAAAAGAAAGACTCTAAGAGCATTCCCCCGGTGGCTTTCACAGATCCTGGCGGTCTGGGGACTTCCTGAGCTGGAGGTTACATCAGCATCTTCCTGTTTAGTAGCCCTCAATGGACCTTTCCTTCATGAATTGTCTAATCATTTTTTAAACCTATATATATTTTGGCATACGAAACATCCTGTAGCAATGGATCCCATGACTTAATCATGTGTTGTGCAAAATGAGTACTTCCTTTTGTTTGCTCTCAATCTGTAGCACACCCCCGTTATCTGACGCTTTGTAGATGCCACATTCAGAGAAACGAGTAATATTTCCACCTTTGCCTGGCCACTCAAAGCCTCTGTCCCATGAGGTCTGGACATCTTCTTTCTGCACTAAGAGTCTTCTCTGTCACTGTCTCTTTCATGGCCATTCATACTTGACCATTCCCAATATCCTCTCTGCCTTTCCTAATTCCACACTGTCTGCTACAGGAGTAGGCTGATAGAACTGCACATCATATTCAAAATATAGACATGCCATTGAGTACACTGGCATACAGAAATTTTTTATTTCATTTTCCATTTTCTTCCTGATAATTCCCACTATTTTATTAGCCTTTTTCACTGGGTCAGTGTCTTGTGACATTTTCAGGGAACTATTCATAAGCAATTCTCAAAACACTTTTCTCAGCTTTAATTTTGACTAACATCCTCAGAAATAACTTATCACCATAAAACCTGATCACCTTACTACTGGTCTCTTCTTTAGTTCAGCTGTGAATATATTGAACAGCAGAGATTCCCAACCCAGATGTCAGGAGGACAGCACTAGTTCTCTTTCTAATGAGAAATGATAAAATTTATTTCAGCTCTTTTGTATCTGCTTCTCATTTCTATTTATTCTAGTACTTCTCCTACCAGCACCTGAACACAAGACAGGTCTTCAGCCACGGCACCATAAAGGAAAAATCAAGCTTTCCTCCAGAGTGAACACCAATGCAAATAATTCATTCAGCTTTTCTGCCATGTCATTTTTCTTGCATGTGTATTTTACACATCTATTGGCTATGCAGCTTTTCTGGCAGAATCTCTTCTCTGGAGGAAAAGGTTTTTTCTTCAATGGTTTTACGCCTTCAGCAAGTTGTTCCTCAAAATCTTCTTAGGTCTGCCTCATGGTTTTGTATTTATATACGGTCTGGGTTTATATTTAACCAGCCAAGGTTATGCTCTTTTTCCATCTCCCATTTGAGCCAGATGCTTTTTTATTTATAAAAGCCTCATTTTGCTCTACTGTTTAACCATGCTGCTCCTTTTTGATAGTGGTATATATTTACTCAAAGCCTCTAAAATAGCATAACAGCCCTCAGAAATATTTACAAGCAGTACTACCAACTCATTCTATAATACACATACATTACTTTGAAACACTGCTTTTAAATGCAATCAAAGTACAAGCAAGGCATTCTATCACTTATGCTAGAAAAATACCATTGTTATTAATTTTGGGGAGGGGGTTTAATGTTGACATTGAAACACTTGCAACTACATAACAAGAGGATTAGAGACCTGAGGCATATATCACAAAGAATGGAAACTCTCACATCCAGCATATTGATTCCCTGAGACTCTGCAAATGAAAAAAAGGCACCTTCCCTCACCTTATTTGGTGAATTATTGATTAGCTCAGCCTTAAAAGTGCCCATTTCTCTGCACTGATTGCAGGGGGAGTTCAGATAATGAGCTCTTACATTGACATCTATGCTGTAGATATTTAAAATTAGGCAACATAAATCCTGCCAAGAGGAAACTCAGTTGTGACAATTTTCTACTCTCTATATGCTGGCAATGAAGATGTCATGGTATGGGAGATGTGACATTCTGTCACTACTATTACAAGATATTCCTGTACTGGAGTGATGGTCCGTAGCTTTTTACGGATTTAAAAGACACTGAACATTCACATCACACCTGTACTTAACAAGGTGATATAAAAACACTGTGGCCAGACTTAAGTCAGTTGGCTGCTGGACAACCACCTGAAAGAAAGGTCTGTGGTTGCAGCAAACCCAGAACAATCTTCTGACAGTGGCTTTCAGTATTGGATGGGTTTTCAACCCGCGGTAGGTGGAAACACTGTAGTGCTCATTTATTTCTGAATTGTAGACCCTTGACTCCTTGATCCTCATGATTTCCAGGTATACAGTCAGGGCAGAAGACTTAATTTACTGTCACTGGTGCAGAATTTATATTATCACCTGTGGCCACAGCATTTATTCTTGCAATTGTGTTGGGAAGTGATCCTCAATCATTCCCAGCTTCTTAGCTAAGCAGTGCAAAACAACAGTCAGCATATTCTCTGCCAGTTTTTTCCAGCTGTAACTCTAACTCGAGCTGCTTTTGGCACTGACCTTTTCCATTACTTGCAAACAAGGTCAGCATTCTTAGTGGGCCTTTTACATTACTCTCCTATAGATCACTATGCCTGTGGTTTTGCCTCCTAATGTCTGTCACGTTGGCAATAACTATGTTTTTGGAGCCTAAGAATGGAAGTTTTGCAAGTGGTGAAATTGAGGAATATATCTTTTTTTATGGTCACTTTCCAGATACACTTCAAAGCCAGGTCTCCGTAGGCTTCTACCATTAGAGACTTTGTGCACCCATGGAGACTAATAGAAGCTGAATGTTGCTACAGAAATTGCTATATTAACTCGCGTCCCATGGATTGCACCCTCTGCTGGATCCCAATTCTTCTCAAATTGAAAACAGTGGCAGAACTCCAGCATTATTTATTCGTGGGAAAGGACAAGATACATGGGAGACCCTGGACAAGCTTGTAAATCACTTCTCTGAGATAAATGAAATACGTTGTTTGTCCCTAATGATCTCTCCCTGCCAGCACAGAAAGACAGCAAAATAAAGCACTTTCCAACATAGTGGTAGAAGTGAAGACATTTTCTTGCCATCCTCAACAGCATCCACAAAATACAACTGAACTGTTCCAGGAGTTAGCAGGTTCCAGCTGTCATTGAAAGTTTCAGGAGATTCTCATGATCTGGAAGGCTTGGGAGACAGATGTATCTGCTGGATTGGAGACTTAGCATTTTTTAGTATTTGAATCCTTTTACCTCTATGGATCAAATCTGTAATTTTCAGTCTAGATGATTCCATGGGAAGATCGCCATTTGTGTCTTGTACATTTTCTCCTTGTTCTGGTTTTTCTGCACACCTAGTTCAGACTCTCTTAATAACCTGCTCTCTATTATGTAAATGCCCACTATAACATGATGTCCAGTATTCAGTGTATGCAGTTCATGCTCCTCTCTCACAAGTACCATTCACATCAAACACAGGCAGCAACGCAGGAGACACAGGTACACAAAACATCTTGGTAAAGGAATGCAAAAGCCCTTATAAGCCTGTAAAACGGTACTGCTAATTCAAAAGCTAAAAGTTGCCTTAGATCCACATATACAACATTAAGATTAAATAAAGCTACTGAAAGTGGTATTAATTGCAACAGCTTTACGTGTTTGAACGCTAACTTGGGCATGAATAGTTAGCGCAAATATGCATCATCTGTAAGTATTGAACAACACCTAGCAAACTGTTGGGTTTTTTTGCAATTACAATGGGGACACTGGGTCAGTTATTTGTATCTTTTACAGATCAAATCCAAACTCCTGATAAAGGCATTTTCCTCACCATTTCAGATAATTTCAAGATTTCCACACCATTCCTTAAACATATGCACATGTCACTAGTATCTCAGCCTTCACGAAAGTGGTCCATGAACTTCCAGTTATCATTTGCTAATATTACTTTAAAAATGCATGAGGCACTAAAAGAAATAAAGGACAATGAGCCAATGTTTGTCAAACCTTACAGCATCATCAGTCACAAAACAGATGCAGTTAAGTCACAGTATTTTTATTGGGTTTGCATGGCAAGATTTTGGTAGCAGGGGGGCTACAGGGTTGGCTCCTGCCAGAAGCTGCCAGAAGCTTCCCCCATGTCCGATGGAGCCAATGCCAGCTCGCTCCAACATGGGCCTGCTGCTGGCCAAGGCCGAGCCCATCAGCAACGGTGGTAGCACCTCTGGGACAGCGTATTTAGGGAGGGGGAAGAAAGACCTGTGCAGGAGCAACTGCAGCCAGGAGACAGAAGTGAGGATGTGTGAGAGCATCCAGGCAAGGGCAGGAGGGGCTCCAGGCGCCCAGAGATTCTGTGGCAGCCCCTGGTGAAGCCCACAGTGAGGCAGGCTGTGCCCCCAGCCCATGGAGCCCGGGGAGGGTCCCACACCAGAGCAGGGGGATGCCCGGAGGAGGCTGTGAGCCGTGGGCAGCCCGTGCTGGAGCAGCTCCTGGCAGGACCGGTGGCCCCATGGGGAGAGGAGCCCGGGCTGGGGCAGGGCTGCTGGAAGGGCTGGGGACTCTGCGGGGACCCAGGCTGGAGCCGGCCATGCCTGAAGGACGGCACCTGTGGGGGGACCCACGCTGGGGCAGCGTGAAGGGCTGCAGCCCCTGGGAAGGGCTCACGTTGGAGAAGGTCATGGAGGACTGTCTCCGTGGGACGGACCCCACGCTGGGGCAGGGGCAGAGTGTGAGGAGGAAGGAGTGGCAGAAAAAAAAAAAAAAAAAAAAATTGTGTGATGAACTGACCGCAACCTCTATTCCCCACCCCTCTGCACCACGGGAGGAGGAGGTAGAGAAAATTGGGAGTAAACTTTAGCCCAAGAAGAAAGGCAGGGGGAGGGCATTTGTTATTACAACAGTTGTCTTCCGGAGCAACACAACACATACCGAAGCCCTGCTTCCCGGGAAGCGGCTGGACATTGCCTGCTGATGGGAAGTAGAGAATAAATTTTATGTTTTCCTTCACTTCCACATACGGCCTTTGCTTTTGCTTTATTAAACTTCCTTTACCTTGACCCATGAGGTTTTTTTCCATCTGATTTTCTGCCCCCCACCCCACCCTCCCGCACCATCCTGCTGAGGAGGGGAATGATAGAGCGGATTGGTGGGCACCTGGCATCCAGCCAAGGTCAACCCACCACAGTATTTTACCCTGAAACATATTATTGCTGATCCTCTCTCTAAGCAAGGAAGCTAAGCTCAGAAGTTGGATGCAGTCCAAATCTTTCCAGTTTTAAATAAACTCCTTCTCTGTTTTGCCCTATTATTCAATAAAATGTTCCCAAAACAATGGTTTTGTAAGCTATAAACAAGTTAGCCATTTAAATAATTAAGTCTGAATGGAGGAACAGATAATATGTCAAAGGCTTGTGTCTTAAGTCAATAAAACTAACAATAATTCTAAGTTTTAGTGCTAAAAGGAACTCCCGGCTCCTAAAAAAAGGATCAAGGTCCACTTATGCTAAGTGATCTGCAGGCACAGCTCAGCAAGGTCTCTGCCCTTTACACTCTCCAGTTCTGCAACAGGCAGAACAGAAGTATGGAGGAAAACAAACTGAAATCTTACGCATTTGCTGCTCTTGTAGACCAAAATATTTACATGATTTCCTAGCAAGTTTTTCTTTTGATATTTTCCCACCCTCCTTTTTGATCCAATAGAGAAAGAATGTTGCCGAGATGTACCCAGAGCTGAAGAATGCCCCTGACTGCCCCTTTTACTCTCCCAGAGGGGACATGTACTTCCATTGGATTTTGACCAGTGTCAGAGAAGCGACAGGGCTATTCAGACATTTCCTGAGTAATAATCCATTAGTCTGGAGTTTGTATTGTAGAAAGAAGCCTCTCCCAAGAACCTCATATCTCGATTCCATCAGACTGCCTGTCATCAAAACCTGGGAGACTGGCAGTGCCAAGCCACAGCCATACGTTCCATTCAAACCAGAAATAATGAAAGTGAAGATAAGACGACACAAGTATTTTATGAACTATAAAAGGAGTATATGATGTAGCATTTCTTAAGCATGGCTTGCAATTGCGTTGGGAATGGAATTAGAATATTTTCTGTTTGCAAATACAGAAAATTTACCCCAGTGGAGCAATCTACATAAATTCTGTACAACAGAAGAACCACATTAAGGACCTAAATTTGGCCTTACACAACATAAGGTGCTGCGCTGGCAGTTTGCTCAGAGATGAGCATCACTGCAGGGCAAATTTCAGCTATGGTATGTATTTGCCTATCTAGCATCTAAAGATCTGGGCAAAGCATTCTACACACAAGTATATACCTCAGGAAAGAGAAGAGGGAGAAAAGCACTAGTTCCTCTTAATGCATGTAGCAGTCATTTGGGAAATACCCCCAAGGACTTTGCTCTCAAAATTATTGGGCAAACGTGTCTGAGAATGTGAATTTCAAGAGTGCCGTTAGAAGTGAAACTGCATCCATCAAAAGGAACTGGTTTCCTGTTCCCATTCTTCTTGCCTTTCATTTTTCAGATGTGTAAGCTAGATAATGAAAAGCCATTCCAGACCATTTTAGGTATTGCTGGGATGAGGTAAGGTTGTTATCTATTTGAAGGAGAATCATTTTTCATTGTCCGCTGGTATAAATGGGTAGAGACTGTTTTGCTTTCCCCTCACATCCAACTGACATAAAAAACTTAGCATTCTCTAAAGATCAGTATGGAATTTATCCATTCCATTTGCTTTAGCCCACAGTGAAAACAATAGGGATTGGTGACTATAGCCACGCGCTTCCTTGAAAATTTAGAGAGTACAAATTTCATGTTGTTTTTATGTTTTTCATATTTTTATTCTTTATCTTTTCTTATTTCCTTCATCAGTTTTGCAATACACAGAGTGTAAACTAAAGAAAGCAACTACCTCATCTCCAACATTGACTTTTACAACAGCAGATTGATATAATGGAGATCAGGATCTCAATTTCATGTCGTATTTGAAGATGGTTTCAGGAACCCATGTCCCACCCACAACACTGTAAGACTGGATCTGCTCCTCTCAGTGCATCACCAACATTTTCTGCACCTTTTAGAGTATCAGCTGTACAGCTGTTGAGCCAACTGAACACTAGTTAACAGTGTGCACCGCAGCATTATTTCTCAGGGGGAGCTTGGCTGAAGACATTGATAGATAAAGGCAATCCAATTCTGAATTATGTAAAGTTACTTGAGGGATAAGTCAATGAAAAAGCGGCATGTTTCATGGTCATAGTACATTTCTTAATTCTCTAGGCTTTCCTCTAATCAGTCTTTTTAACCCACAAGTCTTTCGGAAGACAGACTAAACTCAGCACACCAGCCCACTGCTTTTGTGTCTTGCAAATAAACATCTCTTACAGTTAACAGGCAACTAAAGCAATTCTATGGTACGAGGCATAAAAAAAATCCTCATTCTGGAATATCAAGAACCATTATGCAAGCTAAATTCACACTCACTCCGCAGCACCGACCTTGCTGATAAGTTTCTTGCATATGAAACTACGTGACTGCTATATTTTCATGAAAAATCAAAACACTACTTTTATTAGTATTGAAAACCCCTCTTCTCTGAGGAATGACAACTCACCTCATTCCTCAAACTTCTCATGTGAATTTCTCAAACTGCTCAGGCTGTTCTCAGAGCTGAATTGTACTTTTGAGTTCTAAAATTTACATAGACTCATTTTTCAGGGAAAATGTATTTGTGGATTAATGAGCCCAAGACTGGCTGCATCAGGCTTTGAGTGAAATGGATATGCCATGTGCAATCTACTGTTTCTCATTCCAGGACAAGGCCACTGGATTTAACCACACTTACATCATGCAGCTTTATGGGGAAAACAGTTTTTTGTCAAGTCAGCAGTTTTTAACTGATCTCAAAAACTTTGGGATTTTTGCAGTTAATATAAAAGTTGTTGCAAGAACAAAGATGAAGCTTATTAAAAATAGAAGCCTGTGTAAATATTTCTAAAACCAAATTTAAATTGGGCAGATTGCCAAAAGTACTCACCGACTGAAATGGGAAAGACAAATGCTTGGTTTTCTTGAAAACCTGCCATTTATGAACTAGGCTAATTCCGCGCTTCTCTTTGGACTTCTGAAAGTGTCTGACATCCTTTCACACTCCAAGACCAGAAGGGAAACTTTTGATCAGCTCCTAACACAGTCAACATAAATTCACCCATTGAGTACTCCATTTAACCTAAAAAACATCAGTGATCTAGGGAACAGCTCAAGTACAGCCCAGAAACCAGGCACTGATTTACAACATGAAAAAAGCCATGGGGATTTTTAATCCCTCACTTCAGGACATGGTCCTCACGACATATTGTGTGGCTACGCACCAGTCCTGCTCTTCCCCTTTCAATAGCCATCATTCCAAAGTGCTCCTCAAGCCAAGTCCTACGGCTTGCAACTGATTGTCTTCTGGTATAGAGTGTCTAAAGACAGTGTGACACAGCAATAAGCTACAGAGCTATCTCTTAGCAAGTGCAAAATTAATAAATATTATACTTGGCAAGATTTTTACTAAACTCTTACTGGTCTCAGTTTTGCCTTAGGACTGGCATGGATCTTTGCACCTGCACCAAGTCAACTTACACAGTGCAGATCTGGCACAACACAGTTTTGCTGCAACAAGTATTGTTAAATTACACAGCCTTAATTTATTTGATTCCATTTGTCATTACACAAATGGCCACTTTTTGGAACAGCCCTTGCAGCATGACTCCATCATAGATTTGTCTCAGGACAAAAAAGTAAAAATAATACATCCTCTGCAGCTTTTGCACAGGGATTTGCTTTGGCACGGCACTTCCTTCCCCAGTCCCTGCCAAATATCAGAATGTTTGGAGAGAGAACATCTCATTCTTCACCATAAAAACAAAGCAACACAGAAATAAAGGAGCAGTTAAGGGAGAAAGACTGCTATCTTCTCACCTAAAGCACACTGTGATGAGGAGCAGTTGACTGCAACACAGGCTTCCAGATGTGGGACAGCTTTCCCGACATAGATATGTGACCCTAAAGAGACTGTCACAGGGGTAAATTGTGGTGGTTTTGTTATTATTTATTTTCTGTTTTACTAAGATGCTTTGGTCTTTTTGAGTTCACATGGTGACACTCGTAAAAAAATAATCTTAAAAACAATCACCAGGTTTATATTTCTTTTTCTTTTCAAAGAAACTAATGTAAAGAACGGCATCCCTCTGGCCTACAGGCACCTCTCCAGCCAGCAATTACAATTGAAAAGAATTACAGCTGCAATCTAGCTGAAGAAATTGTCTTATCTGCTCCACGAATACACCCTTGGGAGGATTCTTAAATGCTATTTTATATCCCTGGAGAAGAGTAACACAGAGACGATGATGAAAAAGGTATCTGTTTTAGATGTGTGTAGTTCTAACCACTAACGTGGGCAGTGTGATCTATGCCTGTGGATAGTATGACTACTGGTCATTAAAATTTTATCATAGGTTGCTCCATATCTTATTCACTGTGCAGAAGGCTCAAATGAGACCCAAACACAGTCAGTCTGGAACCTCCGGAACAGGTGTCTGAAAACAGTGGAGGGATAGGCCATAAAGTTTGTCCCATTTATGAAAAAAGACAAAAGTCTTTAAATTTATCTGGCTGCTCCCAGCTATGTCTTCCTGTATTGAGGTAGCATAGGTAGTACTTCACCAATATGGACTCTCCCAACGACAAGTAGGACAGAAGATACATTCCGAAAATAAGTTACAAAGAAATCCATCTAGAAAATGTTCAAGAGAATTTTTCACTAACACCTCTCAAAAAATATCTCTATTTTTGAAAAGCAACATACAACAGAATCAGTCTAGAAGGATTGAAACTTTTCAGCCTTCTCCGGAATGGCACGGGTTAAAGCCCTTTATTGGATGCGGCAGGGAACATTGCCACAAAGGACGAGGAAAATGCTGAGGTACCCCTTGCTTTCTTTGCCTCGGTCTTTAATAGCAAGGCCAGCTTCCCTCTGGGTACTGAGCCCTCTGAGCTGGAAGACGGGGATGCGGAGGAGCAGAATGAAGTCCCCACCGTCCAGGAGGAAACAGTCTGTGACCTGCTGCTCCACCGAGACCAGCACCAGTCTGTGGGGCTGGATGGGATCCACCCGAGGGCACTGAGGGAGCTGGCGGAGGAGCTCGCCAAGCCTCTCTCCATCATTTATCTACAGTTCTGGCAAACTGGGGAGGTCCCAGTTGACTGGAGGTTAGCCAGTGTGACACCCATCTACAAGAAGAGCAGGAAGGACGATGTAGGAAATGACAGACCTGTCAGCCTGACCTCAGTTCTGGGGAAGGTTATGGGTCAGATCATCCTGAGCGCCATCACACAGCATGTGCAGGACAGCCGGGTGATCAGGCCCAGATCAGCTGTTAGTCAGTCAAAGCACATTAAGGCAAGGTGGCACTTTCTGTTTAATTTGTCATATACTTGGGCAGAGAGAAGTCATTTGGTCTCCAAACACCACCACACCCCCCCAACATATGCAGAGAGACCAGTTTTACATATATTATCTTCCAAAATACAAGCTTCTAAATCATGTTTCATCCCAGCCCCCAAAAGCCATGGAGAAACAACAGTACTCTCATTAAATACCCACCTCTAATCCCACACATCTAGTCAGTAGTGTTAACGATCTTCAAAGGTGTGGATTGTGAATAAGTCCAGACATGCTAGGAAGGCAGTCCTGGGAAGCCGAGTGCTAAAAATTGGCAAGAAATGATTAAATGAATAAACTGTTTTGAGGTGCACCGAGCTTGCATTGTTGTTGTCTTCAGATAAATAAGTTAAGTACACAGCACCTCTTCAAAACTAGGAGACATAAAATAATTCAAGACTGAGAAGTTTACTGCCAAACCTGACCTAGCCTCCTAGAGGATACTGGTCTCTGTCATTCACCTGAGGCACAGGCTGGGAAGAAACCATAGCTGTGTCTGCTCTGCGCAATCAAGCACAGTGCAGAGTCCTCACTGGCACCAGTCCCTGGTGAATGCTGCTGTGGAGATTCAAGCCCAAAAGCCCTATCAGTTTGATGTTGTGCCCAAGCTAATAAATGAGCCTGTGAGTAAAGCTTATTAGCCTAGTTTCAGTCCTGTGCTGACTCAATTAAAATACTTCCGTACGTGGCATCTGCATGAACCCTGCTGTTGTAGGCACCGCTTCCAATACATCCCACTTCACACACGTGTCCTGTGGCCCGGATGATAGATAAAATACAGGGACTGGTAGAAAAAGCAATGGAATGCTGCCTTTGAAGACAAAAAAAGGCCTTTATGTTCACTGTTTACTAAACAAACATTGTGTATAGAAGTGAGAAGTATTTTCTAAAAACTAGGCCTCCCAGTTTTAAGACAGAGGATATAATTCCCTGCTGTTTTCTGCTTCTGTTCTTGCTTTAATATACATTCTCTATCCAAGTTTTCTCTTCAAAATTTTTGGGAGAACGATGACATGAATTCAACTTAATATTAGCATTGCTATTTTTGTTACAAATAACCAAAGACTGTTTGAGCCACTGTGCTCTAATTCAGGACATCCAGACTATTTCCAAAGTCTGCAATGTATTTCTTGCATGACCCAGAGAATCCACAACCTCTTTGTGCCTGTCTTTTCACCCATAAAATAATGAAAATAACATTCCTTTGTCTTCTCTGTGTTGCCTTTTTGGGGGTGATTATATAGCACCTGTTTTAACAGGTCTCAGGTACAGTAGTTGGGGCTTCTCTGGTGGATAACAGCAACATAAACCACAAATAAAATCCTTCCAAATGGCCTTTTGTAGGTTTTTGTCACTATGGTATTATGAAAAAATATAGAACAAGTCAATTCTTCAGGTTTTCTTAAATTGACAACCCTGAAACTCACTCATTAAAATGACTCACAGTTATATTTGAATACGCATCCAAAACTATTACGTTAAGAAATTTGTAAATACTGGTCAGGACTGAATTTGTTGTCCAGCTCCACAAAGATAGCAGATAAGATACAGCAGATAAGAAAACTGAAACTGTGGAGAGAATATTGATTTTGAAACGTAGGAAGAAACAAGAGAAAACGTGATATACTACCCTAGCAAGAAGGCAAAGACACAGGTATCTCTACACCTTCCAACAGAAGAGAACAAAAGTTCATTTGTATAGATTCATTTAGTCTTCCCAATACTACCCCCACAATGTCTATGTGTTTCAGCACCTAACCTCTTACGCTTGGCATACAGCGTGTAATCCTCAAGGTGACATTCATTTGCATACATATAAAGAAATGCCTTAGATTATATTTGCACTTGAAATAGTCCATTTTCAATGTTTCTGGACAAAGAGAGTCAAATTACGTACTTCTACGAACAAGTACAGTTCCACAGGTTGTCTGCACAAGAAAACCGAACGTTTTAACAAGCGTCTTCATTTTACAGTGACAACTTACGGGAATGTGGTTCTACCAGCTGCATCCAGTCACAGACCTGCTGCTTTTAACTAAGGAGCCTCACCAAATCATCTAAGCCCAACTTGCTCGCCTTTCTCCCATACAGAAAGAATTCTAAAATAACAAAACCCACCTATGCCATCAGTTAAAACAGTCTTCAGCCTGTAATAGCACAAATGATATGTTACTTCCATTTAATTTAGTCCTCATTCTATTTTTAGGTAAATCACTTCATGCAATATTCAAAGCACAAAAATATGATCATATTGGAAAGTTAAGCACACCATGTGGGAAGCCAGAAAACACGGGTTACATTACCAGGTGAGGTTTATTTGTCTCCTTTCCTGCTCAGTCATTCTTACTGTCTTCTGCTGCACTACATTCTGCAAAAGGTGCACTTGCTAACCAACAAACATGACAGGAAGCCGCAATAAGGCCAAGTGAATAAAAGAGAGAAAAAGTTACTGTCATTATTGTCAAATTAATTATAGAGTTGGATACAGGAATCTAAGCAGAACATGTGTTTCCATCAAATTTAACCAGCTTGCAAAGTTAGCCTGGTTTTATTATGATTTTATCTGAACATTTTGTTTGGAAACAACTACATTTTTGGATGGTCTTTTTTTCTAGATTACAGTAACACAATGCTGTACACTATTCAGGATCTTTCCCCCTTTTTACTTCTTCCTTGCTCAACACTATAACTTGCTCAGCAATACTAACTCAGGGCCCATCTTAGGCTTACAGTTATAGAAACCCTGGCTCTTGTCTTTACAGTCTTCTCTCAGGCTCTCTTATTTTTCACCCCTGTAAACAGTTCTGCTGGCCAGTGTGAACTTGAACCCAAAAAACATCAGATTTTTCCCATTCCTTCCGTGTATGGTTAGCTCTTCTGCAGCTCTATTCATGTCTTTTTAAGCCTTCCTTTCATCTGTCTGCCCCATGTCTGCTGGGACAAGCAGTGCATCAGCTCTACTCCACTCCGTCAACAACCACAAGCAATAGGTAAAGCTCTTCATTCCTAAGCTGTCTTTTAAGAACAGGCTAGGAAAAGGCAGGGGAAAAAAAGGATCCTTCTGCAGCTGACCTTGCTACGCCTGGAGACAAAACCCGACAGTCAGAGACAAGTATGAAGGTCGGAACTGATGGAGGGTTCTGGGATAAAGGGTTTAGGGGAAGCCTTCCTGACCTGCAGAGAGAGAGTGGAGTGCAGTTTGAGTAGGTGGGGGTTGGAAAAGTGACACTAGAACAGGCTGAAGGGTGGACCTCAGGAATGGGCAGGGACAGAATTAATAGGGGAAAATGTCCAAGTCTCGGGTCTGCACGCACATCATGCCCACAGGAACAGGTCTGATTCAGACCCTGGAAAGCAGCATCATTCAGATTGGCAGATGGAAGAGATGTGATCAGCTGCAGCACCCCAGGACCAGCTCTTAAAGTATCTGAAAATATTAATGACATGTGTCTGATACACTAGAAGGAGCAACAGAAATCTAAAACTTCAAAGAACACAAGAACTTGGTGTCTTTTCAGAAAAAGAGGTGAATGTTTTGGAACATCTGACTCCAAGATTTTTAATCTCCTAAGGCTGGCAATACCAAGAATATACCCTTTTTACCTAGTATCAAGTATCTACTGCTTGGAATTCTCCCAGCTTTGTAGTTTCTGCTTTCCTTTCTCTCTACTGGACTTTCCTTGTTGCATCAATATTGGCATTTTCAAGCCCAGCTGAGGAGGTCTGATCCTCTGCTGTGTCCCTGAAAGCGATCACTCACTCCACAAAGAAGGTCAAGGCTTCCCCCCACAGAGGAAAGGCAGAACACTTTTCTTCCTGAAGAAGTCACAGTCAAAGGGGAAGGAGGGAGACAGCATTTGCCTCAATATGCAACTAAGTAAAGTTTAAAACCTCGAAAAGGGAATTTCCCATTATCACACAATTCTGAGTGCACCAGACCTGAAATGAGGCTGCTATAAGGAGAGACAGGACGCTGCAACCAGAAGTGAACAGGGCTTTCAGCTGGTGATGTAAAGCACAAAAAGACAGACTCGCACATGATCCAGAGCCTGCTGAAATCGGAGTCTTTCCAGCAACTGTCAGCTTTGGACTCAGCACACCCAGACGTTCTTTGCCAAAGTGAGCAACACTGCAGTGTTTTACAAAATCATGAAAAAACAACTAGACATTGCTGATTGTAAGAGATAAAGAAAAGATAATGGCAATTAACCACAGAGAAGAAATCAGCTTTTGTGGACAAAACAGAAGCTGGATTGGCAGCAGCTCACTCGGAAATGTGCTACAGATGTACTTCAGCATCAGGCTACTGGGATTCTGTCACAATTGGCTTTTTGGAAATAAAACAAATCAATAACTAAGAAATTACTCTTCACATCAGGTTTAGGGGAATTCCTCTCCCTGTGTGGAGTAAGGATATACAATAATCTTGTGCTGGTTTGGGATTTCTAAACACAGAATGAAGTGCCACTCGTATAATACTCACATAGTGGAATTACTGTCTAGTGTGATTTTAGAGCACATGACGAGGTATTAACAAGACAGCCATTACAACTGGCTAAGCTCCATTTGAAGTTTTTAGCTGTCTTAACAGTGGCATGTTATTTCATATTAATTAGCAGCATTAAGCAAATGACAGTCCAAGGAACAGGTTCAGGATAGGTGTGGGTCTGAAAATAAACACTTTTATGTGCAACCAGCAATCATTATTTACATAAGATCACCCTCCAAACCATAATAACATATCGAGTTTTCAGAAGAAAAAAAAAAATGGAGTTGTAATTGTCACTTACAGATAAATGTGTTTTGGTTTTAAAAGAGCCTGAATGATTGTATGGGATTATGTCAAATCACATTGCAGCTGTAATATTTAAAAAGCTCTAGCTGCAATGTTCTAGATTATAAATTACATTTGATTTCATTTTTATCATTCTGAATGGATTATGATTGAAATGAGTATGTGAAGTAATTGCCCATGCATGCCATGCACCACCCTCCCCCGCCCCCAGCATCTCTTGTAAATAAAACAAGGTAACTCAAGGGAATATTCAGGGAAGAAAAGTTAGTAACTGAAAAATACACCCTTTCTTCAGTGCCTGTAATTTTTCTGTGTTCTTTCACAGCCAATATCTGCAGTACCTTTCATTAGCAGAACAGTCAGTGTCTGCAGCTATGGGCTGCAGAAACTAATTATTATATTTCTCCAATAAAAACTTCCGTTCTAAAGAAATTCATTCAATTGCCACCTACTTCGTACTGATGTACTCTCATCTTCATTTTTAGAAAAATCTGCCATGCCCAGTGAATACACACATATATATTCATGAAATCCACCTGCTCTCTTTACTGCACAATAGAACTGATTTGGCATGTGTTTTCTCTTCTATTTGAAGGTGTCACCATGCTTCATACATTTCATGATAAACACCTTCAAAAACTGTGTGGCTTTCCTTTTGCTTTGTTTGAGGAGGAAGAGGGGAGAGGGCTCAGCACTCAGATGAGAGCTAGGCTACCATCTGATTGACAGTGTAATAACATATCCCAATCTTTCTTTGTAATCACACACAAAATAACGTAAGTTAACATTACTTCACCAAAATGAAATCTGTGACTCTTGACACTGCAGTCGCCCCTGTTGTGTGCAGACGGCTTACTTTGTGTCCGTGAGGTCTAGCACTTACCAACATGCCTCTAGTTTGCTAGAATAGGATCCTTATAGACACTACTATTAATACAAACATTTACTAATAACATCAGAGGAGAAAAAGCACAGCAGAGAGAGAATGCTTAGTCATTAGGCTATAGCCTGATGACAGAGCTTAACACCAATGGTAGGTATGAAAAGACAAGGCAGCCTTCTGGACAAAGGGTTTAGTACCTGTGGGAATATGTTAGGGAGATACTTGTCATTCATTTAGATACATAGTGCAACATGCGTGGGAGTATCACAGGCCTATGAAGGTGAGTGTTTTGTGTTTTAACAGCAGTAAGATCAAATTTAAAGATATGGCAAGAAGCTTTTTAGCAGATGCTCAGATTGTTCTTCTGATTGCCTCCATATTCTTCAGCCCCTTTTGTTCAACTTTTAGGTACCCTTAACCACCATGTAACTCAAACCACCTGCCATTACAGGCACTTACAGCTGTGTTGCATAAGGCTGCATCTTCTCCTCACCAGCAAAGCCAAGTAAAGATACTTGGTGGATGAAGGCACCATAGTTATCCCTTGCAGTCAGACAGCAAATGGGATGTCTCTGCACCTGGGAACATCAGAGGCGGGGGGGTCAAAATAGCAAGCACAAAAGGGAGTTAGCTCACAGGACATTTTGTTAAGAGATGGCCTGCAATTTAAAAAAAAAAACAAAACAAAACACACACAATGAAAAAACCCAACCACACACCCCAAAAACTGTGGGCTGGATGATCTAGCATCCAATTTCCTTGATAAAGAAATAAATATTAAGGTTCCTCAAGTTTGATGATAAGGAAAGAATAACCTTTTCCTACTTGCCTTTTTCTGTATCAGTCATGGGAGTCCTACATATGACTAAAGCACTGGCAACTTCATTGGAGACACCAGTATTGCATGCATGCTCTTCAAACCAAGCTGTTGCATTCTCAAGACGAAATTCTCAGCTATCTACAAGTCACTAATCTGTAATACTTAGCAGAACATAAATGGATAATATGCTCATTTGTTAAGGCAAGCAACAAAAATTTAAAATTAATTCCATAACTAAAAGATGGTTTTGAAGTAAAATTCCTGGTATATACATTTGTTATCTGCTGTATCGATTTGTTTCCATGAGTCATGTTTGTTTTGATGCCACACTTTAACATACTGTTTTGATCATATCTCATCCCATGTGATCCCACATAAGTATACTGATTAATAAAAAGAGCCCCGAGATGGAACAAGTATGAACATGTTAAAAGAGCACATGGAATGATCTATGGCTATGTGAGAAAACTATGATTTATATGATATAAGAGACATTTCCTTGGCCTCAGGAATTTTCAGAAGGAACGAGTAACTAAGATTTTCATGGTTCTTTTTATTTTCCAATTGCTAGGACTCATTATTTTGAGAGCTTGTCTGCTTTTACAGCTGGATCAGTTGGTTTAACAGATAATCATAACTCTCCCCGTAAGACTACCTTCTAGATAAAACATGACCCAAACAATGGAAAACTGATATTATTTTCTACTAATACTATGGATAGCAAAACTAAGGTTAGCTATATGTACTAATGCAACGCATACAAGTGGGCTAGCAAATGTCATGGCAAGCACCATCTGCCCAAATTTCATTTAAATCATACTAGCTTTTTCAGATGCCCAAAAAACTCCTTTCAAGAACCTGAAATACCCCACCTAACTAATGGGATAGCCAAATTGCACTCAAAAAGTAGCTTCATAGAGAGGGCAAGGATCTTCTTGTTCAAAAAGCAGGCTGCTGGGTGAGAGAAGGTCAATTCTGTGTACAAAATTCCTGGACAGCAGCAGACAAGTCAGCAGAGGCACAACCCAGATCAAAAGCCATCCTTCCATGGACTTCAAGCATGTTTTGAACCAGTCACTAAATGTCTGCAAGTCTCAGGTCTCCCTCCATGAAATGCCTATACAAGAAATTCCCACCATACTTGTTAAGAGTGTGTAGGAATGAGACCTATAGAAGGACGCCTTGCGGGAAAGCCTTGGCGGAACGTAAGGCCCTGCTTTTCGTAAGCCACTGGATAAAAATTGGAGAACTACACACATAATTTACGTCATTTGTATTAACAGCTCATATTAGCAAGACTTAGAATGCTTTCTTATTTTCTTCGTTCCCCACCTATTTCTTGCTGTGACAATGTCCATCTAAATCCCAAATAAATGCACAGTTCCACTTCTTTATTATGGCTTTACTCTCACCAAGAATGGTCTTCATGTCAAGTGGCTTATGCTGCAAAACTAACACTTCTACTATGACACTCCGCACACCACGGAAAAGCAGTGGTGCAAGGCAGCCTGAGCAGACAGAGGCAGTGATCAGTGCTCTGTAAAATTAAGACTGTGACGGTGTGAGAAATCTACTGACTGGGAGATCGCTGTGAGTTGCTTGGGTGAAACCACTAGTTATACATCCTACAGCACAGAGTGCACAGCACCCGTTTTTTGTGTAATATTATCCCCTTTGTTGATTGTTAAAATTGACTGTTAAGAGTTAGCTATCATTGAATTATTTTCCTTTAGCAATAGGCTTAATTTTTTTTGTTATTATGCTCCCTGCTGTGCTCAGTTTGGATGCCCTGTGACTGCTGATTTATCTCGTAATATGTCTCTATATCAGTGTTTCTCATCAATAGATTTCAATGCTAGGAGGCCACCACAGGAGACAACTGGGAGTGAGCTGAAGGAGAATGCGAGGCATGTCCACTTTTGTTAGCATTCAAATCAAAGAAAATCTTGCTCTCTTACATCCTCACATAGCTTTATCCTTCAGGCTGCAACCACTTTCCAAATGCACACCAATAAAGATACAGATTAAATAAAAGGAAAAAAAAAATCAAAGAAAGTAAGGAGGAGGCAGAAAATACATTCACTTCACACAAAGCCTGAGTATGCTGTTCTCTGCTGAAGCTGCTACGGAGAAGCAGTAACACATCTACTCTACATACCTTTGTAGCCCCCCACTACCACAGTATCCAAGTACACGAAACACTCACAGTATACCTGTGAAGCAGGAAAATCCTGCTTTCTCCACTTTCCAGACAGAATCAAAAGAGTAAGTGATTTGCTCAAAGTCACATGGGAATTCTGTGAGAAACAAGGAATTAAACCCAAAGTTCTTCAATCTTACTTCATCTCAGACTGCACTCTTGTACAGTACAGAGCTAAGTACAAATGGGTTAATAGCACATTGACTTACACTGTCTTCAGTCTTCAGTGAAAAGTGTTTTAGCAAAGTTATTTCCTATGGGTTCTAAATAAAATTACACCAGACTTAAATGGTTCTCTAATAACCTAGTAAGAGGAATCTTACTAGTTACTGATGCCACAAGTTTTATGTCATTTACAGAGTAAACTGAGCACTGAAAGTGATGTGGAGTTTCAGCGATATCATAATCAAAAACTTCAACTTTGATTTGCCTTTGAACCATAGAGGAAAACCAAGTTCAAATGTAACAGAGATGTGAGTTTAAACATCCTTGGAACATCACTAACACATGTCAGCATTTCTGCTTCGACTGCAACAGCTCTGTTATAGAAGACGCCTGCCTTCTGTTGCCGGCAATGTTGTCTGAATACTAAAAATACAGAACTAGAAGATGGTCTGATACAGCCCATTCTTGTGACATTCACATTTCATCCAGATAATACTGCTCCTTCCATTGATGTGGTAGCTTCTAACAGTGATGGCAAGGAAAGGTACATAATATCAGCTCAAGAGGTGAGTCAGATAACTGCCATTTCAGTCGTACAAAGGACTGCCTTGAACACAAATCTAGGAATCACAAAAGGAGCACATCACAGGCTTGACTTCCATAAGCTGAGTGAAGCCAGACTAGGCGGCCAGCAACAGCATCACTTAAATTGATTGTGAAACTAAAATCTCAAAAGATGTTCTCAGTTTGTTTTAAAGGTCTCTTTTCATCCTCCACTAAATTAAGCATAATTTCTTGTAAGAAGAATGTATATGAATTATTATAGCTACATTGGAGACAAAGGGATAGATCATAGGAATTGCAGTAATTTACAACCGTGAATATAAATTTGTCTGTCCTGATACCATCAGCAAAGAACCAGCTGAGACTCAAACAGAGGGATGGATCTGACACTGTGATGCTGCTGGAAACCTGCCAGTTATTCTCCAATTTCTCTGGATCTGCCAACTGACTCCATCTCTAGCATGAGTGCTCTCAGGACAGGGATCTTACAAGGATACCTCACTACTGTAGAAAGAGAGAATGATAAATCAACAAATACAAAAGTTTGCTTCACATTCAATTGCGGGAATAAAACCCAAGAACAACAGGCTAACGCAGCTACTCCTGGCCAGCCTGCAAACACCTCATACCCGCAGACAAGTGCTTATGCAAGAAAGCATTTCTTTTTGGAGACAGTACTGTCAGTAAATAAGGATACTTTGGCAGGGGGTGGGGAGAGTCTCTTTTGGATAAAAATCTCACGGGCAGCCTAAAATAAATATATTTAAAAGTATTAAAAATATGCCAGTATTTTAGAGTGTGCTTGTGTGCATGTGTAAAGTCTTGTTCTGATTTTTTTTTTTTTTTAGAGTAAGGCTCTCCCTGTTTGAAATGTTACTGAGTTTTTCCACAGTTTTTGAAAAGCTTACTCAAAATTACTCTAAAACTGTCTGGTTGAACTGTGCAAGTCATCCACCTTGAAATGTTTCACAGCCATAAATTCAACGCAGCTCTGATGACAGCCAAGGAGGATTTGAGTTCTATCCAGCCTCCTGCCCATCTAGGTGCTCAGCCAAGCAGCAGCACAGCGAGCAGGCTTCTGGGGTCACCAGGGTACTTGCTCCTCGTCAGCCACTCCAGCATCCCCAAAGCAGGGGAATGCCTCTCTAACAGCACAGCCAGCATCCGAGATGCCAGAACCAGAAAGATGAAATCGGACGTACAAAAAGTAACAAGATCTGGTGATGATTCAAGATTCCCCTCAAGAAAGTGAAAGCAGCCGAAGTAAGCAAAAAGAACCAAGGAGGGTATGCAGCAATTTGATTATCTAAAATATTTTACAGCAATAAAATGCCACGCTTTTTATAGTTTTCAGTAGAAAACAAACTCAGTATCACCATCTGAGAAAATATTGCAAATATTTTAAAACAGCTATACTTTATAGTGCCCATAGAACAGAAGTATTTGCCAAATTTTATCTGCCCACGTACTTATACTTAATCGAGCATCTTTTAATACCTATCAACGTGTGAAAACATGCTTTACAATGAAAGCAAAATCAGAGCAAACACTTGGGATATAATAGGCCAGGCCATCACTAAACCTTTAAAGAGCCTTGATAAAAAGTTCATCAGGTTATTTCAAAAAAATTTCATTGTCTTTGTCAAAGTAGATACAGATATCCCTATGGTACAAGCTAATACTAACCATAGTGGCATTACAGTTAATAAAGAGAAGTTATTATTCATTGTTATTGATTAAATACAAAATGTATCTATTACAGCTATATTAGGCAGGCTGTGACCACCATAAATGCACAATTACCTGCTAAATATAAACCTTATTAGAAGAGTTTCCTACAAACAGCTCTAAGGGTAGATTTACTTTTCCTTCAATTATCTTAGGTATGAAGTTGAGAGTTCAGAGAGGCTTTCAATAGGAAATATTGCTTAAAATTCTCCACCAGTCCTACACAGCTATTCATTTTAAAACTGTCATTTTCACTGCTCTTGTCTTTAAATTATTTTATTCTCTTTTGCCTAAGAGACTTTTCATATTAATTTAGAGCTCTACTTCTAGAGGTATTTTTTTAATGGAAAAGTATTTTCAGGAGTTTATTGTCCTATATTTAGAAAGACTGTATTTGTAGTCGTATTGTTTACATATTGCTACTACTAAAACTACCGTTTTACGCACACCCTCACAATCGTGTCATATAGTTAAGTATAAAAATAAGTGTAAAAAATGACATTCAGTAATAAAGAACATTTATCTGTGTATATATCCTTTTGAGGAAGGTAGTTTCTCCACTGTTTAAGTGTGATTATTGTATGTTCATGATTTCAAAGGCAAGTTAAAGAAGCATCCACGGCTTTCCCAACCAGCCACCTTTCTAGTCTTCAGAGTTTACAAGACGGAGGCCTTTATAGCTTTCTCCATGACAATTCTGTTGTACAAGGCATACCTGCTTTCCCTGAACAATGAATCCTCAGAGATTTTAAGTATGATCTGCTCCAAGAAATCAAACTGGGTTTTAATCTTTTACCATAAATGGCTATTATGCCATATATATGCATACAAATGTGTGCATATCTAACACGTATATACCTGGATGTGTGTATAAAACATACGAGTCATACACCCTACATGCGTACCTAAACATACATATTACAGCAGCTACAAAGGAGCTCAAGGACTGAGCTACAGGCAGGCTTGTGGACTGCCTGTACCTTCCATAGCTTGTTGGCTCCAAGCACTGCTTTTGGTGTGATGGCAGCCCCAAACCAAATGAGGGTGGACTGAACGATGTTACCATTCTCCACCATTCTGAGCTGACTTGTATTTGAAGCACTGAAAATAATTTTGGGAATGTCATTCTTTTAGCTGGCCAGCCTAGATTCCACACAAAGAACCAGGCCGTCCCGGAGCTGCAGAGAGGGGAAGAAGGGTGCAGGGTGGGCAGGCAGCAGGCCCCCGAGCCCAGGGGTCTGGTGGCACTTGGATAACTGAAGGCACCAAGGGTGCATAGGTTTGAGTGCTCAGAGAGGAGGAGCTGCAGTTCCGTCCTGCCAGAAACATCAGCACTCAGCACAATGAGAGGTAACAGCTTGGAAGATCCAGCTAGTGTAACAAAATGGAAAATGCCAAAATGTTCTTGGGGATGGCTGCTCAGGCTGACTTGCAAAAACACTGGACAGTCACAAAGAGATTTCCAGCTGTCCAAGGAAGATTTTATCAAGGGCTTTAAGTCAGAAAGAGGAGGAAAGGAAAGAACCAATTGTTAAAGCTGAAGCTATACGAATTCAGATTAGAAATAAGGCATGTGCTACTAACAGTGAGGTTAATTAATCATGGGAGAAACTTGCCCATGTTGTGATGTATTTCTCAACATTGCATAATTTAAAAAACAACATGCACTGTTTTTCTAAAGCATATGGTCTCATTCCAACAATAAGCAAAGTTAGTGGATATGAAGCAAAATAGAAGGGAGTTGTATGACCTGTGTTATGCGGGAGACTAAACTTGCTGATCCAAGCAGCCATTCTTAATTTAAACTTTGTGGGAAAAGGGATGGTTTCATAATGTGCAATTAATCAACATCTATTTACTGACTTGACATAAAACCTTTCTATACAAATGCCATAAAATAATGTTACTGAATTGTTTTCCATCTAGGAAGTTTCTCTTTACTGAAATGTATTGGATTCTTTTTCATTAAACTTTAAAGAAACAGCAGGAAGTTCACAACACAAGAAAATTCTCCATCAAGTTAAGAGGTGGATTTTCAGCAGGATGATACAAGACTTTTTTTTTTTTTCTTTTTTAAAAAAAGATAATTTCTTTTACAAATGAAGTTAAATTTTACCAGAGAAAAATATGAATGAATAATGGAGCAATACTTGATTAAATCCAGTAGAATAAAGAAACATTGGAATGGGCAGAATAATATATTCGGGATCAGAGCATATGTATGCCATATTGTAATAAATATGGCAAGAATAAGATATTAAAGGGGCAATGGAAGTGGTTGAAGAAGCGTGAAAGACAATCTGTGATAATATTTTTTTTTTTTTTCAGGAGTTATAGTACATATAAAACATCAGCTCTACTGACCGACAGAAGAGATTCAGACTGGAGTTATGTGCAGAGGGAAATTACAAAATGCAGGAGGCACAAATGGCAGGAAAGGCTGCAGCCTAAGGGCTTAAGACAGGTGAAATGTTATCAAGCAGATAAAAGAGATGGGTGAAAGGCAAACATCTGAGAGGTTTACAGCATAATTTGCTGCAAGGGTTGGTAACATATGAAATGAGGCAGCAAGCCTACTACCATTAGTACCGTGTCCTAATTGTCAGTATGTTGTTTGGTTTGGAAAAGAAAGAAAATAGGTTTTTAACAATTGATTTTGCATTACATCAATCAAACAACAAAGTCCATGGAGAGGTCATTTAATAGATCTTTCAATAACACTCGGCCATCCTGAGTGAGCATCTACTGGAGGAGCATCCACACTGGTTTTCACAACACCAGAGAAGGACAAAACTGTTCACCACTTTTAGTTAGCTCTACTCAGCTAGTAACCACAGCTGTGGAGGGAGAGTGCAGGCTACGCACTCAAAAGTGTCCTGCTGCAACTTATGCTACAACGTGGACAACAAAATTTCCTCTTGTTATCTAAGCTAGCTGCTGCATTGTTTCATGAAGGGATTAAGTATTCTACTTCTCTAGGACAAAGGAAGGAATCAGGATTTAATCCTGTGCCTCAAGCAGCACTTATACTGGGACGGACTATAAAGTTATAGCCTGGTCCTACCCAGTGGCAAATGAATTTTATTTTTTTTTATGGTGGAAAAAAACCCCACCTTGCTTCACGTTTCTAGCTTCTCATTAAATACAGTCCACTTGTCAGAATAATAAAGTTTAGTAAATTACCACTAACCATGTTATCTGAACAGTTTCATTTTATGGCACAAGGAACACTTGCATCTGCTGATTAAGATCTGCCATTCCCCCTTAGAACCTCATGACAGAAGTTACCTGGAGCTATACGACAGGCTGAGAACTTCTTTTAATAAAATATGAATATGAATTAATTCAGTGGTAGTAATAATTGTTACTGAGTTCATTCTTCAGAATTCCAGTTTTAATTCACTGACCCAGTGCTTTATTACTGACTTTTTACAAACCTTGTGAAATGAATTATAGCAAAATCTCCACAGGACAAAAAGATGTACTGTGTGAATTACTTCTCATCATTGTAAAAAAAATGCTCTGTTTACAAAATTGTACCTGATGCTTCCCTGTGTCATCTATAAGCCAAGTAAATATGTACTGTAGTTTGAAATAAGATTTCCTGTTATAATGTGAATATGAGTAACAACCAGTAAACACTGCAGTTTTGCATAATTTTTAAAAAACTAAAGAAATCATATAGTAGGTTAGGGTTTTTTAAGTATGTTGCACATGGCACTGACCTCCTTCAGGCAGCAACGGACTTGTCCTTGACACTCATTCCCTCCTCCATCTCTTCCCTTCTCCCATCATCCAGGTATGCACACATCAAGAAGGGCAGTTCAGGGCAGGTTATATGCAGAGAGGTGACTCAGTGACTCACTGATACTGATTCCAAACCACCACACAGGCTGATGGCTAGAAGCAGCAATCAGATTTGGCTAGCAACAGCTTCTGCTACATTAATGAGTCCCAGTTGAAGTTAGTTGGAGAAAGGGTGACCAGACCAGTGCATTTAAGTAATCTGCATCTGTGTTGTGTTTGCTGTTATGTCTGTAAAAGTCCTGAACCACAGCTTTTGCTCAGTCTGTCTTATCAGAACTGGTGGTTTCTTTTATCAGTTCTGTCACTGACTCATTGTCTGACTGTGGAAAATTAATTTAGTTTTTGTCTGTACTTCAGTTTTCTCAGTTGCAAAACAGCAATAAACTCCTTTATATATGTGTGTATACCAAACACATGCACACACTTCTACCACTTAAAGAAGGTTTTTCAGCATGTCTCGCATGTTGACATCCTAGCATCAGCATTTTACAACGAATGCAATATTTTAAACTTCTTGGCATACTTTTCCATATACTGAAAAGTTGTCCGATAGCAGCGGTCTGACCTTTTAAAAGCATCATCAGATTCTAAGCTAAAATAAAGGTTATTTGAACACTAGTTTAAGTACAAAAGTGACTAGGATATGAGGTATATCCAGATCTAACTAATCATACATGTAATGTTTTTGTTAAATGTAACATCATGTTATGTACGCATCCCCAGGCACTCTGAAGACAGAGTACCACATTTAGTCTTTCAGCTACATATAAATAGAAACTTTATGCAAAACGTTCAGTAGGAGAATTATGGTTACCACTGCTATTTCTTCTTTTAAAAAAGTAATTAACCCTTTTTCCAAGCTAAATGTTTTATTCATTGGCCATGCTGTTTTGCAGCTTGTAATAGAGGTTAGAGAAGAGATGCTACACTAAACTCTTGTTTTTTCTCAAATTATGGAAATAATTTAGAGACACTGTTTCTAAACTAACTGATCTCATCACAACTTCTCAATTTTTACATATTTCTTGCATGTCAGATCTGAGGGCAATTATTCTGTGTTGCATATGCATTTGGTGGAAACTTGAGAAGTGATTAAAAAAATTCTAGACATTCCTTACAACTTAAATTATTCTACGATAATGTGAATTTAAAGTCAATTAGAAACACGTTCTGAAAAGTCAATAATTAATGATCCTGAGAAAGCCAGATAGCCAGGCAAATTCTTAGATAATACTTGCCTAATCTATTTTATTTATTTGGGTATTTATATGGCAGTGATTAACCCTGACATCATTAATCTTGAATGAGCAAGGAAATGTTTAATTTTCATTATTTTGCTTTCAGTATTTGCTTCTGCTTCTACAAACATCTCAAGACATTCAGCATCCTGCAAATGCTTTGGAAAATAATTTGTTGCTAATGACTTAGATTTTTTGATTTGTCTCCATTAATGAACATTGAAGCTACAAAACAAGGGCATCTTTTCAATGTCACTGGCAGTGCTATGTCACCTAAAGCACCTCCCATTTGAGTTCACAATTGGAGAAACCCAGATATCCTTCAGGAAATACTGCAATCTGATGAGTACTCTAAAATGCACCCATCCCAGATAAACAGGCAGTGCCCTACGCGTAAACTGTACCACCAGGTACCTTCATCAGCTACACTACCTGAATAACCTTTGAGCCTTCCAAGACAGCTGCTTTCCGCTGGCCTTTGGCTTCAGCCCAGTATTTTTTTCTGATTATTATTACTTCACATTATGTACTGTGTATTATAAAGCTTCCTGTCTGAAGGGAATGGGTCTGTAAGTATTCTCAATAGATTTGATGAAAATCCCACTGAAATCAACCAAGAAATTCCCATTGACTCTGTACTGGATGAAGGCCAGGAAAACTGCTCTGTGCTGTTATTTTTGGTTACTATCCATGTTGCTTCACCTTTTATTAAACTGCATATTATTCATTCACCCAGGAACTTTAACTACAGAATTCAGTCTCACAAACAACTCCAGGTGTCCATGAAACTCAAAGACAAGAACTGACACCCTGACTTTTCACAGGAACTTGTACAAGATACTAAACTGCTTAAAATAAAACACAGATGCAGCAAACTTTCAGCTCTGCAGTTTTCATGAGAGCCAGTTGTTGACATGTGTAGACCTAATTGCACTGGGATTCACCTTCCTAGTATGGTGGTAAGGAAAAAAAAATCCTGTTAAGTAAGGAATGCAGCTTGCAGAAATGCTGCCTCATGGGACAGGAGTATGAAGGAGAAGCTAGAGTCTGTATATACACAGAGGAAGGGGTAACCAGAAAGAAAGGAATAAGAAAGAGCAAAGCTGGAAGTGATGAACATTTGAGAGAGAAGATAGGGACTGAATGTGAATGAGTAAAAAGTACCTGTAAGAATAAATGGAGTATTACTCCATTTGACCTTCATCCAAATGCTCCCCACCTCCCTCCCCAACTAACAGGACTAGGCTTTGTGAAACCAGTCCTGTCATTCTATGCAGGTTGAAAACTCTGGGAGTAGTTCAGTTGTTGTATCTTCCTGGTAGAGCTCACACACAGCTGTGTTTGGTCCCAACTGCATTGGATCCAGGCATGTTCAGCAGACTTGCCAGCTCTCCCAGCGTGGATACTAGTCTGTTGCTTACAGCAGGAAATCTCTTCTCTGCTGCTTTGAGCAGTGACTGAATAGATTTGTCCAAATGCTGGATGTCTGGATATCCTGAACAAATGGCCATTCCACAAGAATGCTGAATCACATATGCAGAGAGACGGTTGCATCAACTTCATTGCCCATACATTATAGCGTCTGTGTGCAAATGTGCAGTGTGTCTGACCCAGCTGGGATGTGTCAGGTTTGCTCTGCACAGATACATCAGCTGTGCAGCAACCGTCACTGAACCTAATGCTTTTGGACCTGCCAGCTTTGGCAGGTACATCCAAGCTTTGCTTGGCCTAAGGGGACTCTGGTATTGCTTTTACCTTGGCCTTTCTGTAGCATGTGACTCCTCCTCTGTATATACTTTCACCTCTGATTCACAAACCCTCTTCTTCTGCTGTCTAGGCAAGCGTTTTCCCCCTTTTTCAGCTGGCCCTACAGCTGAAAATACCCCTTCTACCAACAAGGTACAGCCCTCTGTGTCTGCTCCCTTTCTCAGAGACTATGTGCATTCCCATCTAGAAGGCATCTGTGGTACTGAAGACCAAGTCTTAACACACAGCCTTGTAATCTAGTTTCCAGGGAAATTCCCACCTTCTGAACAGCTGACAAAGCTGACAGTCGTTTATTTAACAGTCGGCTATTGCACTGTCCATTGCTCAGACTGGAGTAGGTTCTTTTGTTTACTGAACCCCCGATATCACCAGCCTGGTGATATCAGTGCATAGCCTGTGGATGATTACACACCCACGCAGGAAAATACCATCAGACAGTAGCTTCATAAACTCAGACAGAACTCATAAGTAAATGCAACCCTGAAAATACCATGCTATCATTACACAAAACACCAAATGTCAGATTATCATTACCCTATTATAATAATTCCTCCTAGCATGAGATCTTGTCCCACATAAGCCAATTTGAGTTTTGCTATTGAATTCAATGAGTGGAAGATACAAGCCAGAGAGGGAACACAACAAAAGAAGGAAGGGGAAGACAATTTACCACTGAACACATAGGAAACCCTTACTTTTTCCTCTGTTTATGTGTAAATGCTC
Source organism: Falco biarmicus (assembly GCF_023638135.1). NCBI lineage: Eukaryota > Metazoa > Chordata > Aves > Falconiformes > Falconidae > Falco > Falco biarmicus. Next base: position 6,645,550 of record NC_079302.1, on the reverse strand, counting down.
AGGATGGATATTCAAAAAACACATATGACCTCACGGAACTTCCAAACTCTCTGGATGCCAGAAGGATGCTGGTGACCAACTGGAACATCCCAACTGCTCCGTGGGTGTTTGCAGGAGTTCTGTTCCAGCCTTCTCACACTCCCCTTGAGATTCATCTGTCTCTGACATTAGCAACAAGGGAGACAGAGCAGCTGGGGAATCAATAGGGACAAGCTGAAAGTTATTTACAGATGTTAGCAGAGAAAATGGGAAACCCACAGAGCAGGGTAGCGTACGCAACTCTGTATCTCAGAGAAAGTGTTCTCCTATAATTAGAACCAGAAATGTTTTCTACTCATTCTCAGTTTTTGCTGTGAGCAACAGCACCTAATCTCAGCAACTGCTGTCCCAATATTCTAATATGCCTGACATGGAGACTGTAAACTCTCAAACAAAAAGCAAGGAAAAAGCACTATGGCACAGTTCCAGTTATCCACAGAGACAAAACCCACAGCATTTTCTGCATGTCAGTTTGCCATAGCACCACAACAATGGTTTCAGACAAATATAGGATGTTTATGAAGATTGGAAGAGGGCAACTGAGTTACATTAGCCTTAATGCCATCTTTAGCAAGCTCAATTAAATCCTGATTTTTTTTTTAATTTACTGATGAGTCTGTCAAATATCTATCCTTGCTTCCCCCATTCCACTGGACTCCAGCCAGCCTGTGATCATTTAACCTCCTCACAAATAAACAAGCAGAACTGAATCATAATTATACTAACCATCATTATCACCATCCCATCCTTGATGTCAAGTTTGGGAGTATGACATACCAACACAGTCCACAGATGTCTATTTGTTCCTAATCTTATAATTTAAATTGATCACTTGAGTAAAAGAACATGAGAAAAAACAAGAACATATTGTACTTGCAGAATGAAAGAAGCACTCAGCAAATCTATGAATACTATATCCTCAAAAAATTGCCTATCAATTAGATTTGTAACATCACACTTCTTACTACAGCCCATAATTGAATTCACACTTTGGAAAAATACTCCCTGTTATCCAGTTCACAAAACCTAGTGTAATTTCTATTTTAATAGTTCTTCTCCTGCTCGTAGAAAATAATTAACTCAAAAAATTATGACTCCTTTCTTCCGACAGGTTGAAACAGATCATCTTTTAAATTTATCCCCCAACTACTTGCTGGTATATTCCAAATGCAGTTTGTTCATATATACCATAAATCTGCACTGGTTTCATAATGACCAAACTGAAGAACAATTTTGACTAAAGGAGACAGCAAAACATAAAAACATGTCAGAAAAACAAAACTTAACATTTCCATAGAAACAGGCCTAATTTTTAAGGGAGTTGTGTATAAAACTGGTGTGATTAACTGATCTTAACACAGAAAGTAAAATTCAAGTATCAATTGCAAGTCAGAAATCTACTGGCCTCTGGTACACACCTTTCCTTTGTATATGTGGTTGCATAACTCCATGCTAGGTTTCTGCACCAGCATTTTCACATGTCATTAAAAGAAAAAAATTTGTTTTTGTTAAGTGCTCTGTTTCCAAGACTGGCCTTAATCAGCCCTGTAATGCCTTCACAGCAGGCTCTTGCTCTCAGCCTTCTATTAAGGCTATAATTAATTCTTCAGTTCTAAATGTTCCATAGCTATAATTTATTTATGGGTCCAACATTTTCCTCATATCTGAAATTAGATTTTCAGCTCTTTACTTTTTCCTAAACCTTTCCTTGATCCTTCTCAGTATATATGGCTACTACATTTAGTATTTTTCTCCTTCTGACATCTTCAGAAAAGGCCTCTGGTAGAGTACTTTTCTAGTCAAGTGCGTTGTGATAGTGTCACCCAGAGTAAAGGTCTGTACTAGTTATTTGCTCTGAAAGGCTGACTCACCGCTATCATTTGCCTTTCCCTGTTTTAACTTGTCTTGAACAACACACTAGTATTTCTATTATCACCAGACACTGCTCATTTTCATGAGTCTCTTTTCTAAAAATCAGAAAACAATGTCAGAAATGCACCTTATGGCTTCTTGAACTTTCTAAGCAAGGGAACACCAGGACCCTGATATTAAAAAAAAAAAAAATCAGTAAAGAATTACTGTGGTGGTGTAGATATATTTATTTTAGACACTACATAAACCAATCATGGTAAGTGGTTTAGGACTTTATACACACTCACAAAAAGCCAACGTATCATGACCAAGCTGTCCACACACACACATCCCGACACAGCTCAAAGGCATTGCTGCAGCCCTCACTGCTAACCAGGATACTCACAGTGAAATAATCCCCTCAGATAATCTACTAACAAAATGAGTCTTAACTGGTGGGATTTTTTTAAGATTAAGAGTGTGTATGTCTATCAGTGTTTCAAAAATACTTATTTTGCAAACAGTTTTAAAGATGTAGGAATGGGAACCATCTATTTTTCAGGCGTTCATTTCTGCAGCCACTGTTTACATGCAAAGATAGCATGGCTCAGGGGAGACATGAGCCAAAAAGCCTGCTTTCTCTTTTCAGTTCCCTCTCTGGCATGTTGTGTGAAACAGCACGTTTTGCTTTAACTTGGTCATTTGTGCAGTGCCTAGCACAATTACAGCTGGAGACTCTGGTAACCGTTCTTATCTTATTATCCGTATAACTGTTATAGCCCATCTAGCAAATGCTGCTTGTATCCTGCGTTCCTGTGACAGGTACACTAACGCTGATCCATTACTATCTGCTCAATGCAGTTGATACTGGAAAGCTAAAATGTCCGAAGAAACAGAGGAAGAAACATCATGACCTTTTTTTTACCTGATAATAGGTATTATTCAACTCCATCTGAAGCATTTCCTTGGAAGTCTCTCTTGTCTCCATACATGCTTTCTCTGTTCTGAGAATGGAGAACAGCATCTCCTCTGGTGTTCTACCCTACCTAAAAACCACCCATCCAAAACACCCATACAAGCACAGCTTCTTCTGTTTCAAGGGTGGGGAAAAGAGATCTAGTATGCCAGTGCCTGGCTGTCAGAATACCTCTCATCCTCACCAGCTTACATCTACTGAAGAAATGATCCGCTGTGTCTTTACACATTATGTCAGGGCACAACTGACAATATTATGGGAATTATGTATGTACTGTAACAAGAGTTATGTTTGCTGATCATGTGTGAAGAAAACAGGAAAGTCACTTGGTTCAGTTTCAAGTGTGTAGGCAAACCAAAAACCTATTCCTAACTGTCAAGGAACCATATCATAAGCAGTCTGCCACACTAACAAAACCATGCAATGCCACAATGATCTGGAGTCTCCTTTCCAGGTTTATGTCACATTTATTCTCTCAGCTCAGAAACACATTTGGTTCACAGAAAAAAACAAGGAATGGCTTTAAATGACTCACTTATACCTCATCCAAATTGCGCTGCTCTGCAATGTACTGCAATGCTTCTTTTTCCTAAACGCAGCCACTCCACTCGACTCAGCCTGTTTTATTCACGGCCCTGCTACAGCTATTTTCCTCAGTGAGAGCAGAGCTCCTGCAGTACATTTGTGTCTTCAATCTGAGCAGACATTTCCATGATGAGGGAACCACAGTGAAGGAGCGGGAGTAGTAGGTGGGTGTCAAAGCAAACCAACGAGCTATCTTGAATGCACACTGAGGCCAGGAAATGGAGTTGGCTGTTCCTCAGCTACGAGACCTCGTTCGTGACACAGTGGTGAAAAGGAAATGAAATGAGAGTGTTGGAGGAAAAGGAACATGATACTGTGATCCAAAATTAAATGACTTTATTGGAAATTCCACTCAGTGAATGGGATCAAGAAACCAACCCAATGAGGGCACAGGAGTCTCTGAGGAACAGGGCTGATTTAGCTAACAAGCCAGTAAAAAAAGGCTCCAAGACAAATTCAAAAGAGAACAGGTAGAGTGGTAAGAGTTTCTAGATACCTGTGTGTAACACATGTAGCGGGATCAATGAAAACACCGAGTGCTTTGAAATGCTGAATCACCTCTGATGGTCAAGCTCCAAGTCCCATGCTTACTTCAAAAGGAAATGGAACAGGAATAACTTATTGAAAAAAAACCTAGAACTAGACTATGGGTAAATATTGGCTTCAAATAAATAAGTCTATTCATAGATTTAGAGAGGAAAGCATATCTAAAGATAAAAACACCCTCAAGTTCAGCCTTGGTTCAGGAAGTTGTAGGGAACCACAACATGATTTCTAGATACTTATCAGTTCTGTACCTGAATGTCCTGCCGGGTTCTCCCAACCGAACCTCTCTGCGACCCCAGCACCTGAGGCAGGTGAGTTCCTACAAAAGAAAAAGGAAAACAGACTAAATCTTTCATATTTTTTTCATTTATTTCAATGTTATTCAGTTCTTTAAACACCTGTGATTGAAACTCCTCACAATCACTTTAAATTCAAGTAGCAAGAAAATGATACTTCTGATTAGAAAACTAACTTGAAATACAATTAAAATAATTAAATGTGAAAACATGTATTAACTATAGTTATTTTTCACATGGGAAAAATCAGTGCCACCTGAGAACTAGTGTATCCAGCCATTCAGAATACATCAATTCTCCAAGCCAGGAATGTCAAAAATAATCTCCCCACACAACTCAGCTACACAGACTTTTACATAAATCACTGAAGATATCACCCCAAGGGAACTGAGGATGAGTTGCCAATTTAATTCTGTAGGCTCACAACAAAACTGTCTCAAAACTAATTTTGTCAAATCATCAGATCAAGGGATGCTTTGAAAAAGCATAGAATTTTACTGTATTCCTCTTTTTCCACTTGTGCCAAAAGAGGTTTCCAGAGAATACAAGTTAGATAATAGTTGCACCTGAATTGATTATCAATGCCAAAGCCCACTGAATTAATCTGACCCGTGACAACTAAATCAAATAATTTTGCTACCCACACAGACACATGGACTCAATCAGGAACCAGATTATCTAGTGCAACATCGTGCTGTCAAATCAAAGCAAACAGGTTTTGTTACATACACTACAAGAAAAGCCAAACTACTTCAGCTAACAAGTTTTAAAGGACTGATTTTCAGGATGCTCAGTAACACATGTTAACACCAGAATAAGCAGCCTAAGAGTAACTCAACATGCCAAAGAATAGCAGAATGGGGGAATTTACCACAGTGCATCAGTGAGTGAGGAAAAAGCACTCAGCAAAGAATCCCAAACAAATGCCACTGAACTTTCAAACAAATCTGCTGTGACTGCATTGCAACCTTCTGTGATTACTTTCCATTAATATTGTATCAAATGAAGATTGCTCACTGGAACACTGAATTTTAAAGGAATCTTGCACAGTATCTGAGGAAAGTGAACTATGAATTTTTAATTTAAGTATTCACATCAGAAAGAAGTCTCTAAAAGTTTTCGGTCTTCCAATGAGATAGACATTTGGTGTGGCCTGTGCATGCAAGTCATAGAGTTTTAATTTCAAATGCCAAATAAGAACAATGAATCCTGACAAGCATCAGACCCGGGATTAATGAGACGTGGCTTGCATTTTTCCTGGCACTAATATATTTGAATTTTAATAGCATAGTATTTTGTAATCTTTTTATTTAGTTTTCAGAGGAAAAAAATACAAAGAGAATTAAAATTCTATCCTCCACTGTCATCCACATGTAGCAATTAATGCAACTCCAACCCACTCTAACTCCTACTTACACCAAAAGAAGTTGATCCAGCTGATTCAAGCCAGCTGACTGAAGAGGAGGGGGATCCAGCTGATAGCATTCTTGGAAAAATAACAGAACTGCAGCTCCTTGGCTAAATCCAGTAACAGGGACTTTTTTCATTCTACTGAGCCACAAATGATGTCCAAATTTCACTAGGCCTTAATAAATCCTACTGAGTCATAAACTTACATGATAGCAAGTGTATCAGTTTTTCCCTATTTTGAACTTTGCAAGTTATTTTTGTGACAGAAAATTATTGTGTATCACACACTACAAAAAATATGTATTAACTAGATATTGCTTAGAACTTCCCTAACAAGTCACATTTTAGGTTTCTGCAGAAGTTTCAGCAGAAGAGCAATTTAATAAAGAATGCTAAGCATCTAAAGCCAGGGAGCTATTACAAAAGCATCAATGAGGCACTGAAGACAGCCATTACTAATTAAGAAAATAATTAAGAGAACATGCGTGCAGAACATAATATTTCCATACATTGTACAACTGATACAAGAACATATTATAAGCTTGATACCACTCCTGTTAATAATAATGGCTTACTATTTTATCAAGTACAGCCAAGCCCATTAAGTTACTGTATAGCTCACTGAAAGTGTTCTTCTCCACCACCAAGACAAGACAAAAAAGAACAAGAGGAGAAGATGACAGAGAAGGGGAAAAGGAATTGCTTTTTTGGTTTTCCTTACTTTTATTAATTTATTTTTGCCTTCTAGTTTTAACTACCAAGTAGTTCTGTGTAATGGGAGGGGAGCAGGAATCCCCTGGGAACTAACTGATAACCACAGTCCCATCATACACTGACATCATTGGTGGCAGCTGTAGTTGAGGTCAGCTTACAAGGATGCAAAAAGACACGTAGGAGCAACCACCACCTATGCTCTAAACAGCTCAGACAGAAGCCATGCTTCATGACCAAGCCATGGAGCTGTTCTTGCAGAGGCTCTGCTGAGCTGGTAAGCCCTGCTCCACATCACTCCAGAGAAGTGATCCTTGTGCCCTACTGGGGCAGAACAGCACATTTTAAATAAAACATAGGGGCAAGTTAAGTTTCAGTTACTTTTTGCAGCTGTGTCTCCAAAATAACATGCTCTGTAGACAACAGCACCATGGCATAGGGAGGAGGAAGGGTTAACAGTGATCCAGCCAGCCAGAGTTGAAGCCAGTAATCTGTAAAACCCCAAAGGGGTATCAGCTGCAAAAAAGACCAAAAACCACTGTGACAAAATGTGTGGAAAATCTAGGCCAGAAAAGGGGGGAAATGAATTGTCCATGTGCCAATCCTCATAAGTGCAGTCTGCTCTTCAAGTCTGGGCTCCTACAGGCACTAGTAAGTTGGACAGCAGCTTTTACATCATTTAGTGATTAAAAAATTAGATGGATTGTCAGTGGCTGGTCAGGTATGAATCAGTGCATAAACAAGAAAAAGTCCTGGTGAAAATCTCATACCCTACCAGGCTTCAAGATTATTTAACATACCAAGACATATGTCATAGACTTCCAGATTAAAGCTTTCATGACCTTTACTAAATACCAGCTTTTGTTCTCTTCCTTTATTCATGTGGTGACCCATGAAAACATCAGACCTTTCTTCCGTAAACAGCAAGTGTATAATACCTGCTTTCCATTGCCATGAATGTCTTCTTTAACTGTCCCTCTTAAAAAAATAACTAAATCATCTTTTCTCTTCCTCAATCTCCTACAATATATAGCCTGAAAAATTGTTTGCTAAGAGCTACAATAGTCAAAACCATTTCATGCTAATACTTCATGCTCTGATTATCTTTTTTTCCAATGCATTACCTTAAAAAAAAATAAAATAACCTTTTCAACAATACTATATACAGTCCATTTCTGTTCTGTGAATGTTTTGTGCTTATTCATGATACTGTTCTTTATTTCTTTGGTTGATGACACTGTCATCTGTCACCTCATCTGTCATTTACATCTCATTAATATCAATTGTGCCCTCGGGGATCAGTTTTGTCATCAGAAAATGGCACAGAGGGTCTGCAAATGGAAGAAATACCCAGAATCAGTGCCAAAAATAGTAAAGAGACATCTCATCTCTCTTTCTCAGACCCCACAGATGCTCCTGTATATAATCACAGCATGTTGACATTGTTCTAGTCACTAAGGTATAAGGAAGTTGTATTTAATGATCACATTGTTTTTAATGGAAAATTAGCTAACTAGCAGAACAGCAAGCTGGCACTGACAGCAACCCACAGTTTCCTGCTGCCCAGGACCTTGCCTACGCTGAAAGAGCAGCTACTGAAGATAAGGCTTGATGATGCACACTGGGTGAGAAGCACCAGGACAGAACCACTGGGGCTACTATTTAGGTCTTTATTTCCCAAGAAAAGATGAGCGGCCTGTGATATAAGTAAATTTTCAGCAGGGCAGTAAGGGTAGGCAGAAATACCATTTCTCTGAATACCACACACACACACACACACTTTTCATTTTTACAAGCCATGAAAGTCTCTACAGTGTTATATAGTCATGCTTTTTGGAAAGAACCTAAAAACTAATCTTCCAACCATGCCATCACAGCAGTGCTGCCAATCCCACCCACTGGAAAAAGTATGGGACAGGCTGCCAGCATCATTGGACTGGCTCAAGTCTCATGACAGATATCTCATGGGCTGAACACTGCAAGTTTCTCTAGAGAAGAATTTGGTCAACTTTCCTGTAGGTTAAAGCTTTGGGGTTTGTGCATCTGTATGACTTTGGAAGACAAGGATTTAAGTAAACGCTGTGAAACATCCGATAAAACTTTGCAGCCTGCTGAGTTCTCGTACTTGTATGCTCTTCTTCAGTGTATTCTGCTGTGCAGGCGTAGATCTATCAGCATGTTCAGCTCCTCCTTTCTGCTGATTTCTGTTGTTGAAACATAGATCACAGATGATTTTCTGTTTCTCTCTGACCCTTCTCCTGGAAGCAAGTCATTCTTTTCTTTTTAGGCAACCACCAGTTGCCTTTTCTGTGATTAAAAATCTCATTTACCTTATGTATTAAAAATTCCATCAGCTTGCACCCACATAGATATTTTTTCCAAATTACACATTAAGGTTCAGTATATGGACATTTTAAAAGTTCTGATACTATTTACTTGTTCTTTGCAGTAGGCTCTGCCTTTCCTAAGACAGCAAATTCCCAAATCAATGTCCATAAATGTGGCTTGTAGGCCTCTCTAAAAATCACAGCTGTAATGGAAATATTTCATGTTCTATCAAATCTACTGTAATGCCACCCTCATTTCAAGTTGGACAATGCTACACTCACTATTGCCACATAATAAACTAACTTTTAAACTATTTACATGCTTGGTTCATTTGCTCGCAAATATATTTAGGAAAAGATCTCATAGTGTTGGCTGCTCAGTCACTTGATTAGTCTTAGCACTGGGAGAATCCTCCACTGATACACACATAATGCTGAACAGCAGTCTGTACAGACACCTGCCTAACTGCATAAAAATGAACTTCCATCCTATTTTACTGCAAATAATCTCTATCAGATTTTCCAAGAGGTATGTATTTCATACATACTCTGCTACACTTACCTACACCCCCAAAACCTTTATCCTAATTTCACTCGTCAGCTTCTGATGTCTTTATATATCACATTAGCATCTAGTCTGCCTCATCTTTCCACTTCAGCAGCTGTATATCTCCTTGTACTGTTGCAGTTTATCCAAGAGGCCCACACCTTCCATGCTGCAACATCAAGATGACCGCTCATCCAGATAATCCTGGTCAGTACTGTCACAGCTTTGACAACAGACGACTGTACCTGTCACATTAGATAAGCTATCCCATTTGCTTCCCATTAAACAGCAGGGCAATACATAGATATCATCTGTCACATGAGAAGCCTTGGTGAAAAGACAGCTCTATCACACACAAAAACCACGAAGAGCAGAAAAAGCCTGGCAGCTGGAGGCACAGTATTTTAATATTTAAAAGATTCCCCTTCTGAATGAAAATAAATTACGAGGGAAAGTCACACACATGTATATAGACGAAGTCACTTTGCTAAGAGATGGCCTATTCTTACCCTTGATCTCTATCAGCCACCTTGTTTCCATCAGAAACACTCTTAATATGATAAGAAGTTAAAAAAAGGCAAGGAATTAGATGCAAATCTTCAACCAAATGACAGGCTGTGCTCCTTACATTGTTTTTAACAGAAAATGGAATGATAAGGGTTTGAAAGTCTGTAAGCGTACTCAGAGGAAAGATGCATTAGAAACACTCTCTGAAATATGAACATTATTCACCTTTGCAGGAAATAAATTGTATGGCGGTGATACCATTTATGATGTTTTATCCAAACAGACTGATGTGAACGGTATGTATGTAAATTGTCATCTAGTTGCAGCTTTTCATTACCTAAGTAGACAGGATCCTATTACCTTAGACACTGGAAACACAGGAGCTCTTCCAGCAAAAGTCTCTGTAGCAAATGCCTGAAATAAACAGGCAAAGGCAACCAGGTAGGGTGGTGGACATCTTATTGAACAATAAGTATTCACCTATTTAATTTTGGTTTTGTTTTGATATTTTAAAACTGATTTATGTTGTGAAATATATGGATTATTATCAAATTCCAAATGAGGTGCTAAAATCATCCCTTGTGTGCAAGCAGCAATGAATTTGGGATATTTATTCTACACTTAGGAGACCTTACTATGTAAACTCACCTCCTCTACTATGTGACCTGTCCTTGCAAAGGATCAGATAAAGGAAGTTTACAGTCAATTAGTAACAATAGTGATTATTAAGGTCTGATGGCACTGTCCACCTGGTTGAAAATCTAGAAATAAAGTTCATTTTTAGAAAGCAAAACCTGTGAAGGTCTCAACACCACCACACATTTTTTCAAAATTCTTCTGGGTGAATTTGGCCTGCAGTCCATAGCTGATTCCACTCCAGCTCTCTAACCAAGGGCTGCAGGATCAGCTCAGGATCTCAGATTTTATAAGTGGTCCAAAACTGCATGTATCAGTTTATATGGCTGAAAATACCATGAGAATTTATGGCTCAGAATATTAAGTATTCTTTAAAGAGAAGTTAGTTAGAAAGTGTCAGAATTGCTATATTCTCTCTCTCTCCCTTGGTCACTAAAACTGTAAACTTTTGTCAAAAAAAATGAGAACTCTCAAGTTATTCCCTTCATTTTACCTATTTTGATAATTTTGCTTGCAGTTATTTTACTGCATTAAAGCTGTAACATTTTCACTTAGTAAAAAAATCAATTTTATATCTAGAAAAGTATTTGATATAAAATTTTCAAGAAGTTCTTTCAAGGTTTAGTTTATATTCACTTGTTAATGAGGATAAAAACAACTAAAAAAGTCCTAGGAGAACAACAAGCTTAGATTCAGGAAGTGCAATCTTCAACCCAGATTGCAGCAGCCTGCCTCAAACCAAATGTGAGTTACTAGCTTTAGTGAAGTTCTGTGCTACCACATCTGAAATGCTTTTCCATTCATGCTACGCAGATTATTAGCAATCATACATTTGACTGGAGTGTGTACATACACAAAGCCACTTAGCTTTTAACCCAAGCAATAATATCATCTCAGCAGGAAGCTGAGAGGATAGAAACATTCAAGATCCTGCAGCATCCATATATTATAGCAGCAAAAGAAATACAAGAATCTCAACAGAAATCTCTGCCTAACACCAACATATTTACCCATTAACTCTGGGAATGCAGTGAGCCCCACAGGTACAGGGCAGCATTTTCAAAACCCTCAAAGTGGTTTAGGAATTCCCACAGAATTTGGGCTGAGTCACTAAGGAGTGTTAAAAATTGCATGCAAAAAAATTTAGCCCAGGAGCATGTTTCCCACACAAAGGACTTCAGCTGGGTTCCAGCCCAGAAAAGACAGAGACAGACAGGAGTAAGTGTCCTGGGAGGTAAGTGGTGACGCTCGGAAGAGAAGGCCTTAGATAAACTGAAAGATACTGCTGCCCAACTCCAGAACAGAGCAGAGAGGCAGTTGGTGTATTCAGCTGCGTTATCCTGCTTGGCTAGTGCAGCTCTTGCTGCAGTGGCCCCAGTGTTCGTTGTTTTTCGATGCCTGGAAGCAAGATGTACCTGCTTTTCCAACAGCCCTTTAAAAAAGATCCGTTGTTTTGTTTGTGCAAATACCAAAAATCATGTATACATATCATGACTCTAGGTGTGCTAATGACCAGCTAGATACTAATAACTGTGACCAATTACAGATCCAGTAGAAAACTAGATCGAGATGGTAGAATTCACAGTAAAAAGTGAATATCTGAACAAGGGTTGTTTTTTGCTTTGACTTGATATTTTGATTAATCTTAACAGATTAGCATCCTCTTCTGTGAATTGGGGGGCATTCTGTGATATATCTGTGATGGTAGTTATTACCCGCTCTACAGGAGAACTGTCAGATTCATTCCGTTTATACTTAAACGTTCTAGAGATGGAAATCCTATGTCAGACCAAAGTATTACTATTGCTTAAGTACTGTAAAGCAGGTACAGCCCTCCAAATCTCAGATGACTAGAAAAGACGCACTTTAAAAGCATAATACAAACATTTCATGGTTGGGGCTTCTGCTGCTATGCTGCTGTTATTATTTTCTCTCATTATGTAAATTCAGTGTTGATAAAAAGTTCATACTGGAAATTTCTGCTTAATATTTTAGGAACTTCACGGGTTTTTATCTTTTTTTGCTCCTTTGTTTATGTACTTGGAGTAACCGTTGTCTTTTTAAAAGGATGGATTAATTTTTAAATATGAATCACACAGTATTCTTACAAGGGAGAAGAGAAATTAGTCATAAAAACAACTGTTGAATGTGTAGAGCAGGATAGCGGGGGGTGGAAGGCTGAGGTAGACACAAAGCTGCCATAGCTATTTTAATCAGCAAAAATAATACTGTGGTGGAAAAAAAAAAAAAGTTAAGCCAGCTTCATAGCCAGCTTCATAGCCAGCAGAGGGAGCCAGGAAAAACCCTTAGTATCCAGAGTTAAAAGAATAAAGACAAATTAAAAAAAGATGATGCATCTTTTTTCACATCTTTTCTCCCATCTTCATCTTTGTTGAAAGTGACACACTCTTGACACAATACACATGATCAGTTTCCACTACTGCAGAGGCATACTAAACGGGATGAACTGTCTTTAAATGTTTCAGACTTACTTTCCATCAGAGACCAACAGGATTTACACAACCGACAGAGAAAATGGAGAGCTCCGCATGGACTTGGATGACTTGCCTTCTGTGCGCTTCAATCCTGACATCAGAGACAAAAGCTCCCCTGCAGTATTCTGCAGAGCTGAGCCACAAAGAGGACGCATGCACTGATCCATGGCTTGCGCTTCTCCCAAAATACCTTTCCATAGACATTTAACCCTGAATCAAGTAACCAAGACACTATACTGCACCTGAGTGGAGAAAAGATTAATATTGGATTAGCAACGGACTCCAACATTGCTGGTATTCATCAAAGAAGAGAGCAGACAATTTTAAGCCTTATTCAGCCAGCAACATAAATGATGGAAGAAGTTACTGGATAGATTAATAATATCACATAAATCACTTTTTTTTCTAAGTGAACAGACTAGATCACCATGTGTTGTAGGAAAACCCAGCCACACTTTTTTCACTGCAAGTTGTCTTGTTTACACATCTTGGAAAATCCCACCTAGAGCTGGGGAAATACTCCTTCACAACAAAATTCAGAAAAATTCCTTGGAGGGAGGAGTGGATGTCCCCTATATTGCATCACTTCAGCATTTCTTGGGTGCTCATTTTGGGCCCTGCTCTTCAGCTACATAATCACACTGGTAACTTTATGTAAGTGAGTAATCCAGAGTCCAAATGGTCTGGTCTTTCAAAGAGATGCATCAGCACTTTCTGCAAGTAAGAATCAGGACTGACTTTGGGCAAATTGTACATAACTCCTTTTTTTCCAAATAAGCAAAATACTTGTTCCAGAACATCTTAATTTTCATTTAGACCACCAGAGTAGCTCCACTAGTTCCAGTTTCACTATCACTTTATCTTGGCTGGTCAAAGACAAAGGTTTTGCAGGGAACAAGTGATGTCACAGGCATTTTTCAAATTAAGTTTTTCAGGGTTTCTGAAAACATGTCTTTCTCTAATACTGACAGGAAGGTGTATTCACATTCATAACCCCACAGGTTTACAAAAAGCATTTGAAACATACCATAATATTCAGGATAGCATCGCTTGACTTATCCCGTCTGAAGGACTTTGATCAACATTAGGCACTCACAATGCATTGGCTATAGTAAGCCATGGAGCAGGATTTTTTGGGGAAACTATTATGTTATAAACAATTCTGAAGTGCCACTAGAATCAAGGAAATATCAGTGTATTCATGAAAAGGCTGTTAACAGAAAAAGTTGAAATATGATTAATAAAACCTAACTCCTCCTAAAGTGACCATATTCTTCTGTGCCCTTTGGACTGCCAGTACAAAAAGTAGAAACAGGCATTTAAAAAGTCTGTAACTTGGTTATGAGTGCACTTTGGACAAAAATGATTTACTGAAGCTTACGTCATGTTATTTTCCACTATGACACAGAATCATAGTTGTTCGCCCCATAACAGTGATATGCAAACATCTTCTGTCCCAAGCATTTGCTCCGTGGCAAGGAATACAGAGCACATTATGTTCTCAACTCTCAGAGCAACAATAGGGGAGTATTCTGCTGGCTGAGCAGATAAGAAGGGAAGAAAACTATGATCAGGAGCTTGTATTTATAGTCTTCTGTAATGATATAAATGTTGCACGTTCAGCTGCACACCTTGAATTGCAAATGCTGCTTGATCTACCAGGCTTACCCTGAATGCGAAGGTATTTCACTTAGCCCTTGCTGTTGCATATTAGTATTTCTCTTTGGTTTTTTTTCCTGAATATTAGCTAAAAGTCTTGTTAAAATGCTTTCCAATGCTGTAACAATGGTGATAAAACTAAATTATAAAGAAATACTTAGCAAATAGGTCTGAACTTCTTCTTTTACAAATTCAATGATTATAATAGTTGTGGTGGTTTTCCCTTCACAAAGTGTACTTGTTCCTAAGAGATACTGATATGTGTGCCTTACCAATGTTCTTTATCTTAAAAATAGCATTAGTAATACACAATATAGCAGTTGCTTTGGTAACTGATTTTTCCCCTTTTAAAGTCTGAATAAATAGTTGTGTAATACACATGTAAATTATCAGCGTGTATGTGATTGCACTTGGTCTGAAGCAACCATAATTTTTTCTTTGTTTCCATGAATATGCATAAATGTGGAGGTATGACATGCTTACTAAGTAAATAACTTGTGTCAACATAGCATGTTGTGATTAAAGGAGAGTATTTGGAAAACCATGATTTTGAGTAGAAACTCCAAAATTAAAAAGTGTTGTGGGAAATAAAACTTTAACTAGTTTCACTCTACTGATAACCTTCACCTTAATGAGAGTCCCAACTGTACAGGTACTTGGGAATGAAACAATTACATCATGTGTATCTTGAGCCGATATCAGTAGCAGAATCCAAGCCTGTTGCTTTGTGATGCTGAGGCAAAGCAACAAAAAGAACCAAACTTCTTAAACTGCACAAACTATCCCTGTCTGGCCTGCAGTCCGCTTACATTGCAGACCACTGATCTTTTACAGCAGCCACAGCTCCTAGCAGTGCATCCTGCACTGCACCAGGTATACGGGACATTCACACTGCAATATCCCCAGAAAGCAGATGAATCTCCCTCCAGTCAAATACAGGGACAAACTAATCATGGGTCAAGCAATTCCAACTGACTTCATTACCAAAGTTCAAATGATCTCAGTGAGAGGGAAGAAGACAATGCGTGAGCCCTGGCAAAATGAAACACATGACACTAAGCAATAACACTTCCACTGAAAAAGCACTTGTGACTAATTTAGAAATGCAAATTATGTTTACATATGTATGGGCACTTGGACATAGTACAGAAAAACTGATAAATCATGCACCTATGTTATACCTGGAAACAAGATCATTTCTCTCCCTAGCATGAATGCAAATATATTTGATCTCAACTATTATAACATCTTTCTAGCGACTTACTTAAAATAAAATACTATTTTATTACTGACATTAAAATGCCATGTTTGTATAGGAAAGATTTAATTAAAATTCAGATTATAATAATTTAACACTGAAGCATAGAACTGAATTTCTTTTACTATAAATTGAAAAGGATACATTAGCACAGACATATGTGTCAGGAATATGCCACATTATCACACTTGTGACTTAAGTACAGATTAGAGCAGATGACCTTGTTCTCGTGTCTGTTATTGAATGGCCAAGTATACCCATCCAAACACAGTGAATGCTGCCTGGCAGTACCAGAGAATGACTAAGTAAGGGTAAATATTTTCTAAGAATGATTCCTTACAAAGATGTACTCAACAGATCTAATGTTTCTAAAACCAGATGCATGGGCTACAGAGGTCAACTGAACAATTCTTATTAATTTTGGCATTAAACCCTAAGAAAAGAGGTTGCTTTTGAAAAGAGATAGTCCTGCTTTAAGTATTTTAGGCGTATAAGGACAGCGGGGTAAGGAGCAACTTCAGCCTTGAAAGTCTCAGAGGCCCTTCAAGAGTGACAACACGGTAAAAAAAAAACACAAAACAGGCATAAAATTGTATAAAAAGAGGCCTATAAAAATGCTATGTTTTATCAGTGTCATTTGTAAATTGGACACAAGTAGTAGCCGATACAGCTGACAGGAGTGACATTGGGCATCAGCTCCAGAAGATTTTTAATCCTCCTGCATTGCTTAATACTAAGAATTGACTTTTTTCTTCAATCTCTGAAAAAGGCTGCCATTGACACCTGAACAGGCAATACTTCAAAATGAAAAGAATCACAGTTTACTGTCTCCAAATGCATAACCAGATATCATCAAATATCATCCTTTCTGTGGTCACTTTAGAGGAAATATGCAAATTGGTTTTCAAGGTGCTTAATTTTCTCCTTACAGGTCCATACTTACACCTTGGTCTGCGCAGGAATTTAAAAAGAATTTTATTCACTGTCATCAATTATTTCTCGTGTGTGTGTGTGTGTGACAGTGCATCTTTTTTTAATTGGTTTCACACTTCCAGGCACCTATGATAAAGATTTTGATGTTTTCAAACAGCCACTTCATGCAATCTGATGTCCAGTGGGACCTGCGCTCATTTAATGCTTGTTACATGTGATTGTCATGTCTCCTCAACTCCTGTTTCTAACATTCCAAACTAATTTAAAACACGCAGTGTCACCAAACTGCTCTGATGCCTTCACGTAACTAGCAGTTTTACCAAGTGAAGTACTTCCCTTTTATCACTATAGGCAGTGAGTTTCATGTGATCTTATTTTCAACAGCAAATTACTTCCTGTTGTGATTTCAACTGTTTGAAACACTCTGCAAAGAATCCTACACTGCAGGAAATAGTCCTGTTCTATTTAAATATTTGCTAGTTATACAAATTATTTCCTTTCCAAATTGCTTTGCTTTTTTTACTTTTTAAATTGTTCAGTTTAATTATCAAACTGCTTTCAAGTACAGGGTAGCTTGGGTTTTTTTCAGAATACTATTAGTTTTAAGTTATTTCTGCAAGTAATACATGTTTTTACTACATGCTTTTCAGCTCTCACAGAAGTAATTTGAAAATAACTACAGCATCAGAAAAAGTAACACCGGGATATTTAAAGTTTAAAGGATAAGGTTTAAGTGACAACTAAACAGTGATTTTTCCATTCTGATGAAGAGACCTTGTCATTTCAACCCTTAAAAAATCAAAATAGCTAAACATTTCCTTTCTTTTTTTTCACACCAAAGCCAAAGTATATTATGATTTTATTTTAAATGAGAAAGAAGATAGTCTCATGTTAGGTTACGTGCATTAAACAAGTACTAGGAATATACTTGATCAAATGTTTTGGAGGCAAATGCACAGTGACATGAGCCTAATGAACTACCAACAGCTCTGATTTGATCCAAATGACACCACTTTCAGGTTATTTAGAAAGGTCACTGTAAAAATAACGATGCATTTTTAGGATTAGCTTTGATACCTGCTTGCTCAGTAGACCAACACGCATCAAGCAATGACAAAAGCAGTTTTAGGAAAGTTGAGTAGTTACGGCTTAACTCTGTCGTTTACATCAGGATCTAATTATAGAAGGCTGGGTCATGCCGCTGGCTCTGCCTGCTTCCTCCAGCACACCAGCCCGCGGGGCTGCGTCAGGGCAGTGAAGAGGGAGGCCAGTCTACCGCTGATAGAGGCTCTCCACCTGGCAGAGGCCATGACTCCACTCCTGCTCACAAAAGGAGGTATATTCATGTCTAATTTCAAGTGCAAACATATCTAATACACCCCGGCTCCAAAAAGAAACCAAAGAAAAATTGAAAGGAATTATGGGAAGTGTAACAATCGTTCGGCATTATTTTAATCTTTAACTATTCAAAGCCCCAAACACAGACTTTGTTCACAAATACATTTAAAGAAATGCAATTAAACGTGTGAAATAAACTATTTCTAGGGTTGCCAGGTTTTTTAACACCATCTACTTGATCATCTCATTGCCAAATAAGGGAAAAGTCCACAAACAATTTTCATCCACAAGAAGTCAAATCTTCACAGAGGCTAAAAGTTCAGACTTCCAGGCTGCTTTCTAAATTACACCAAAGACCTGCATTATTTGTCAATTTATAGCAAGTTTGTCTGCTGTGCAATACAACTGTGAAACAACTAAATTGTGTAGGAGGAAGACAGCATTTTGTAAAAGAGGAGGATAGCTCTGAAAATGAATATAGAAACCTACATTCCAGAATGCAGGAAACTCCTTAATTTTCTTGTGCAGAAATTGATATATTAAATTATAGCTTCTTGAGAAGCCAATGCCCAAAATGTCATAGTAGTGTCAATACAATTCACCTTCTATTTTTTATTTACTAAGCTTCAAAAATTTAGTCTACTCCCGTTAGCTAATCTTTTAACTTCAGTCCATTTATCGAGTTTTAATCTCACAAGGGCAACAGAGAGAAGGCTCTGGTCAAATGGAATTTTCTACAAAATGGTTGGTAATTATTGATAGCAGAACTGCCATGTGGTTTTGGTATATTTTTTGTAGGCATCACCACCAACCTTTACCAAGACTATTTGTTCCTGACTTATGGCATACTGGGACTTTTACGATCATGTTAAATGTTGCTTTTTGTATAGCTGTCAGTTAAAGATTACAATTGAAACAGTTTCTATAGATGGAATGTGAAGCCAAATCTTCATTAAGAAAGAAGTACGCAATCATAGCTAGAGGAAGGAAGTGTAATGAATTTATAAAATCCATGTTTACTGATGAGTGAGCTCTAATTCTGACTGTGATAAATAATTCCAGTCAGAAGGAACGGGAAGGGTTACTAAACTGACTATAGTGCAGTATGAAAGAAAACACAGTATCTTCATTCAACAAACCAGGGAACAAGAGGGTCCTGAAAATTAAGCAAAAGGCCAAGTGATTACAGTTTTCCCTTTAATTAAGGTGATAATTTTATATGGCTGTATTAAAAACAAAAGAAGGTGCCTAGTCATTGCTGAGAAAATACTGCTTGAAGGTCAAATTCCTCTGCGGCTGCACAGAGGTCACCTGCATTTCACATAAAGGGCAGAACTGGCCCTGTGGTAGGAAAAGAAAATACCTCTAACATTTAATCTGATTTTTCCTCAGCTTCAAGATACTTAGTACATGATTATACTGAAGTTATTCCATACATTTATAAATCTGATGGGCTCAGTCTTTGAATAGACAGTCTTCCAGAAGAACTACTATATAACCGAAAAAGAAGGCAAGCATTTAGAAATGTTAGCAAGCTTTGTCCATACAGGTATTTTCTGGCAAATAAGTCACTTCATTATTTTAAAGGCTGATGAAGTTAAATGATGGCAAAAGCTAAATATCTCAAATACACAATGATTCTCCATATGTTCAGTGCAGGATTACCAGTCCTGCATCAGTCAGCTGAATGGTCTCATCATGCTGCCAAATTCTTGTAGGTTAATATTTACAACAGCAAATACCCTTGCAAAAGGATACATCTTCTACTGGTATAAATGATGAGACTGACTCCAAAGGAGTTACTCCTTCAAATGGAGTCATCTCATTCCGTCGACACTGGGCCAAAGTGAACTTTATTTCTTTCTAATAAAGGATATTAAAGTAAGCTTTGCATCTTTCCCTCTTCAAATACATGTTAATAGTGCAGTCATGTTCAACTGCAGAAACTGATAGCTTAATACAAGTTGGAAGAGTCACATTAATGGTACTGTCCACAAAATAAGTTCCAGAGAACTTAGGTGAACAGCATTATACCAGTGAAGGAAGGAATTTTTATCTGCTTTTTAAAATACAGTAATGGAGTATTTAATAACTAATGGAGATAATGACTTTTTAGTGCTATATCTGCTAGGTATCTAGCTCAGGAATATTTTGAAAACCATCTTGCCTTGCTGTTTATAATTAACTACAATCCAAAACAATCTCTAAAAAACCACCATGTTGCTTCAGCTTACTGGAAAGAAGAATGACAAGTTGACTCAACATCAATATTATTACCAGACAATGCAATACAGTTTAGCATTCTCTCTCATTTTTCCAGAAAGCTGCTAACGTGAAATATTTACACAAACATTTCCATCACTAGTACAAACAGCAGAAACTAGTCTTGTTATAAGATTTTTGGACCCCAATTTTCATACACTGAATATAAAGTTCACCTTTGGGGCTTGTCTCATGCCTCTTCATTGCAATCTCACTACTACATGCCTCTTCATTGCAATCTCACTACTACGTACATTTTCAGGTCAATGTCACTGCCTTTTTCCTGCTCCAGGATCCCATAATTCAGCCAAAAGTGGCTAGATCCTTTTTTAGTTTTCAGCCACATTTGGTATATGGGATTCTGGAGCAGGAGGGTGGCCGTGGCAGTGCACCCAAGCAGGTTGCCATACGTCCTAGCACCAGGCTGTTGGTGTAGGCCTTCTCTGCCACGCCACCCAGCATAGCCAGGTGTGGTCAGGATGTGATTAAGCATTGCTGTCACATCACCCAGCAGGCTGGCACACTGGGATCCGCAACTGCTACCTGGTCTGACATGTGAAGTGTCATGATTCCGGTGGGGACACTGAATTCTGGTTCCTTAACAGATCTGGGCTTCATGCCAAGTTCTTAATAAATCGTAATTAGGAGCTCAGATGTTGGGAATTGGTATGACGATCAGATCCAAGCAGGGAATTTGGTTCCAATCCCATCACTTCATCATGCGACTAGAAGAATGACCACCCAGCACTGAGAAAAGCTCAATTTAGCAATGCATATTGCTCAGTTTAACAAAGTGAATTGCACTTAATAATCTTCTGCTCTCAGAGCAATCTGTCTCCTGAACAATTCTACTTCATCATAGTAAACTAGTTCAAGAAGAAATTATTTTAACCTTGGCATTAGAATTCTGGATAAGATATTTAATACTCACAACTGGACAAAGAATAAGGTCACAGGAGACGTACTGTTCTGAATGTTACTTTTCCCTTTTTACAGATTTGCAATCGTATTGGAGACCTAGAAATGTAATAAGGAAACTATTGGACAAAAACGGATCCTCTCCTTCATTAGAGTTCTCCTTGGTGCAGAAGACAGAGCAGATATTAGTAAGGATAGAGCTCCTGGGCTTAGCTCCAGCTTTGAAGCCCCAGCAGGGTGTCCTCCTACAGTAAAGGATTTCTCTTCCAGCCGGCTGTGACCAAACCCCATGCCCTTTGTATAATGGAACATACAGACCAGAATGTCAGAATCCATTCCAAGAATTGTGCCAGATATCAGTTAACAACGAGACTTATTTTTACGTCTTTTATAAATGCTTATGGCATTTATATGAAGGCTTTGGGCTTTGCTGGAGAAAAGTATGAAAGAGCCTACTTTACTTTCTCCACTGAGGTTCCTTTTCTAGTTCCAAGCAGCAGGACTGCAGCAGAGTCAAGATAAAAGAGTAGGTTGTGCAGAATTAAATATTAATTTCTACCAAGTTTTTAGAAACGCCAACAATATTATTCTCAGTATGTTTGAGAAATGGACTATTTCACCACTTTTTTTCTTGCTTTACTTACACTAACCTCTTAGTGATATTTTCAATTATATACATTTATTTTTACTTTTTATAATTAATAGATTATCTACATAAGATACTACTGTTCTTAAGCTGAGTAATTTTCCTTACAAAGTTAGTCTAATATTAAAAGTAATTTTAGACTGACTGCATATTTTGGGGGAGTTAACGTTTTCTTTTGGTAACTTTTTTAAAGGAATTCCATGTTTGGATGCATTCTGCTAACACTGAAATCAGTGTATCCTACCACTGACTTAGGTGGGGGAAATTAAAGCAGAAACGGTATTTTTGGCAAATGCCATCCTCTATGCTTGGTTTTGAGCAGGCATCTAATTTTTTTATCGGTTATAAATAGATGTGATATCTAGCAGAATCACATTCCTTGTTGTTAGCCAGCTCTTTAATAGCAAAATATTTGACCACTGCAACATTCTTCTACTGGAGAAGTTAATAGAAACCTTAGTATAGTTCCTATTATGTATTCAAACTATTTGCCAATTTCTTCTCAGCGTGTGAAAACCCTGATTTGTGAGCAACGTGCTTCATATTCTGGGAGTATCCTAAAGAAGGCAATTACTGGGTAAACCGTGGTTACGGTGTAACGTTTTCCAAAGTATAAAAGCATTAGGCAAAACAGATGAGAATAGCTTTTATTGCTACCAGAGTCTGCAAAGAGCTACCCTTTAAAACCAACTGCACCAAAGGCTGACCTTTCTTAAGGTAACTCAGTCACATTCCAGTTGGCAACACAGTGATTTTATCAAAACACCTTCTGTTTTCATAATGAGCCTCATGAATTTTGGCTGAATTTGTTTAAGTTAAATTTTAAGTCCAGGTATAGCTTCTCTTTTAGGAAATAGAGAATACTGAATCATTGGTTCTTTAGAGTAGAAATGTTCAGGAACAGATTTGCACATATCAGTGATGTTTCCCTAAGTTTTATGGACATCTACTTTTCTTTAAAATACCTAGCAGATGGCTCACAATCTTCCAGAAACGATCACAAAAGTCAAGCTTATAGGTCAAACCATGTTCTCTGAATATTAACAATAGAAGTAGCTGTTATTTAAAAACCAAAACCCCACAGTCCTATTGAAGTACTCCAATACAAAAATAACATGGGCAAATTAAAATACACTAACACCTCCTCAGAATTCAAACCGTTCATAGAAAGAGTGGGAAAACCAAAAACTCTTACAAAGGGAAAGGAAAAGGTGTTAGGGTTATACAAAAAGGAGTTCAGGAACAGTTGTTCAAGCACCTTTCAAAGCAGGGATATGGAAAAAAATAGGAAATAAAATTTATGTTCTCAAACACAACATAATCATCTTGCAAACTAAAAACATGATGGCAAAATTCATGTCATATGATCAATGTTTATATACAAAACTCAGGAGATGAAGCTAAAATAAATCAGTGCATCTACGATTCCTGTAATGCCAAGACAACACCTTCAGCCGAAACTCAAAACTTATTAACAATCATTCCTATCAAACACTGAAAGCAACATTTTAGAAGTCAAGTTCAAAATGACTCTCTATGTTTTGAAAGTGTTTTGCGTGATCAAACTCCATAATTCACTTACAGAAACAACTTCACAGAGCTTCTCAGTTCATCAGAAATTGTGCCTGAGTTTAAGGTCAGAGGCAGTTTTCCACACCCAGCTGTGTGATTCATCCCAGCTCCACCAGGCAATAGAAAGTTTTTTGTTTTGCTTTCTTATTCACGTCTTCAGTGCTTCTCGCATCACAAAGCGCAGTATATGCTCAGCTAGAGAGAAGTGGTTCTTCATTGTACTAGATTTCAGCTGAGGAGTGGAGCGCTCTGTCATCAGGACTAAACATCATTGTACTGGTGGAGCCTGCACTGTCAGCTGCCCTACAAAGGAAGGTACAAACGTTTCTTCATCTTTGGAGCTGACCCTTTCTAGGTAAGTAAATTTCTCACACTGCATCTCCTTCTTTCTTTTCCTATTGAAACCTTCTTACTCCTTAAACGATTTCTAAATTAATTGGCCTAATCATATGTAAAGGATGGGCTGGGTACTGGAATCTTCCTGCATACAGGGAAATATCTCAAACAGAAGTGATAAGCATCACATTTTTTTTCTGAAGGCTCAGCTGAAACCAGAAGTGAGTTCAACATTTCAAGCTGGCCACAAGGTGTGGCACCCATTTTAAACTAGATGGCAATGCTTGGAATGTAAAAACAACTGATGCAGACTAAAAGACACTGTATTCTACCTGGGTTTTTTCCATTATAGATCTGATTTCTTAATGATTGGTTAGACGTTAATATTGCTGTATGGAAACATTATTTTGGAAATTTAAAAAAGTCTTTTGATGCTTTTACAGTTTTTCCCCAAAAAATCCTACATAATTTTCTTGAAAGTTATATCACTGCTACACAATTTTATGAGCTATTTCAAAAGTCTATCTAAGATATCACTTACTGTTTAGTTCTAGGGGTAATTTTAAAAGTTTCTGTGGGACTTTGTTTAATTCTCCTAGAATCTTACTATTCTTGTTCCTGTTAAATTTCATAGGATTTTTCCACAGAGGGTTGCAGCAAAAGCCTGGAGTCAGTATAATCTAATTTGGACACTCTGATGAATGAATTTAAAGGGAAAAATTGAGTCATTATTAATTTATAACACAGTGCCAGACTTAACAGAAAATACTGATCACCATAGTTTTGGAAATATCTATCACAAAGCTTATGCTTCAAGTCTTTTACTAACTGGTTTGCTATCACAAACAAGCAATCTCAACAATTTCATGCTGATGTAGACTGCTAGGTATTTGCAATGATCCTAAAACTTTATTCTTGAAAAGATAATTTTAAAAGTCAAAATAGTTTAGCTTCTTCCCTCAAATATTTTTATAGAAATAAACAAGCAAGCAGAAAATACTTTACTGTTATCTAATTGGAAGGCATAGACTTCAGTCTGAAACAAACACGTTTTATGACTATCCAAGATGAACAAACAAATTGGGGCAGAAAGCTAATAACTTATGCCAGCATTGCTCCATGCATCAAGGATCTTATATGCTCATGGGAGGGCATTACAAAAATTAGACTAATGTAGCAGAAAGAATGAGTTTGATCTTCCATTACAGCATTATTCTATCACCATTGTTTTGCATTTCAGGCAACTTCACAACGAACATCTTCTCAAACAGTGAGAAAAGTATACCTGCTGATTGGAATTCACCAGGCTTACGTCAGACCGTAAGACATTTGAAAAATATGTAGCACATGAGCAAAGCTGTATTTCCTCTGTGCTTGCTCCTTTTCGTGCAGATGGCTGTGTATTTGATGAGAGCATTTAAAATCTTCTCCAACCTCTTTGATCACATTGCTAATCATTGTTAATCAGCTCCATCCCTACCTCAAGAGCATTTATAGGATTCTCTCCCCGGCATATGAGCATCATAAGGGGACCAACCTGAAGAATCTTAACTGGCAGGTGGGAAGATACTGTGAAAATACTGCGACAAGCAGCGAGAGGTCATGAAAGTGAACTCAGGATTCACAGTTTGGACTAACTCACTGCTTATGCATTCATTATTATTAACAGAAAAGTAACTAGGCAGAACCCAACTTACAGGCATTATGCATAATCTGTTTTGCAGTGACCACAGAAGTTAGCCACCTTCAGCAAAATAACCCAAGAAATGCCAGGAATGATTTACAGTACTCTTCTTCAGATATCAGGATCACAGTTTCCAAAGATGGTAAGAAATCAAAATAAGAAGTGGTCTGCAATGTAAATATTGTACTACACTCAAGGCAAGCCATATCCTGTATCTCCATCTAAAAATAAGACTATCTGCAGAAGTCTACCAGAATATGGAACAGCAGTGTTTTGTAGGAGATGTTGCAGTAGAAACTTTTCTGCAAAGTCTCCCCTTGACAACACAAGATTAGGAAAGACTTCAAGAAACTGCTCTTTGAAAACAACAGAAAGTCTTCTAGTGACCACCAGTTTCTTTCATTACCTGCTAACTCAGCTGAAAATAGGCATATTTACTGCAAAATAATAAGCAATGACAAACTGGAGGAAGTTCTATTACTGAAAAATCCCACGCAGATTTGCCTTTCCATTTGACAAGAAAGTTCACTGGTTGAGTAGTCACTTCACAATACTTTTTTTTTAACGTGTCTATATATATCAATATATAATAAAAGCAACCTCTCACATATGTGATACAGAAGCAAATATAAAAATTTTGTACTTCATACATTTTCTCCATTCAGTGTATATTTTGCGGACAAACCCCTGAGACGCAAACCCTAGTAATTCATTAGCATAACAACAGTGTATTAATAACATCAATCACATAATAAAACAATAATAGCTTAAGGAACATCAACATTTTGTCACCCATGTATCTCCCACGAAAAAGAATACTAATATAAATGCCACTGATAAAAGCATGACTTCATTCTTCTGTCACACACAAAATATCACTACCATATAATTAATGCCAGTAAACTCACAGGCTGCACTCATGCATTGCTTTTATTCCCCTTGGAAGGAAATAATTCCAATGGTTTTCATCATATGCAAGTCAGTTTTACTACAAGTCTTTTCAATCCACAAGAAAAGCATTGTTTAAAAATTCATTAAATACTGTACTTTCAGTCCAGACTCCTGTACACAAAAGCAAGGGGATTCACTGTAAGGGAAGGAGAGCTCCTGCATCAAAGGGATCCTTGCCTGTGGTTGGTTTGCTGTCACTCTGTGACGGACTGAATTCACACTATCACTTGCTCTGGCTGATGAACTGCTACTGCTTAGCGAGGGCCTAAAAAATATGCATGGAACAACTATGGGCCATCATTCATGCACACTGATATGGGAGTCTACATAAAAAATCCTTTGAAGAGGATTTTAAAAACCATAACCCAAAAACTTTCAAGAGAGTAAATAAATTCTTCTTTATATATGTCTCCAGGAAGTTATCTGGCTTCTTAAAACAGTCTTTATGCTTATGGAAGTGTCAAAATCCAACTAGAAGTCTAGAACATCAATTACAACTGAGTCCTTGTGCTTGGTCTACAGATCAGCACAGGTTTGGACAGCACGTAAACAAATATAAAAATATGTTCATAAATATATTCTAGTTTTCCTCTCTCCTTCCTCTTTCATTTTCATTTGAGTGTGGAATTTAAACCTTAAACAGGAAAAAAAAAAAAAACCACCCACCAAAATACAAAAATTCTGCATTTGGTGAAACACAAAATTGCAACAAGTATTATGAATAACAACACCTTTTTTCCTGTTAATACAGCAATGTAAACTACTGTTTCTCCTTCATTTAGTAATTTATTTAAATGTCTTTTCTCTCCAGTACTGGATATAAACTGTAGGTTAAAGTTTTCATGCTGTTTTTCTACCTATCTCTTTCAATATTTTACAGATTCAGAATGAGTCAAGTTTGGATATTCTCCCATAGACTATGCAATTTAATGTCAGATGGTTTGGTACAAATAAGCACTTCTAATCATTTTACTGATACTGTATTTCTCACAGGTTGTGAAAGGAAGATTGATATTGCATTTTTGAGTCATCAAGGAAGTGTGACAAAATTAGCTCATGATAAAAATTATATTCAACAATCAAATGTCACTTCTGAGTGCAAGCTCATGCATTTAAAAGCTCTGACCTTACACTAAAACAGATGTGTTTATTAAGATACCTTCTACGTTTCATTATCAATTCTAGAGAACAACTGTGTTTCCTGAACAGAAAACCATCATTATTCATGGCTTTTTACTTGCAAACACCTTGCTGCTATTTGCATATGGGTGGAGTCCTGCTTCTTAAACGAAGGGAAGGAAGAAACTATGTAGTATTGTTACTTCTGAACACCAGTTCCAATATTCATTGCTGGGTACGAGGCCTCATTAAAAAAGATCTTGCAAAGCTGAGCTATTCTTTGTGTTCTTCTGCACAGTTAAGACCATGCATCAAAAGACAGTCCCATATCAGAATGTGTTTCGCTGGAAGAAAAAACTCTTTTCCATACAGAAGAGAATATGGGAAACTTAAAACTCTGTGATAATTGCAAAAAAATCTTCAAGAGTAAAAAAGAAAGAAATACAAGCTACTGTAGCCCCTAAACTCTGCAGCAGCGCTCTGTTCTAACAGTGTGAAAGGAGGAGGTGGAGTAGACAAATTATGGTAAATTGAATGAAGTAGAAGGTTGTAAGGGAAGAAAAAAGGTTGTACGTCTTCTGGAAGTAAAATTGCAGGAAAAGACCAGAAAGTTGGAAACTGAAAACAGAAGTGGAATGAAACCTTTATATGCTGTGTGAATCACCATTTGGCTAGAAACCAGGAAATAATTGCTGGAACAGGCAAACAGTGAAAAGCCATTACAAGACCCTCAGCAGGAAACAAGCACGATGACTTGGGAGAAGCTGCTGGACCGGCTCCGGACCATTTCCATTGACTACGCAGGTTAACAGAAAACAGTGAAAACAGTAATTAAGGAGTAGACCACAGCTCATTGTGAGGTGTCATAGGACAATGGTCTGATCTGATAAGCAACAGGAAACACTGCAGGCAAAGAATCACAAATTAACTTGGTAGGAATGAATCTGCCTAAGTTCAAAGGGTTAAAATACCTAGAACAAAAGCAGATTTTCCTCCAAGCTTCCATAAAGTCGATGGTTGCATCTGGGTTTTAAAAGGGGTACATTTTTTTCTGCTAAAAAAAAAAAAAGTGTTGGCTTTCCTTGAAAAAATGCTGATTCATTAAAAAAAACAAATATCACTAAGAAATACACAGAAGGCTTTAAGTTTTATTATGGTTGTGGATCACAGCTGTAGTTTGAGTGTATTGTACTTCCATGAGAGGAAGACTGAAGTGTAGCTCTAAGAAGGCGACAGCAGAAATAAGGTACACTGGAAGCATTTCCAAATTCAAAACTTGTGGTTTTAAAACAAAAATTTTGGCTGAGCATTTTTGGGTTTTCACAGTTTACTTTTCAGGTTTTTTTACAAAACAAAATCAAAAATATTCCCAGTAGGTTTAAAGGCAAACTTTTAGAATAAACAGCAGTAGATACTTACTTAGCTTGATAAGTACAGTTGAGTAGGACATTTCTTTGAGAAAGAGCAGGAGGATCAGATTGTGTTATCCTGGTTTTAGTCAAAAAAATGTTATTCTCTCCCACAAGATTATCAAAAGGTTAAAGCTGAAGACATTACTCCACTATATTTACAAAAGTATAATGCATAAACTTTTGCTGAAAATATCGTTTCTGTGAGGTTAGATATCAAGTTACTAGTCAGAAAATGGCTGTGATTAGGAGCCTATTGCAATGTGAATGAGCCAGCATTCCTGTCCAGTCCCAGCGCGTGGTCCCAGTAAACCCTCTTTGAAAAGACTCTGGGTGACCAGAGGTACATCTGACTGCTTGCGCAATTAATAAAAACATTCAGTCCTCACTTTTCACAAGTCTGACTTCTGGGTGGTCATTAAATATTACAGTATTCAGCCTTTGTAACACCCATGAAGACATACTCATATGAAAGAGAATTTAGCCCTCAGCCATTAACTTAATTAGTTTTTATTCTGTTTTTTCAGAACACTACCAGCATGTACAATTTTCCCATTTCTTATGGATGACACTGATCTGAGCAAATTGAAGGATCTCAGAAAACATGTATCTTTTGGTGGAAATATACATTTCTTGTGTCTACTGATGTCTTTATAATTTCACCCTCTGAAGCGATAATAGTGGTCTCTTTCTTTTCCCCAATGTAAATTAGAAGTACCCTTATTAACTCAATAAAATAATAACGGTGAAAGAGAACAAGTATCAGGCCCATCATACTATCATACTCTTGCATTACCTAAAAATTCTTCAAAAGAACCTTTCACTGTGACTGGTCTCTAGAAATTAAAGGTCTAAGGAGAAATAATATTTACACAGGATTTCAAGATTTTGAAATCTCACTTCATTCTAACTGAAAAACAAAAGCTTTGAAAAACTGTGCACATTATCACACAAAGAGTGCAAAGAAGAAGGTTAGTAGGAAATTGTATTTTCCCAGAACACTCTTTCAGACACCCAAGACTGAGTCTCTTATTAAATAGCTGTTTTGAACGTATGAAAACTTTTGTTATCCACAGCATCCTGTGGCAGAGAGTTCCACAGCTAAATCCCTTGGGTTTAAAGGAGCATCTTCTTTTGCTTTTCTGAACCGGCCTGCTACTACTTCCATTTCATGCCCCAATCTCCTCCTCACTTTTTCCATGCCACTCTGATTTTATGGACTTCTATCATATCCTTCATTTACAGGCTAAAAAGTCCTACTCTTCATTCATTCTTCAAGAGGAAGCAGTTTCATTCTTTTGACTTGGCATGCTGTTTCCATGATTTTCCATCTTCTGGAGTTCTACTGTATTTCCTTTGAGGCACAGAACCGAAACTTTATATACAGTGTTACAGATTAAAGTGCACAACTGTGTCTTTATGCACGCAGTGACATTATATTGCTTTCTGTTTGTTTATATTTTTTCCTGATTTTTCTCAATATCCAATTATTATTTTTTTTGGACCACTACTGAGTATTAAGCTGACATACTGTGCTGACAGATATCCAACTGACTGATACTCTGACCCTGCTTTGAGCAGAGGGGTTGGAGTATAATTTCTCCAGACGTCTCTTCCAATTTCAACAATTCAGTGAGTCTGTGATTCAAGCTTAGGGGACAGCAGGTGAAATATTTCTATTTTGCCACTATGCAAGATACTGGAATCACTCCTGTCCCAGTGTTATGCACAGCCTCAGCAACTCCCATTCAAGAAAAATGAACACAAACTGGATCAAGCACAGAAAATCATTACTAAGATGAATGGGAAAGGCAGAGCTTATCTTCCACAAGAAAACTAAATGAACTTAGGTTCAGCCTAAGACACTGAAGCCTGAAAAGATTTATGATTGATGTCAGTAGTACATTAGAGAGCTAAATAGGGTGGATGTCTATTTAAGCTATATGATAGCATTGAATTAACAACAAACTGTCCAGGTGTATTAACCATTCTTGAAAAAATTCAAGCTAGAAAACAGGAGAAAGATTCTACAAAGGTTTTAAACAACATTTCCATCTGCCAGTGATTCTGGCAGTACCGAAGCCAAAAGCTCATTATATTTAATATGGAGTTTACTGAGTTTTGACATTTTTGTGAGCTCTTTCTTTCTTGAAACTAAATGATGGAGAAGACAATGCAATTTTTCAATGTGCTTTAGCTTTCATGGAATTTCACACTGTAATGGAATATGACACTTTTGAAATTTCTCTATCCACATTTATCTCAAAGGCAATATATGCAGTTTGAAACCATTAGTTATAGCAACAAGTATGAGATAGGCTTTCCACCAAGCCCAGATAAAACTCTTAACAATTTAATGAGGAAAGACTTCAAAACTCTGAGAACTGTCTATACTGAAAAAGAAAGCCAAGCCCACAGAAATACAGCTCTTGGAAAAAGCGATTAACGACTTAGAAACTACAGTTGCTAAATCTTTCTAAGGAGACGTGACAAATCTTTACAGCGCTAAAGCAGCAATTGTTCCATCACCTCACATGAAGTCCCTTATTAATGACTGGGAACATCAACAAATTGCTTGTCTATCAGGTCAGAAGATTAAAGACAACAGCTTGTATTTTGCCTATTAAAACAGAAGAAGAAAGTACGATCAGATTTACAAAACTAAACAGGCTTCTAAACTTGCTTTTTAAAACCTTATGTTCTTTGACCTCCCTGTTCATGACGCATTTAAGCTATACAACGGGGGGGTGAGCCTGGAAACACACTGGTCTCAGCCTTTTAGAGATGTTTAGCTGCTGATGTGTCAGAAGACCCAGTATGTCAGATTTTATTTGAGTTGCAAAAGTCAATCTGGTAGTTAGGAAGCACAAAGCATGGGACATTATACACCTCATAAAATCTTTTAGTCAGAGTATTCTACACAAAGGATTTTAAGTCACTGGCTTTTTCAGGACTTGTTAAGAACATAAAGGCATATCTGGTGGATTGCTGCTGCAATGAAATGTCTGCCACTCCATTCAGATGGCTTACACCTACTCATAAAGAGCTTTGTGTAAGATGTCCTCTTCTTCCCAGGCACAATACCCATTTGGACACATATGTACATGATGTTTGGTAGAGCATGACATGCAGAGGCAAGTAGAGTAAGGTGAGAGACTTGTTCATTTTCTGAAGAAAAAGCAACAAGATTCTCTCTAACACTTCACAGCTGAAAAAAGTTCTTTAATTTTAAACAGGACAAAAATTTTGTTACTTCCACATTTTAGAAAAATAGTGTCTCTGAGGATCATTTTACTCTTCCTTTCACAGTGCAATGGTTACTGCATTATTTCTGGAGAGGACACAAGTCTCCCTACAATTCACATTGTAACTGTGATTTTAATCACTCTCTCTTACCAAGTCTTAACCCCACTAAGGGAAAGGGACACATGTCACCAGCCCCAGAGGAGTCAGTTTGAGACACTTTTTGTATGTAAATTATTTCTAGAATATTTATGTAAGACACATGAAAGTGTGTAACACTTAAATGTTTAATTACTATTATTGCAGATTAAAGGAATCTCCCTCTTATTAAGATGGTGAACTTCTGACGGGCTTTAAACAAATTACTCTTTGTGTGATGAAACAGATCGCATCCACCAGCAGTCCAGTAAATCACCATTCTGCCTAAGAAGCAATAGCAATGGCAGCTACCTTGCAAACCTTCCTGGGGATTAGAAAACCTGGGTGAACAGGTTCAAGGTAGGATAGGTTGTCAGTGTTTGCTCATGGGTCTTTTCTACTCTTTTAGTTTTATTGCTCAACAGATCTTGTTGGAGAGTCTTTTGGATACCTGAGCTGATTTAATGGGATAATTAGGTCATTTAAACTTTAGTTTTCTGATCAAAAATTTTAATTTGAAGGTGAATACATTTATCTGTCCCAAGTACATTCCCATGCCTTTTTTCTATGTAATTCTCCTGTCACTTATTGAAAATTAGTTCTTGAAGAATACACTTAAATATCCCAGCCAAAGCATCTGGCTCAATCCCATCTCATTTGATGGGAAGTCTTTCAAAGACAGCTGGAAGTAGATGGGTTTGTAATGGTTCCCTGAACCAACACCAGGTCTAAGGGGCAGCCATAGTAATGCTAACTGGATGCCATCTCACTTTTTTTCACAAATATTTAACCATGTAGCAATGCATGTTTTATATTCTTCCTCAGTGTCAACAAACCTTGAACATTAAACAACAGTCTACAAACTAATACAAGTTAAAGAAAACTTCCCTGGACTTTCCTGGCATTCTGGATTGTATTGGGTTTGCGTGGCAAGATTTCAGTAGCAGGGGGGCTACAGGGGTGGCTCCTGTGAGAAGCTGCCAGAAGCTTCCCCCATGTCCGATGGAGCCAATGCCAGCTGGCTCCAAGATAGACCCGCCACTGGCCACTGCTGAGCCCATCAGCAACAGTGGTAGCGCCTCTGGGACAGCGTATTTAGGAAGGGGGGAAAGTTGCTGCACAACAGCAACTGTAGCCAAAGAGCAATGGCTCTGCAGACACCCCAGTCAGTGCAGGAGGGGGCAGGAGGGGCTCCAGGCGCTGGAGAAAAGATTCTCTTGCAGCCCCTGGTGAAGCCCATGGTGAGGCAGGCTGTGCCCTCAGCCCACGGAGCTCACCACTCCATGGTGGAGCAGTTCATGAAGAAACGTAGCCTGTGGAAAAGGACTTATGTCGAAGTTTGTGGAAGGGACCCCACACTGGAGCAGGGGAAGAGTGTGAGAAGTCCTTCCCATGAGGAGGAAGAAGCAGCAGAGACACCATGCCATGAACTGACTGCAATCCCAATTCCCTGCACCGCTGGCAGGGATGAGGTAGAGAAATTGGGAATGAAGTTAAGGTCAGGAAGAAGGCAGGGGGTGTGGGGGTGTTAGGGGGTGTGGGGGGGTGCGTTTTTAAGATTTGGTTTCATTTCTCATTTTCCTACTCGAATTTGATTGGTAATAAATTAAACTAATTTCCCCAAGTCAAGTCTGTTTTGCCCATGACAGTAATTGGTGAGTGATGTCCCTGTCCTTGTCTCAACCCACGAGCTTTCCATTATATTTTCTCTCC
Source organism: Falco biarmicus (assembly GCF_023638135.1). Lineage (NCBI taxonomy): Eukaryota > Metazoa > Chordata > Aves > Falconiformes > Falconidae > Falco > Falco biarmicus. Next base: position 6,611,445 of record NC_079302.1, on the reverse strand, counting down.
CTTGTTCTGCTGAGGAAGGGAGTGTTAGAGCGGCTTGGTGGGCACCTGCTGTCCAGCCAGGGTAGACCCACCACATGGTCGGGTGTACCTGAAGACTTCAGCTGCAGCTTCACTACACTGCCATTTTAACCATCCACCTTCTTTAGCTCAAAGATTTATGATGATCAGAGACCGTTCAAAGACCATAGCTATAATGCACATGTAATCCTCAGTAACATATATCTAATAATATAAAGATGATGAATCTTAATTAACTTAGATTCTACAATTTTAATATTCTGCAGCCAAGATTTACTGACATCTTGCAACCATTAACTAGTTATTCTTGTACTAGCCTGTATGGAAGAACTAAGAGAAATTATATATATTAGCCTTGTCTCTGCAATGTACAAGAACTTCCCTTTATACATAAACGGAATCATCAGGACTCCATCATCCTAAATACCAAAGTAAATGTGGAGCTAACACTATCATCTAGATGCAACTCTACATTTGGCTATAACAATATGTGCCATATTCTACTTACAATAAATAGCTCTTCTCTTTTCATGAGCCACATCTATAAAAGTCTGGTCTTAGATGAAACAAGCTTATTTCAGAGTTATCAGTTATGGAATATTAATTTACAAAGTTAAGATTTTCACCTTTTCTGTAACTTTTGAAGTTGACTTAAGCATTAGTGCATTAAATTGTGTCTATGGTCTAGATAATTGATCTAAACCTACTTTAGCTAAAGATTACTCTTATATTAACACAAAATTTTAATTGAGTTCTCATTCAAGTGATCAAAAGTCACAAGACTATAGCTGGCGCTGCATCCATCCTCTATTTTAGCATCATCACGTCAGTTTATACCATCAGTCACATCACTTAAGGTCAGACTGTTAAACATGATGGAGGATCGATTCTATATAATACAGACCTCTGTAACATAATTTAGATTTACTCTGATGCAATATTGTAAATTACTTTTTTTTATATGTTCAAATAATAAAATTAATGTAGCTTATAATAGGGTTTGATATTATTATTCTTATGTTAATATAATAGTGAACACATTAAAATGTGACAGGATGCAAAGAATCCAGCTTTTACTACTTCACTTCAGCAGGATTAAGATCTCTGTAACCAAGAGGCAGATCAAACCCAAACCATAAATTTTACTATCTACATAGTTTAGAAACATAAGATAGGAATAAGTTCAGTAGGGCAAAATAGTACAAAGTAAATTTAGTACTGAAATACATTTTCCATAGAACAGACTGACATTTCTTTGAAGGTTTGCAACAGACACTTTATGACCCATTAGGAATCAAATGTAATATTTGTGGTACAAGTGCCTATACTGTAACATTTATTGAGTCTATTTATCTGAGATAAAATACATAGGATACAAAATGTGAAAGCCATTATAATATTTCGTCCCCATTTATTTACCTGGCCAGGATACACTATTGAATTTCACAACTCATTTATGATGGAGTCATGGGAATATGGCTATTGCATAAATAACACCCCAAGTCAAAATGCAAAGCTGTTACCATTGAAAAAGTTCAATTGCTTTTGATAGCAGTTCTTAATCTGCTCTTTCCTCACCACGGAAATATAACACATGAACCATTTATTGATCTTTGATGTCATCATGTGACCTTTAAAATGAAAAGGCGTGGACTTAAACAAAAATTCTGTTCCATAACAGATTAATGCCGTTGGCCTTTCTTGTGACATTGTTATAGCTTCCAGAGCAAGTGTTTGTGACACTGGATGCCAAGTGCTATAATCATAGCAAGCACAAAAGGAAAGAGAGGCACCACGGCTCAGAATCATTGGTTTAGCCTGTGTAACGAGAAGTAACTCTAAACAGAAAATCCTAGGATACATCTAAAATAAATTATGCTGTTGTCGGAACCAATGATTAAAATACATGAAACCAGTCATGAAATTAGTTTCCAACTTCCAGCTAGGCCATACCCAGATCATACACAACACATACAAATATATTCTAGTATACACACATCTCATAGCCAAATCACTTCAAGCTAGGAGTGATGGAACCTCCATACACAAGTGATTAAACGGACAGGCATGAACTCCATTTGGGTGCACGAGTCTTCCCGTCTTGTGCAGACAAATGAACAATAATGCTCCCAAACAGGCCTGACATTTGTTTTTGAGAAATTGCGTGTGTGACCCAGGCTGAGCTGTTTGGCAGAAAGCAGTGCTGCAGGAACTGTCACTAGAGATACAACATGGCAGATCGCAATCAAAGAATCAGTACCGTGAGATCGGAGCTGGAAACACCCAAATAACTGATTCCTCTCAGTATTTTGTGAATGCAGAGGACATAACAAATTATGGATGACATGTTACCTGCGCTGAGGAGATGAGTCCTAATAATGAAGTCATATACTTTCATTTTTGCCGCCTTTTCTTTTTAATTGCACCAGTTATGTTAGAATATCCCCAGTCAGGTAACTGCTGAGTCATGCAGGATGCACTGCTGACTCATGACTGTTTCAGTTTAGTTGTATGAAAGAAAGGCCTGACAAAAATTGTTTTGGTTAAAGCTGCAGCTGAATTAAAATTTTCTACCCTAGTACTACTCACATAGAAATAACCACAATATTTAAGTGCATAACTAACTTCTTGCCTGCCCAAAAGCTCAATGAGAGATTTACTTGCTAACGGGGAAAAAGAAAAAAAGGAAAGGTATTCAGCATATCCTCAAACAACAGTCTTCTGAAACAGAAAAGGTGAGATAAATTTCACAATTTTAGAAAGGAAAGTTAAGGTTTTTTGTCAGGAAACAAACAATGTCTACCATTTATTTGGTCTCAGAATTTTACCACCATTTGGAAAGCTGGAGCAACCAATGTAGAGAGCTGTTCTTCAGGTTGCAGATGCCTCCCCAGCCATTACACTCTCCCCCCACAACTGTAGTTGACGTTCTACATCTACTTGATATTTCCACAACAGAAATAATGGGACATATGTTTTCCAGTTACAATAAGAACAATGTGCAGAGAGATGAGACTCTCAGACAATGCAGTGCCAAATACTTTTCTGTTGCAACGATGTGGCCCCACTGATTTCAAGATGTGGCTTTAAGGATAAAAGAAAGAATGGAAATGCAACTACATCACAGGCCAGCTTTTGAATGGAGAGACAGAATATAGCGGAGTATAAGCAGCATTATGAGTAACACATAATTATGTTTTAAAGCAAAACTATGAATCAAGATACTTATTAATGGAACCCCTGAATTTATTAATTTTGCTAAAGAGGTAAGCCACTAAACTGTCTTCAAAGTGGTGTTAATATAAAGGTCAGTCGGCCATTAACAGCATAAAGTATCCTCCTGCACTTTGGAGAATTCGAATATTTAGTAATGGATGTTAAAAGACAAGCCAGAATTCTTTCAGCACATTTTAGCTGAAAATTGGAATATTCTTCACATAGAAACATAACATACAAAAAAGGTAACCTTTTCACTACAGAAAATGCCAGTACTATACTACAAAACAACAGAAACATTAAATTTCTATTGCTTTTTTTGAAATGTGACTTTGTAAGCGTTGGCTAACACTGAGCAAGGATAGACACTCAGCAAATATTACAAGTACTTTTTACCCTATTTATTGCAGCTGTAAGGGATTCAAAATTCTCCCAGACAGACTCCACCTGTGAAAACCCAAACAGTATAGAGCACAGGCAGATGGGAAGCCGTATTTTTTCTTCCATGGAAAGTTTTAATCAGAGACGAAAATATTTTATTAAATTTGGGAAGGGGGTCTGTGTAAAACATGCTTTTGATTATCGGAATTGAGAACATTTGTATGTTTTCAGATTTTAAGTAAAGAAATAAATGTACCAACAAAAGTTCTTCTTCCATCCCAAAAGTGCTATTTAATTGAAAAGCTATTTTCTTTCCAGAAAAGAAGAAAAAGTTTCAATGAAAAAAGTTTAGATGAAGAATGTCCTGCTCGCAACTTACTAGTTTTAATGTTCAGACAAAGAGTCTGGAAACCATTGACACTGATAAATTTGCTAGCAGTAGCAGAGCAATGCTGCAAGCTTCCTGCAATCCCCACTCCCTTCAGGGACCCAGAAATAGCTGCTGAAGTCCCAGAGTGGGTTTAGCTGATTCACAAGAAATGCAATTAGGCCAGGAAAAAAATGCACTGATTAGTTATTTCTCAGACAGGTTTTGCTGCTAAGATTGCAGGTGAGAACTGCAGCCTTGGACAGGCTTTTGGCTTGTAAGAAACTCAGCCACACTAAAGAGGCAATACCAACTGTCCTCATTAACTGACTCTTAATCCACACGTATAAAGTAATTCGTGTTCTGCTTGAACGGATTAATCTAGGCCAAAGCAAGAGTTTCTAGTGAGCCTAGAGCACAATAAAATCCCAAATACCAAGAGAAGCCTGCAAACAAGAACATGGTTTAATACGCATTACCCTCTCCCGATTTTTGCAGCCTTACTATAGAGTTCTACAGCATTCCCAAACAATAACAAGCTATAAGTGTTAATAAAGGAAGTTTGTGTAATGGGAATGGAGAATTTAGTTACTGAACCGATGGTCTGGACCTAGTAAACATAACAAAATTCTCTGTAAAACATATGAAGCATTTTACCAACAAATTGATGAAGAACATTTCATACAACTTCTTCTCCAGTTATGTGCATCCACAACGCTTGTGTACTGCACATGTAATTACAGACCAGTCTTGGGCCACAGATAATTCACATTAGCATAATAATTTTCTGTTAGATGGAGTATACCAATTTTTCCCTCTACTCATGATGAAAATGGAGCTTGTTCTTCCTCCTCCCCTAGGTTACAGGGGAGGATTCAGAAAGTTTTAAAAAGACATTAAATGTTATTGTTATTGGAAGGTCCCAGATTTAGAATGTTTAAACCCTTGTATTTTAAAAGATTCTTACGACTGTTTTGACAAGCTACCATGGTTGCCACAGGCCTTTGAAATGCAGAAGGCAGAATGCCCTTAAGCTAAAAAAGTGCCTTTTATTTATCCCATTGAATTGTAGTCAGGCTGAGCCGAGTTACAAATTGTTTAAATTTGACATTTTCTTCATTCACTTGAATTGCTCGGGAAAATTTAGGAATATAGGACTGGAAGGGATCTCCTGAGTCATCAGATGCAGTCTGTAGACACCGTGTTATATAATACTTTTCATGAAAAATTGAGCTCCACCTTAAAAGCTGATGTTTTTTCTGAACCCACTGCCTCATTTGTAGGCTGTTCCAGAATCCCTTATAATTAAAAAAACTTCTTCTGATTGCCAGCCAGAATATATTCAAGGCCAGTTTAGACCCATTTTTTTCATAAGCAAATGCTGCCCTTTAGGTTAAATAGCTCTTTTCTGTGTCTTGTGTTTATTGCCTCATGTATTCATGCTGTCTCTCAGGTTTTGTCCTCCTATGCTGAACAAGCCAAGTCTTTTTTAGTTCCTTACCCTAAAATAGGTCCTCCACTCCCCTAATGAGCTTCAGGAGCACAGCAAAAATTAACTGTCCATGGGCATCCTAAAGGGCCAGATCTGCATCGCTGCAAAAGCAAAGGCACAGGACACACTGGCAACTCCTGAGACCTACCAGGGACCCATGACTAACCTAGAGCTGCCACATCATGCTTCCTAACCCTAATCCCATCGAGTATTCATCAATAATCTCAGTTAAGAAAAGGACAAAGCAAAAGTCCTGCAGATGTGCCTGTTTTTGGAGCTCACCAGCACCACAGAACAGGGGGACAACACTGATGCAAGCTTAGATTTTTTTATTATTCAGGTATTTTTGGAATTTATAATTCTTGAAGTATTTGATCTAAGAATAAAACCAGAAAACATCAAGAAAGGTTCTTAAACATCCAATAAAAAGCCACTGAAATCAGCCTGAATTTTCCAGAAGCTCTCAAAAGGCTTTTAACCAAGTCCAATGGGGGTGTAGGTTTTAAAAGTTTAGTGACAGCCTATACAACAAAATTAACGAGACATATGTCCACACAAAAATATATTATGCAAAGATCAGTGTAATCATATCACCCATGGACTTCATGATGGATACAATAACAATACTTCTGGAAAAGAAGTGCGAAAAATACAGTATCAGTGATGAGAAAGAAAAAAACCAGAGACTATGTAATCACATTTGGTAAGTCAGTGTTGATTTTGATGTAAAAAACCCACACAAAGAAAATTAGCTTGAGTATTAGAAAAAGCTGCTTATTTGGTAGAGCCTGGAATCTGCAAAACAGCAAATGTCTGAAAGTTAGTAACACAAAGCACTGGATGAACAAGCCAGCGTTGATCTGAGAGAAGGAATTTTAATTCTATATCTTTGCTATCTTTTATTTCTCAGGGTTTGGCTTGTGGTTGTTGGGTTTTTTTTGTATTCTAACCAATCACTTTCCTTATAAATTCTACTTGAATTCCACATCTCTCTTCAAAGGAATTTCAGGATGATAGATCAGAAAGGCACCGTATCTCTTTCTCACATAGTGAAGATGTCTGATGCCCTTGAGCATGGTGAGAAGCCTCAGTGCTGTTCCGCCATTTCTCATCTAAGTCCATTGCTGAGAAGCACTGGAGAAAGACCATGAGATCAAGGGAATCAGTGCATTTGCCAACCTGAAAGGTGAATACTCGTCAACAGCATTTATGAATGATTTAGTATTCAGAGCGCACTTGGGACTCTTGTCATGTCATCTATCGTGGACACACACAAAGAAAGACACATAAATTAGAAAATTAATCCTTTATATCTATTTTTATCAAGTACAATGTGTCATTGCTGTGGTTCAGCCTAACTTTACAAAATACATTTTGAAGACACCACAGTAGAACAGCAATACATTTTTCCTAGGCAGAGACTTGTTGCTTAAATACTACATTCCAAAGATTAACCTAGGTGAAGGATAAAGTTGGTACATCTCTTCAACATACACTCACTTTTCTTTCCTCCTTGGCTAGTTCTGAAATCCACAGCAATGAATTACCTCTTAAAAAAAGAAAAAAAAAAAAAAAAAAAACCACAACAGAAAAAGAGTAATGTCTACTGAAAACAGAGCTGAGAGTATGTAACAAGAGCCTTTAAGGCCACCAGGTCTTGCACAGCTTTCAAGACCAATCACAGGTCAAAGGAGCAGTAGTTAATGTAGCTGATTATTCATTTGATTTAGAACTCCTCCTGAGTTAGAAGCTGTATTTGTTAATTGCTCAGTTTTGCTGTAAGCCCCAGCAATGACTACTCAGATCTGTAGTCTCTGTCCTCTGACAAAAAATGCAGTTTCTTTTTGTAACTTCACATTTTCTCTGCTGTCCTGGTATCTGCTGGGTTAGACCTACTAGCATGTACAGTGCTGTCTTTTGGATTAGGTTGAGAATAATGTTGATTACACACTGATGCTTTCAGTTATTGCTAAGTTTTGTTTATACTAAGACAAGGACTTCTCAGTGCCTCATGCCCTGCCAGCGAGGAGGCTGGAGGGGCACAAGAAGCTGTGAGGGGACACAGCCAGGACTGACCCGAACTCTTCAAAAAGATATTCCATACCATATCGTGCTCATCATGCTCAGTATCAAAACTGGGAGAAAACTGGCTGGGGGGTGCTACTTGGGAACTAGCTGGGCATTGGCTGGTGAGTGCCGAGCAATTGCATTGCTTTTATCATCATCATCAATCATCATTATTATTATTACCATTATTATCTTCCTTCTCTGTCCCATTAAACTGTCCTTGTCTCAACCCATGAGTTTTCTTACTTTCACCCTTCCGATTCTCTCCCCATCCCACTGCAGGGCAGGGATTAAGCGAGCGGCTGTGTGGTGCTTAGTTGCCAGCTGGGGTTAAACTATGACATCTGTACATATATGAAATTTCCCTCGTGCCAGCCTTTACTCGTGAGATACTATTGAGAGAAAAGACTATTCTTTGATCTGAAAGGAGATAGCTGAATGTATCTACTACATTTGAAATTAATCTTCCTTGCTACGTTTTTGTAAAGTACGTTTTCTAACTGTCAAGTGGAGATACTGCTTTTAAGGGTGCCACCGTCCAACACAGTTAAAATCAGTAGCATGTTCTCAGGGCTGTGTAAGGCCAGCTCATGAGTTACTTCTGTTCTATTAATCCTGTGAAAGTAGGGGCAAGATTTGCCCTGTTAGGAATTTTACTGTCCAAGAAGGTTACAGTTAATGACGATACTGAGGCATAATCATGGATTTTTCAAGAGTAGACAGCTGATACACATAACTTTTGGGCTAAGCAGACCACCACTTAAGATGACAGAGAAGTTCTGGTTTTATATCCACCAGTATTAGTCTTTTGAGACTGCCAGAAAATGCGGCTGGTTTTGTGACATGGGTAACAGTTCATCTAGATCTGAAACTCAAGACTTCAAACATATTTCACAGGCATATTTTCCTTTTCTAGTTGGGAGCAGACTACTTTTTTTATGAGCCTTCCTCCACGTTAACTGCTTTTTCAGTCTTTCAATTGATCGCATGGGTAGTCAGCGAGGAGGCAGCTACTGAGCACAACCGGCTGCATCAGAAGGAGGCAAGGGCAGCTCTGTCTCTGCCACTGTCACCACGTGACAGCAGAGCCACGGAAGCAATCACATGATTTACACAGCAGAGTCCACAGCCCAGCTTGTCCGTCACCTCCAAGAAGTACATCAGAGCAACCAGCACCATACCCACGTGCGCTGCTGGCCACAGTGAGACATCACGGGCGGGTCAGCGCAGCGTTTACAGACAGGGCGGCACGGGGGTGATACTTGAGGACAGGAAAGAGGTGTTTTGGGGCAGATGGCACGTGTACGAAGAGACAACTGTGTTTTGGCCACTGCTGCTAGCCACTGTGCACAGCTATGGCTCTGACCCGGAAGCAAAGCAGCATTTTTGCCATAGGTATGGCTCAATCAGTGCTGGCGCTCAGCATCTGACCACAACTCAACGCTTGTGCAGATGCATGGGAAGGTGGCACACAGTATGGTTCAGGTTGTGTGGGACAGGAAGTACAGCTCTCAGTTCAAGCACTGTCTCTGCTGCTTTGAGGAACCAAGGAAACTACCCCTTGTAAGAGGCCTACCAAGTACTGAACCCTCCAAGAAACTCTTGGTCAGATTGCAGCTGGTGCTAACCAAACAGCGCCAAGATTGCTAAGACAGAAAGAGTGACCAGGCACATTAGCCAACTCTACCACTTTCTGAATATAAAATGTTGGCAGGTACATACAAGAATCATCAAGTAGCCATCAAACAATCATGTCCTTGGGTTACATTGCCCTGTAATGGACTTGTATTGCTGACATTTTGGAAAAGTTCAAGAGTCAGACTTTGAAATAGCCTGAAACCTAAATACAACGGCGTATGAATGAACACAAAGATGTGGAAACCAGACTTTGTCCTCTCAGAAATGAAAAATACCCAACTGCAGGTGTGTTTTACTAGCTGAAAATCACATTTCAGGAGTACACCAGGACCGTAACAACCACAGGCAGTCCATGATTGTCTCATAAGTTTACTTGCCTCCTGCCTTCCTTCAGCTGAAGGTGCCCTGGTATTTGTACACAGCCCGGTGAAGAAAGAACATACAGCAATGCAGATAGCAGAAGTTCTAGCACAGGATACATTCTGCTACCACCCTTTTTAATTACTATTTGCAGTTCAAGGCTGCACAGATTACCTCCACCCACACAAGGTAATTTGAACACTTTTATTTTGTATAACTATGTACTGACATGATGTTAACAGTTGCAATTTCAAGGAGTAAAATCCTTAGAATTGCAGTTACAGATCAAGCAGAAAAATCTTACATCTTTCCCTCTGGTTTCCTACAGTCACAGAATAGCTGAGCATTGAAAGGACCTCGGGAGGTCATTCAGTCCAACCTCCTTCTCAAAGAAGGGCTAATTTCAAAGTTAGATAAGGCAGCCCAGGGCCTTATCCAGGTGATTCTTGAAAATCTCCAATGCTGGAGATTCCACAGCCTCTCTGGGCATCTGCTCCAGCACTTAACCTCTCTCATTATGTTTGGTTTTTTCTTTCTGTCCAGTCAAAGTCACCCTTCTTGCAGCCTGTGACCATTGCCCCTCATCCTTTTGCTGTGCACCACCTAGAAAATTGGGCACATTCTCCCTATTACCACCTCATAGTTCCACTTTTAGACCCACCTTATGCTTCTCTTCCCTGGACTAAACAAACCTTTGTCCCTCAGCCCCTTCTTCCATGAGGTTCTCAGTCCCCCAGCCATCTTAATGGCTCAACAGCTATCACATCGTATCCCTTAGCATGTAGACAAACTGTACTGCTTTCCATCAACAAGGCTGAAAGGGTTGAAAATGATCCCTACGTAGCATAGTGACATCAGGTGCAAGGTCCCAGTCTCTAAGTCAATTTAAAATTTGCATTAACCTCACTGAGGCCAGGTGCTCACCTAAGACATCTGCCCTTACTGCCAGAACAGAACTAAAATTCAGTTCAAGGGACTAATAGGGTGGAGACCACCTGACAAAGATTTCTGCATTATAGAGGAAAACAAAACAAAAACAGTGATAGGGAATTGGGCAGCCATTTTCACAGGGATACTTAGCTGACACATGCTCCGAAACTGTGTTATTAAAACTAGAACAGATAATTATATGTTTCATTAGCCAGAATTAGAATGAGAATGGACTGGTTTGTGCACAAAAAAAGTGTAACTCAGAGGCTGTCCAAGATAACAAAAAACAAACCAAGATTGTTATCCAATGATATCAATACCAATATTCTGCACTATGCCTTGTATGAAAAATTATCTGTATCATATACTTATAAACAGTATGTTGGATGAGCTTACAAGTAAACAAAATTCAGCTCTTATTTCCATACAGTAAGCTTAGATAGGCTTATGTGGTTTGGTCCCACTGTTTAACAATAGAGGGGAACACCGAGTGACACAAGTCAATGAGAATTACAGCTACAACTGACCAGAATGCCAAGCTGAAACAAAGACACAATTTCTGCTTTCAGGAAACTCTGAACCAGAAGTAACATGTTGCCAAGAGAGCAGATGAAGAAGTAAAATTAATGCACTATTACAGAACTTAAATAACCCAGAGTAAGACTAAGTGGTGAGAGGTGAGATGGGAGTAAGTCCTTCGGTTCCTACCGATACGTGCTCTACCTCCAGTTAAAGACTCCAGGCCAGAATTTCAGGCAAGGTGAATTGCTGTTGCTATACTGAAGTCATTACTTTAAATCCACTGAATTGTGGCTTTTAATATGCTCCAACTTGCTTTGCTCCAACCAGACTGTGAGGAAATCTGGATTTGAGTGAAAAGGTACAGACCTGATTCTCATCTCTACACAGGCTTTACAATCCCCGATTTTTCAAGAATGTATTTCGATTCACACTGATAAATGAATTAGTCTTTCAAATTAAAACTAGGCTTTTTCATTTGGTTCTTTTAACTTACACTCTAAGTCAGTTCATTTCGGTTTAAGAAAGCCCTATTGTGGAGGCTGTGGACCAGTCCATGCCTACCACAGGTGGGCTGGCTGCCATCTCATCTCTACGCTATATGCCATCTGATACACTCTGTTAGAGACACTAAAGAAAAGTTTAATGGTTCATTATTGGTAAATCAGTATTGCAAAGGGATTCAAATTTTTTAAGTCATTCTGGTGCAAAAACTAAATAGTGTTACATTCCTGACAATTCTGAAGTTGAGAATGGTTGATTTCTAAAAATAAAAATGAGAGTATAAAAATTAGAATAATGTCTAAAACCAAGTTATTATCGTTTTGCAAGTTCTTTGTCAAAAAATGTGTAAGTATGCTTTTGAAGCACACTTTTCCTGGAAATAAATGCAATGCAAATACTAGGTCCCACAAGGCCTAGTTTATAGCCCTTACGCTAAAAAGTAGTCCTAAGGATTAGCATAGTTAAGTATGTACTATAATCTAGAGCCTGTTGTATATTCATTCACAGTGGGTATCATTCTTTTCTTAGAGACATTACCAAAGCCAGCAACAGCCCTTGTATGTAAATGGAGAGCTCCACTAGCTTGTATTTAAAGGCATCTATAATAACAAGTAATTAACATGCATGATACACTTACATATTTTTAAAATGCAGACTGTATGATAAGGCACTATATGACACATATTATTTCAAAACATAAAACATCTTAGCAAAATAAATAAATATCCTTTTAAAATTTAGCTCCCGTGCTCCTAAAGAAAACCCTTGTAAACACATACATCTTTTAAAAAGGGTGCCATTAGTAACTCTAGCTAACTCGGCACAGAAGGAATTTCTGAATGCCCACCAGAAAAAATTCATGCTGCTTCTCCCTGAACTAAAACTGGCTTTTCCCATTATGTCAAGATCTAAAAGCTCTTTGTTTTAAACTTCTGGGCAAAAAGTAGCTAATCCTTTACTAGTTCATAATAATATTTTGAGCTGTGTTATGATACTGAAACACAATATACATGCATTTTTTTTGAGTGAAATCTAACATAATTTGCCAGGGACCAAGAATCTTGTAACTGCAAAAGGAAGTCTCTCCTTAAAGAAGGTAATCAGAAAAAATGCCACAGGTAATCCAATTAATCGCTGGAGCAAGGGCCTGAGAGTTGCAGTATGGATTTCATACCTAACTCTGCAATTTGTCATGACCTTTAGAATCATCAAGTCGTAATATAGTTCAGTTTTCAGATCACCATGTTCAAGATACTAATAAATTTCTAGAAAGTATTTTGAAAATCTCATAAAAAATAAACTGATCAAATTTAGCTTTATGAAATTAATTTAAATATCCATTTAAACATAAACAAAAGAGTTTTTGCTGTAAGGGTGGTTGACCACTGGAACAGGTTGGAGAGGTTGTGGAATCTCCATCTTTGGAGATATTCAAAACCCAACTGGAGATGGCCAGGAGCAAATGCGCTCTAGATGGCAATGCTTTGAGCTGCAGGGTTGGACTAGATGATCTGCAGAGGTCTTCTCCAGACACCACCCTTCTGAGCTTTTCTAATAATTGTATGTTTTTAAAACACTTTCAGTGTATTCCAGGGTTTTAGCTTGTAAGCCCAGAAAAATAGACTTGGAGGCACTTTCCGGCTTCAGGCTCCCCATCCTCGCAAGTATTGACATTGTGTAATCCCTTCCACAGATGGATCAGGCTCCATATCACCTCTTACTAGTAAGGAATAATTCTTTTCATTTTCTGAAACATTATGTGTCCTTGTGTAGTTTCGCAGTCATTGTTATAATCATGCAGTGGTGTTCCATTTCATCATGCAACCCTCGTGAGCAGCCTAGCTTTACAGAAGTGGTTTGTGAGCAGCAAATAGAGACATACAAGCTGAGTCCTTCATTAAAAGCCACAAAACATTAACATATAAAATTATACACCTAGGTGTTAAGACCCTGCATATTTGTGTACTTGTAGATATTGCTAGTTCGGTGCATTTTTACAGAGCACAGTTTCAGGGAAAAAAATCCATTAGCTTACTAATGTGCTGCAATATACTGTGATCACTCTGAATATTACATACACTCTTATGCGTAAACTCTACTGAATTAATCAGATGTCTTCCCTTAAGGTAATCTTTCAGTCAGCTAAATCTAACAGTGTTTTCTATCGTCTTGCTATTTATGGATTCTTCATAATGACTCTAATACATCTTGTCCAGATAGTACTAATAAAACGTATCCTGACTTCCTTTAATTGGCACTTTCAAGTTGGCAAGTTTCAAATCCCATGTTGCATTACAACTTGTATCGTTCTTAGGTGTTCACACACCGTCATTTGCTGCTTAACAGAAGAAACCACTTGAGCTATCCACTTCACACTTCTATTTCTACCCACATAAAAATAAGGCCACAAACCAGTCTCTTAATACTGGACTCTTACCTGATGTTCAAGATATACAGGAATATAAGACAATAATGTGTGCAATTTGCTCCTGCCTGATGTACATCATGATTTCCTAAATCTGTTGAAAATTCAGCTGTTGAGCCATCAATTTTGAAAGCTCTGTATACACAAGAGTTCCCATATGAAATTGACTTCTACATGATCTACGTTTTCCCGTTGTTTTTTTTTTTTTTGCCTTAGTCAGAAAGTTCGCAAATCTTTCAGCAGGAATGTTTTGGCACCTTCCTATTATCTATGACAACATGTCAGGTGGAAAAATGGCATTTGCAAACAAGAGGGAGCAGAATATGGAAAGATGTTATTTTTGGTGTCATTGGGAGGTACTGTCAAAAGAATAAATGTGCTCAGTCAAAGACAAAGCTATCTTAATTTTCAACATAAGAAAAGACATAACGAAGATTAGCTTCAATCCCTGTTGCCAGACACAGTTCTAGTTTCATAAAATAAGATGGTGAATGATACAACTGTATAGCAAGAGGCAAAAGGAACCAGAAAAAGGAGAGATGAACAGGTGTGGAAGGCACCTAAATTCACAGAAGTTAAAAGAATACTTCCAATCATTGCCATGTTTTTTGAGTGAGGCCCTACATATATCATTTATGTTCCAGAACAAGTATGTGTCCTGGTAAAGCATTTTCTATAATGGCTGCTATGTGGCTGTGGTAATAATCCACAGAAAACATACCTTTGCTGACTCACACCAGAAACCAATTCTGAGCCACTTCTGTCTGATGCAAAGTCTTAGTCACTACCAGGTTTTCTTCAGTGACTGCTCTTTGGGAACACTGCTTGTACAATTTTAGGGAAACATTTTTTTGACAGTGAAGCCTCCTCTTGCAGGTTAACTTCTGTACTGGCCTTTTCTGCTTGTGGTGGTGTACACAATCTCTGTTTCCTTCTGTGACACACCATTCTGTGCTTTAATTTTTAAGGCAGATTTTCCTCCATCTCTCTTTCTCATGTGATCTCAGTCTGTTAAAATGACTGCAGTAAGTTGATCTTCATACTTGCATGGAGACCTGTTAAAAACAATAGATCACATGAATCAACTCACAAAATCACACCACACATTACACTTAATATGAAATATTTCCCATGGAAAGTAACTGACCAGCGAATATGTGCTAAGCAATGGGACTTCCTTATTTTCTAAGTCTAGATGAATAATGACAAGTATATACAACTACATCATATGGATTCCCATATGAAGTATTAACATACTGATGTCTTCCTCCATATATCTTAGTTGTCATCCATTTCTTCATGCATCCTTGGTCAAAGTTTCATTTTCCCCCTTCCCGAAATAAGGCAAAACTATATTTGCCATACTTAATAGAACAGAACAGAATCATAAAGTTGTAAGAAGTACAGATGATTTTCAGAACAGCTGCCACTTTCAACCCTAGAAAAGTTCTGTTCCATGGCATACGCTGGACACCAACAAACAAACATTTCTTTGTTTTTTATATATTATTGTTTCATTATACTGTGGTATTTCAGTTTCTATTTCAAAAGCTTCCTCTTGATGATAAGTAATTGCATGTTTTAAGATCCAAAGAAGGGTTTGGAGGAAGACATTAATTTAGCATCAGAATCAAGCAATCACAACTACTTGTTTGCTTTCAAAGACAGCGTGGCACAGAGTAAAGCATATTGGGCTTTTCCCAAGTCTACTTCTTCTTGCCACAAAACAATGTAAATTAATTCTTTTTAAAAAATGGCACCTTCCTATTTTCCTTTCATGTTCATTTATTCTCTAATTTTTAGATACTATATGTATGCTAAGGACATCCTCATCTTGTTTTGCAACTCCTAGTTGACTTACATCTTGGATAATTTCTCCGACAAGTTTCCTGGGGTATTTCAGTGCTCTCTGAGACCTAACAGGTGAGTATACAGACATCACAGCACCAAGCCCTAGGAAATCCATTATCCTGCCTATCACCCCGCCAGAACAGTGGCGTCATTAGTGACTCTCCTCTTCCTGCTGCAGCTCCGCACCATTTCCTGTCAACTCTCTCTTTATGAACACACTAAACCACTTTCTTTCATTTTTACCCTCACTGACTTTTTCCACGTTCTGGTCATCCTCCCTTCTTTGGTAAGGGATAGACATCTTGTTATTTTGTTCCCTGCTTTCACTTCCAGTTGCTGCTGCTGCTAAAATACTCTCTTTTGCCACTCATTTCACACAGCCAAGGCTTTGCACAGCTTTCCCCTTGCATTCACCTTTAGTTCCTTGTCCTTCTCTCCTTCCTCTTACTCGTGCCTCATTTTCACCCTTTTCGCATTTAATTTTCATACCTTAGTAAAGGAATTCTCTCAATTTCTCCATCTACCAATTTACTCTCACCCGTCATTTAGCTTCCTCTTCAAGAGACAATGCAGTCTTTTACAGTGACTTTTCATAGAGCTTGCTGCCAAAATGCACTACTCAACTGTACACTCCTTGGGGGAACTGTATTATTGACTGTACAGTATCTACAGTAGTTGCATAGCACTGGACAGACTGACTAAACAATCAATAACAAATCAATGGTACAGCTATGACAACAGTATTTTAGCTCTCCGAAATATAATCGTTTCAATTTTAAGTTTCTTCAGTCTGAGAGATAATTCCTGTAATTAAAGTAGTGGAAACCAGAGCATCCACCAGACCAAAAGAAGTGTTCAAATGTGACGTATCACACTTGGAATGCCTCCCTTGCTTGCATTGCTCTCTTGGGATGGGAAATAGGAGAAGGCGGCAAAACAATAAGAGTAATGAATAATCACATATTTAGCAAAAACATTCAGTTTAGAGTTTGTAATTTGTACAAAAACTGGATTTTGCAGCAATTTCATTTCAAAGTGAAGATATTTCCATTTTCAAGGCAATTGCAATTGGAAAAATATGTATTTCCAGAAAATCTGTTATTGGAAACTTAAAAAAAAATGGTAGTAAGTTTAAATATTTCTATTTTTTCCAAAAGATTGAAAGGTATATCGCATGAATTTGTGAGTTACAACAGAGACCTGCTGGGCAAATGAAGGTCACTTCGATTTTTTAAAACATAAAACCTTGTTTTCTGCTAAATGACAGTGAAACACACAGAAACCACAATCAACTTTTCCTCGGTTTGACAATCACAAAAGTCCTCTTTCTGCTCCTCACTATTGACTCACACACCACTGCATCCCAAGAGACTGTGTACTCTAAAACAAGGAATGAGTAATCAGGAAAAAGATGTTTCCCCTCTTCAAAGTATTCACTAAAGCATTCACCCTTTCAAAACCTCCAAACTAATATTTGTTTGGGTTGTGAATCTTACAGCAACAATATTGACCATGTTAACATGATTTAAACACTTTACAATGCAAATGAAAATTCCTAAAATATAGATCAGGTCATGGAGATGTCTTCCAATATGGTGGAGGGTGGGTTGTTCTAATTTAAGCTGCCTGAGAGCAGGATAACAGCAAAGCCCAGAAAGAACAGTCAGATTATCAGACCTGTCTCAAAAGAAAGGACATATATTCTTCTACAGCTTGGGAAGGGATGTTTTCTAATTCATTCAAGGCACCTTTGGGAAGAGTTGATACTATGAAGAAAGCCAAGGGTTTCAGAGGAGGAGTGTTTTAGAATGCATCTGAAAAATGACTCACTGGTTTTCACTGTCTTTTTTTCACTGTTGTGGAAAGCAGCAAATTAGTAGGTGTAATAAAGCGAACTTTGAAGATAAATGTATTAAAATGTCTACTTATCGATGGCATATTCTGCTCAATGAGAACTCCAAAGAGCTGATTTGCTACTGTAAACAATAAAAGTCACTTTACAATAAGACAAAATAATTGATTTATGAAGAAGAAACCATGGGGTGTGATTATTAAGTAACGTTATTTCTTGGGAATTAAGAAATTTTTGCTGCACTAATTACTAAAATTGCTAAAGGCTTGGGTAGTTTACAGTATTTCTTAATCCTTTCAACATTTTACTCTTCAAATATCAAATCCCAACAATCCAAATATCGCTGGCAAATTGAAAAGCAGAGAACAACCCTCCAGTTACTTAAGATAAAAAAATAAAAAACAACAGTTACATTTTATGTAAGCAGAACGGCTTGTCCTTAGGAATTCAACATTATCACACCACCCAGCAGCCCACACAAACCATAAACATCTTTGGGCTCCAAACTACCATAGGATAGTTTTTATTGAACTGTAAGTCAATACTAAGCTGGTTAGCTGGCAAGCTCATAATCACTAGAGGTAATATTTACAGTTCAGGAGATGGGGTCAATCAAGAGCTGGATGTGCATGTGTTATTTCCTACTTTCATGATAAAAAGGGACAGTGTTCAAAATACCCAATATCGATATTTCAAACAGGAAACCTCTGAGTCAGAAGACTCTTCGGCCTCACTCCACTCGGCCCGCACCAGGATTTTTGCCATAAATGAAATTTCAGAAATAATTCAGCGCTTGATACCAGCGATATTCATTAACCATGCCAAGACTCACTGTATCACACTCAATAACCGGCTCCAACTTGCCCCTCAGGTAACAGTCTGGGCAGCGCCAAGTTCCATGTTAACACGGAGTGTGGTGTTACACAAAGGATGGAAATCAAGAGATGAAAAATGCCAACATGATGAAGACAAACGAAAGCCACCACCACGGCAAAGCCAGACTGCGCAGCACCCAGCATTACTCCCAGACTCCAGGGGAATGACGACCACTTGCCAGCCATGAGGGGAGAACACGGCGTCTAAAGGCCAGTAACAACTATGGCAGGCTGGCTGCGAAGCCAAGGTGGGAAGGGCTGGTCAGAGCAAACCCTAACGGCGCATTTCGTATCAAGAAAGAGTATCAAGAGAATGCTCAATGCTTCACTGGGAGAAACAAATCCTTCACAAACACGACTTGATATTCCAGCAGCCTCCAGAGAGCACAGCCCTTTGCTTCATGGTGGCTGTGGCGGCACGCTGAGGGCCCTTTGCCTCAAGACTCCATCATGGCCGGCGGGGAGAGGGGCTTCCTGTCACGATGAGCTGGTTTGTTTTCACTCATGGCCAAGTTGGTGGGAGAAAACCTTCTCAACCTGGGACCTCCTGGGCAGGAGCCGTTCGACAGTAACGGTGGCTAAAGGCAGGTGGGAGGTCTAGACGCTGCCCAGCTTACTTGGTGCCATCTTCACATGGTGCTGCTTGCTCAGGTAAGCCGCCATGCTGGGCCGTGAGGATGCCAGCGGCCATGGGGCGGCCCTTCTCCTCAGAGAAAAGGCCCAGAAGGCTCTAACGGGGTAATGGCTGACGGCTCCGCACCGCCCTGCATCCCACAGCCACTTCAACACGCCGCCCGCCCGCTGCCTCCCCATGAAGGCCAGGTGGCGGGAGGCCGGTGGCTTCCATTTCCTGGAGAGGGCTGGCTAATTTGCAAAATGGCTGCAAAGGGAGCGGGAGAGACCTTCCCTCGCCAGGCGGAGGGTGGGCACTGGCGGGGGCCAGAGGTGGCCCCGAAACCCACCACCTGCCCCGGGCTGCACCTCCTCGGGGGGCTGGCGGCAGGCTTCCCGCCACCTCCACTTCCTCGGCGATGGCCATGGGGTGGGTGGGGCGGCCATGCGGCGCCGGGGGGGCGGGAAGGTGGCCGGCAGGGCCGCCCGAGGCCGGCGGCGGGGAGCCAGCCCCGCGCCCGCCTCTCCCCGCGGTGACCTTGGGCGGGCGGCGCGGCCCTCCCCGCCGCGCGGCCGCTCCTTCCCCCCTCCCCCCCCCCTTTTTTTTATATTTTATTATTATTATTATTATTTTATTTTTATTTATTTATTTTGGCCGCGGAAAGAGTTTGAAGCGCTCCCGGCTTGGAGCGGGGAAGGAGGGGGGGGGCGAGGAGGCCGCCCTCCGAACGGCCCCGGGACTTTCCCTGCCGGAGGGCGTGAGGGGACCCGTCCCGGTGCCCGTCTGCCCCCCGGGGCGGGGAGGGTGGCGGCGGGAGGGCGGGGGGGCGCCGGCCCCGCCGCCGCGGGGGAGACGCGGCTCTCGGCGCTGTGCGCCCGAGCTGCTGCTGGTTACGCCAGCCCCGCCGCCTGCCTCTCTGCCTCTCCTCGCCTCTGATTCTGCGCACAGCCAGCCCCAAAGCCTGTCATTCTGCAAAACACAGTTTACTCAACAGAGAGAGCGAGTGGGGGAGCGGGAGAGGTGGAGAGAGGGAGACGGCGCGGAGGAGCTCAGTCCCGCAACCCAGCATGGCTTCAGGGGACCTTTACGAGGTAGCGGGGGGCCGCGGGGCGCCGCGGGGCGGGAGGGCGGCGGTGGGGTGCCGGCCGGGGCGCCGCGGAGGGCAGCGGTGGCGCCCCGGGGAGCCGCTCCGCGGAGCCTTTTTAGTTGCCGAAGAGCGGAGGAAATCGCCGAGGGAAGGGCTGGGGTGGGGGGAAAAGGGCTGGCGTGTGTGCCGGCGGGGGAGGGAGGGATGGAGCGGCTCCCCTCCCTTCCCTCTGCCTCTCTCTTTCTTTCTCTCTCTACTTTCCATCGGGCTTGATCTTAGCAGGCCTTGCAAGAGAGAAGGAGGAAGGAGTGAAGGAGAGCGAGAGTTAGCGGTAGGATGGGGAGGCGATCGCAGTGTGATGAGCCCGGAGAGTGGAGAAAGTCCAGGTAAAGTCATAGGCGCTCTGGACGTGCTGAATGTGCAGATTAGTGCGAAAAAATGCGCCTTAGCGCTGCCGGGAGGCGCAGGGATGGAGGCGGCTCTGCGCCCGCTGTGCAAAGTGCAGGAGCCGGCGCCAGGTTGCTTCACCTCGCGCCCGGGGGGCGGCGGGGGCGGCGGCCGGGCCGGGCCGGGCCGGGAGCGGGGGGGCCGCGCTGCGCCCCGCCACCATGGCGGACGGCAAAGTTTGGCGGGGGCCGCGCTCCGGCGGGGCCGGCGGCCCGGGGTGCGAGGTGAGGCGGGCGCCGGCCCCCCGCAGCCCGGCGTGCTGCCGTGCCCCGGCCGCAGCGGCGGGGAGAGCGGCGATGCGGCGGGCGACGGCAGCCCGGGTTCCAGGTCGGGGGGGAGGGAGGGAGAAAGGAGCTGGCAGGCGGGCGGCGAGACCCAGCCAAATTTTGACCTCAGGCACCCAGTTCTAATGCCCGAACTGCGAACAAGTCTAGCCACTCTTGCCGTGCCAGGGCAGGAGGTGGGAGGGAGCAGAAATGAACAGTAAGAAGGACTGGACCCAGCCAGCCCCGGTAAGCAGAACCAGGGTGGCTGTCTACCATCCGGGATAAAAAAATGCCAAACACAACTGGCCATCCTGCGCTTCTTGGTCTGGAACATCTCCTCGGGCTCCGCGTTGCCTGGTGAAATGGCCAGTTGCATTGTGCTTGCCCAGAGCACACAGTTGGAGGGCTAGGGCAGAACCGTCGCTTTCCAGTTGGAACTGGGTGCCGATGATTAGGCACGGCACAACCATCGGGGTGTGCCTGGGTGTGGAGCTGCTGCTGCTGTTGGTTGGACATGGTTGGACTTACTCTCGGTTTGATGATCTTGATGATCAGCTGTAGGGTCTTACGTGCAAGAAGTGGAGGATCTGGCAGGTTGCACGTCGACAGTTTTTACTTTGTCGTGGTCTTTCAAAGTCTTTAACAAAGGTCGTAGATAAGCGATGATGTTGCGCTGTTAGGACTGTATTTTGCTGTGTGGGACACAGACCTCCACTGAAGTGAACGGCAGTTGCGCCTTCCTACGTTGTGTACATGATGATTTGAATAGTATCATTGACCTTTTTGCGATATCTGTCATTCATATTACTTTGCAACTGTAAGGATACTGCATGTCAGCTGTATTGCTGTTGCGACTCTGGAGTAACCAGTGGGACTTCCGTGAAGAACAACTTTGACCCAAAAAAGTTAGCAATACGATTTTGTATTAGTCATTTCTGGGATGCATAGGGGTTCTTTGTCTGCTGTTGTCCAGGTTTTCTTTAGATGTTTGGATTAGTTCTAGAAAGAAGTAAAACTAGTACCTCTTGGGCTAATGGTAGCCATGCTGGTTTAGCTCCTACTCATCATTTACAAATTCTACTTTTTTGTGATCTTTGTGTTACTATAAGATGACAATGTTTGGCAGTTGGATGTGGGCTGTGCGTTGAGTACTACTGCGCAGCATACAAGAGATGTTCCTCAAGTAGTAACCTGGCATGTAGCTGTTCTGTGAGAGAGCAGACTTACAACCCAGTTTGCAGCCAGTTTTAGGCCCAGTCACTTGGCAGGCATTTGCATGGATGAATGTGAATTGTTAGCGCTGCAGTTCAAAGCCTCTGAATCACTTCCTTTCTTTCTTAATCCATTCAAACTACTTTTGCTTATCATTGTAAAATATGGAAGAATTGTATCCACCAGAACAGGTAGGGGGAAGAAGGGTGGCTCTTCATTGCTTGCTGTGTGAGGTGTTTCGAATACGGCCTTCTCATGAGGCCGGTCGTGGTGTAAAATTTTCATCTGCATGTTGGACATGTTGGCAAAGAGTATGTGCAGGGCTTTGGTTATCAATCGTCTGCATTTTGCATCTCTACTGCAAAGTTCTCCATGACAGAGGTCAGAAGAAATGTCTAGAAAGCTGAAGAGTTTGTATGTCTAGTAGGTAGCAAGTGTGTAGATGGTAGCAGCTTCATTTAGAACACGGCTCAGCTTTGCTTTCCGGCTCTTTCCCATCCCAGAAAACCAACCGTATCAAAGGGACCTTTAGAAGGAAGCTCTTACAGCTCTGATGTCCCACACCAGTGAGCACGTCAGATGAAGCGCTTTATACTTTCAGAGCCGACACCTTTGTTCTTACTTGGATACGTCATTCCTTTTTGTCCTCCTGAACAAGTAAAACTTTATGCAGATGGCAGGATGGCCATTAAAAAGTTTCAGGATTTTAGCTTGAAATAGTTTGGGGCTGTTTGTGTAAATAAATAATTTGGGGCTTATTGTGACATTCCAAAGGTATACTACGCTCCTGATTCCCCTTTGACTCCATTAGTAATAACTGAGTCCTTCAAGGATTCTTACTGAACTTCAGTAGATAAGACAATAATTACCTCTGCAATTTGGAGTGTTTAATATTGGCTGCAAAATTATTTTTGTTAGAGCAAATCATGATCTAGGAGCCATGATAAAGCACATTTAAAAGTACAGTGTGTATTACCTACACTAACTACTCATGTTTTGGTGGCATTCAAGAAACTTAAGTATAAAATTGTAAGTTTTGGAAACAGATGTGCATATTTACCCTGTCAGTTCCTTCACTGACAGTCAAGTTATTTTAAAAGGCTTTTCAACCTTTTAAAGTCAATTAATTTATCTTTATATTGAAGCAAAATAAGATCACAGACAAAATAACCACAGCGTTTGGTTAACTAGGTACCTTTTTCTATTTAGAAATGGCTTCTAATAATCTGAAATACCTCCTTTCTTTTAGGACTGTGAAACAGGTACCGATTTATTCTAGAAGCAAAAGAATATCCACTGGGAATTCTGTGTTTACTGGTAGTCAGTTCTAGATTTGTGTATTAGAACCAAGAGACTTTACATCAAAAGAGTTACTTCCATTATATGATAGAAGGTTGGTGTTAGTTTTGAAGGTTTTTTTTTAAGTAAATTTTTTTCCCTTTAACAGTAAGGAACACTTTATATATTTTAGTGTAATTCTCAGCCTATATAAAATACTAGTTTGGCTTTGCTTGACTTCCATGTGCTTATGACTTCAAATTTTTCTGAGTGGGTGAAAGAGTCATGGAATATTCCTTTTTTTTTTTTTTTTTCTCATAAGAGGGAACCTGTTAAATATTAAAGAACTATGGTGCATATTCCTTAGAGATAACAAACTGAAAATAAAGGACTGGCAAAGGAGTGTTCACAGTGGCCTTCAGTAATTTTGTTATATACTCAAATACTCTGTTGGATGTGTTGATAGGAAATCCTCATTAATTTTGGTAACAAATATAAAGGGTAATGTATTTACTCTTAAATGCCAAGTTTGTGGATTCACATTAAAGTTGTTGTCTGCCATTTGAAGTAATATTTTGTATTTTCCATGCACAACTTAGTTCTCAAGTTATCTGAACCCAAATAGTTCTCTCACAAAAGCTCTGGTATTAAAAGTGTATGAGATGGCTTTAGAGGGGAGAAAAATTCAATATGAACAGTGTACCTAACTTTATTTTTCCTAGCACAGGGCATCCCATTGACTGCAATAAAATCCTCCTTTATTGATGAATATATGAATCAGTTATCAGTATCACAGAGATGCTCATGAAGCTGACTGATGCTTTTTTTTTATTTAATATTTTGGGGGTTTATATACAATGAACACAATTAGACATTCAGGAACGATGATGTTGACATCTAAAGTCTTATTTTAACATTGTGTCAGATTATATTACAACACCTTAGGTAAGTGATCTAAAGATTATAGCTAAATCTCTGGAGGGGACTGTCACATGCATGTAGTTCTGGATCACAATAATAAAATCAGTCTTTAAAACTCAGCAGTTTTTGCATTGAAGTGTTGCTCTTTGTGGAAAAGTGACATTTTAAAAAATGGCATCTTCTCACTGAAATGATACAATGCCCATGGATAGGAGGCTTGCTCACCATAGTGACAGGTTTCAATTAAATCTTAGTCTGTTTATGCAGCTGTGTAAGAATGAGCTACAGTTTATTTTAGCTCACGTAACCTACCAGAAAGATAATGTATTTCCAGATGAGTTACAACATCTCCCATTTATACCTGCACTCAGGTACCAGCAAAGTCAAAACTTGAAGATAATAATGGCGCTGTTTGGCCTGCCGAATCCTTATTACATGTGGAGACATGCAAATGGGAGAGAACATGACTGAACTTTTGGATGCTAGTTTTGGTTTGCAGATGCAGTTAAGAGAATCTTTGTTTTACAAAGTGAGGAAATGCATTTTTGAGCATTGTGGCTTTCCATCTTGCATCTCTTTCAATGAAGTCACTTTTTAGAAAAGACTTACTTAAACCTGCTTATTGAACTGGAAAGCAGAAATTATTTTTAAAGTATTTCACACATGTATCTTCTAAGACAGAGGTCACTTGCAAGAAGATGGTATGTCTAAGTAAACGTTTCCTATTTCTTAACTTAAATCAACCTCTATTGATATAACAGTTCCATGGTGAAGGAACAAAACTGATTTCACAAGCAGAAAATAGTGACTGGAAGGAGGATCTGGGGAATATAGAACAGAATTAAGCACCTACTCCTGTAGCATGGCAAGGCATGGATGCAATGCTGATTTCAGTAGTACCGGGCTTGTGCCCACCAGCTAAGCAGCTGGTCATCTGTAAGTAACATCTTCTTTATTTGGATTTTTTAGTGGAAAAGCTTTACTAACAGCTGTTTTGAAGAATCAACTATTTATCTATAAATTGTCGTTGATCTATTATCAAGATCAGTATTTAGAAGACACCTTATTTTGAGGACAGTTGACCTGTAAGCATATTACCCTTAGTCAGTAGAATCTAGAAGTCTGGTTGCTTGATGAAAGTTTTCAGGACTCTATTCTAAATGAGGTGTGATTTGCCACACAGACAATATTCTTCAATCCTAAACTGGGCAATCATCTGGACAATAGATTAAACTGAGATATAGACCGATATCAAAGAGTTAACCCCAGGACCCTTCTGCCCAGGTCTTTCTAGATTAGAGATACTGAGTGAGTTTCAAAAGTGTAACTGGATAACTCTGGCAATATTCATTATCTTGCTAAGAAATTCCAGTGTCCAGCCGCATATGGAACATTACAGTGCACATAATGACTGTCTTGTTTACCTACAACGTCACTCTGTTACCACGATTCCAACTTCCTCATTACATTGTAAACTCTTTGGCATTTGGGGGGATACTGAAAACCCATTGATTCTTATGGATGTAACATTTTTGTTACAATCTTGATTGTTTTATCTGGATCAAGTGTAGTTTTACCTCAAGGTACATGTCATAAGCATAGTCCTGCTTGGAAGGGCTACTAAAAATATACTCTGTATCACACTTGAAGGCCTAAGCATTTGCGGTGAAGACTTTTCCACCACCAAAGACACTGAACTGAACATGCTTCCCTTTATTGTTCCAGGTTTAGTGTTCATGCCTATCCAAAGATTAAAATGACCTAAGTTTTTGTAACGCTTTCTGAATGACAAATACAGTGCTCTACTTTGGGCTGGTCTTTGATTCAAAATGAAAACCCAGCAATAAAGTCATTGTTTAGTAATTGTTTCTGAAAGCTAAAATATTTGGAGAGAGACAGTTCAAATAATGGCAAAATTTAAATGTGGTCTAATATTGAAAGAAATTGGCTAATTATTTTTTTAAAATCAATGGAGTAATTGTGATGGCCAGCTATGTTGTAAATAGCATTTCTTTGTCCATTCATTTGACTTTTAGCAGTATTACAGTTTCTTGGCTCTGTACATTTACATCAGTGCAATTCCTTTTTGTTGTTCCTCCTTTCCCATATATTTTTCAGACAATTTCTGCAGAACATTTTATGACACTGGCAAAAAAAATATTAATTAAATAGTTAACTGTTCCTTGAGATTAAACTATTAGAATATAATACATTAAACAATTTAAAGTGACATATTTGCAATGTAGGGGCAATTAGTAGTGAGGTATGTGAATGCTGGCTTGCTTTACAGTCATGCGAGTAAGAATATTCCATTTTTGACAAAAGGCAAATCATCCTTTTGGCGTGTTGAATAACAATGTCACACTCATTGTTATTATCAAAACTTTAGGCTGGTAATATTGCAAAGCTGAAGGGAAATACACTTCAATTGGTTTTCTTCTATTACATAGAGAAAATGTAGACTCCAATACTATTTCAATACTATCTCATTATGAGTCATAATATAAAATATTGTTGCAAATCTATTGGGTCTCTCAAAACTTTCACAATGTTTTGGATTTCACAATGTGTAGGAAAAAATTATTCTTGTTGCAGCTTACTAAAGAAGGTGAAATAGGTTGACTCCTGCAAAATTATACCAGTAGCATCATGATCAGTAATCTACAACAAAACACTAAACCAAAAACAGCGTGAACACATCTGTCAGAAAGACACTTTTCTTTGAAAATACCAGTTGCCCCACTTGGGCTGTGCTAGATTTCTCACAGACCAGCCAAAAAACTCACAGCCCATTCCTTCAGAGGGGCAAAACAGGAACAATGAGGATACTTTCTTCCATAAGGCACTTCATTTATTTAGATTTTGTGGGGTTTATGTGATATCATCTTACAATAATGTAATCATTAACATGTGCTCTGCACCCAGTGGATTAAGAAGGGATACAAGGGACGAAGTCTGAGTTCCATTGGATGCAAATCAGTAGCACCTATAAAAAGACACAGAATTAGAAGATATCTGTGAAAATGTCTTGGTTTTGAGAAGGGTTAACATGAATTTTCAGTGGAAAGGCACATCTCACAGAACTGTTAGTCACTATCTGGATAAGAATGGCTCTGCCTGGTGTAAATGGATTTTCAAAAAACCTTCTTATATGATCCCACAGGAGCAGCTGCTAATGAAACAAAGCAGTGGTCCAGAAGGTCGGGTCATCTCTTAGACTGCCTGGTTCACAGCAAGGAAGCAATGAAGGGTGGCTATGATAGAATTTCCAAACATCAGTACTGGGACCTGTGTTGTCATCAATTATTGGAAAATAATCACATTTATTGCTGCTAAGTTATAGATGATTATTAGCATTGTCAAGAGAAAGGTTGACAGTGAAGACCTGGATGACAGCAGCTGAAATTCAGTGTTTATAAATGCAAGCTAATGATCAAAGGAAAAAGAATCCTGATTATGCATGCATAACAATGAGCCCTGAAGAAGCCATTACTATTCAGGAGAGATCTTGGAATCTTTATGGAAAGTTTTTGGGTGTGTCCACATTAGTATTTTATTTTGGATCAGTTGTGTGCTTTTGAAGTGAATCTCCCTGTGATCCCCGTTTACCGCAGCTCTGTTGGCATCACAGAACTGTCTTGGAGACCAGTGACCACACTCCCTTCAGATGAAACTAGACAAGAAGATGTGTTGCAGCTCCTAAAGGGTGTCCGGTCCATGGGACCAGATTAGTGCTTATCAGAGGTAAACCTCAGGCAAACAGAATTTTGTGTGTTATTAAAAAAGCAATTGAGAATGAAACAGAAGATGATGATCATCATCATGTTGCAGGGGAATACTGTTGTGCTTCCACATCTGCAGTACTGCACCCATTTCAAGAAGAACACCGAGGTAGAAGTAATGCAGAGAAGGGCCAACAGGGTGTTGCACGGTATGGAATGGCTGTCAGTGAAGAGACACCTCATAATAACTTTCTGGCTGGCAGAAGAACTGATCAAGGAAGATATGAATGGTATGGAAAAGACAAATGGGGGATGATTAGTTAATTCTGCGCTGAATGCTATTTCTCATTGCGCAAGAAAAGGCATGCTGCAAATGAAATGATTAGGCAAATGAAGTACTTCTTCACAGTATTTAAATCTTGGAACTCGCCGCCATGGGATGTTGTGGAAGTCAGAACTGTAAATGGTTTCAAAGAATGGTAAAACAGCTTCTTGAAGGACAGATCTCTTTATACCTTTCTGCACAAAAAAAAATCTTTAAACTGTTAATCACCAGAACCTAGGGGTATAGAGCAAGGGCAGCCCTTACTCTACAGATGCTGTTTACTAAGCACCCAGTACTAATTTCTACTAGATTATACAACATAGTGAGCTAAATGGACCTTTAGTCTGACCTCGTATGGCAGTTCTTAGTTTTGTACTTACTACAGTCATTAAACAAACATAGGTATTGACTAAGATGTTGATACAGTCTGCAGGGATCACAAACATACTTGCCTTACAAGTTGTATTCTGGTATTCTAATTCCTAATCACTGTCAATTAGTATCTTTGCAAAGTAAAGGACAAATCAGAATAGTGGGTTCAGATTCCAACACACAAAAAGTCAGTCTCTGTTTCAGAGACCTCACAATCTAGACTTCTAACAAGATGCAACAGGTGGTAGAAGCAAACAAAAAAAGCAGAAGAAGGAAGAAGGTGATGAAGTAACATTGGATCAAACATGCATAATAAAAATGAAGTTTTGGCTCATTGCTGTAGCCCTGGCTAGTAACTGGGGTAAAAGGGATGAAGGTAAACTAGAAAACATTTGAGTAAATATATGGAATGAGGCAAATGATTAAGTCAGTAATATTAGAAAGTTATATTAATGTAATAAAATGTTTCTAATGAACAAACCCAGCTTTCTCCTACTTCTATGAGAAAAGCATTTCAGCATCTAAAAGGGTTTATCCACAGCCTTTCTATATTTACATTTTTTTATGGTCTTCATAGGCTTCCTTAATGCTGTACAGGGTTGTTAATACACATTTATCAATCTTGAAAGGCCTTTCCTGAATATACATTAAAAAGCCACTAACTTTTAACAAACGCATCAAGTTGCCATCATGTTGGGGTTTTTTCCAGAAATCATGTTTACTAAACAGTCTAATTTCTAACTAACCAGCTCAACTTGTCAATTTCTTTCACACATACAAAATTTACTTTTTTTTACATCACCTTGCAGTCACTGCAATGAGTAGCGCTATTGTAAACTGTTCTCAGATGTCAGGCGAACTACAAAGGAGAGGGCTTTGCTAACGTATCTTATTAGTCGTAGTAATAGAAGAGATACTACAGAATAGTTTTTTTAAAAAAATACTTTTTTTAAAGGTTTTTTGAAAGACAAAAACTTGTTTGTCTATGCTAATGGATATTCCTTTAAATGTTACGCAGTTGAAATTTGCTCTAATAGTATTTTTGAAACCACTAAATCATTTCCCTTTTTGGAGAAGGGACTGTTTTGCAAAATATAAAAGCACATTATCACATTAATACACCTGATGAGTTTGTCTTTCATAAATCTTTTTGTGATAGGTTTCAGGTGTTTTAGCACAGGAAATCTGACAGGAAAGGTGCAGGGGAATTGCTGCTAAATATGGTTCACGTGGAAAGAAAATGCACGGTAGTGCTTGCTAGGCTCCTAAATGGAGCCTGAGACTTAGACTGCAGAGATGTTGATCACAAAGTTTTCTGGTGATTAATGTAAGGGAGGAATAGTGGACTCCAGTGCAAATGCGAGCGCATGAATTTAGGATGACAGAGCATGAGAAGACCTTCGTGGATGAGAATTGATTGAACTTACCTCTACCTAAGCAGAGGAAGTTGCAACCTTTTAGGTTTAGCAATGGTACAATGTAACAGTATAGCTTCAAATTAAATCAGAGTGTGATTAAGTATCAAAATCCATACAAGGAGGATGATGGAAACTTTCTGGATCTCAAATTATGCACTAGGAATTATAGGGAAAACTGCATTTATGTACTAAAATGCCTTCACGTGACTCAAGGGGAAATAGCCCAGAAGTTCTTGAAGGGGTAAAGAGTGGCTGATGATGAGCAATTAAAACTTGGTGATTCGACTGCAGTAACTGGAAGCAAGACTGTAATAGGGTCCGGGTGCACAAACTCAAGCTTGTCACAATCCAAAAATATGAAAAGTTGAAAAGCAGCTTCCACTCCTGTGTAATTAAACATTGCCACTGGTTCATCATTTTCATCTGTGCTGAAAAGTCAGAACTGATGTACTGTAACAGTCAAAAAAGGAGATGGTAGGAGGTGATGAGGCATCAGACAACAGATTAAAGGGGGAGTGCCAAGGTGGCCTTGTCATCTCTCCCTGCTGACTGAGGCCTATGCAAGGAGTATGTTGTACAGCATTTATTAAGTGGATCAAGATAACAAAAATTCCAAGCTCCAAGGAAGACATGCTCCTCTTTTTTTTTTTTTTTTTTTTTTTCATTGTACTTGTCACAAGCTTTGGATTATTATTTTCATCCATCTCTCATTATACTGATAGAACACTGAAGAACAGCATGGCTCAGCACATGGACTGCCTGATGTAGCTCATAATCTCGTATGAACTGTTCTTGCTGCCTCAGAAAGTTTCAAGGACTGGCTAAAAGAATTGGTGGAAGACTGCTGCTTCTTCCAATTGAATAGCGCGGCCCCTAGCTTGGTCATGAGCGCCACAAAAGATGCCGCATCTTTTTCCTGGATTGTTTGACCATCCTACACATTGGCTTTCTGACATGACATTACTTACGGTATTTCTAGTGAGTGCCGGTGATACCACATTTCTCGCCCTTAGAAGTAGTATCAAGTATTGCAGTGTGTGCATGGTTACCGCTTATTGACAAGCTACAGTGGGCAGTGATTTGAATTGTTCTGCAGCTGTGCTGCTGTTATTTTTTGTGCTTCATCCGCTCATATCAAATACCACTGACAACCTGCCCTGTTCAGAAGAGAAAGGCAAGTCTCCTTTTAATGTGAACTGGACCTTCTATTTGTACCATGACAGATGCAGTTTTCCTCTGCAGCTATTAACTGCTGCTCTTGTAGCCTATTTAGTATAAAGGGAAAAAAAGTCTTGCTTACTGGTCAATTAAGATGTGTAAACTACTCTTTTATTTAGGAGATGTAATCTGCATTACTGTTACATCTTAGAGTATCTGCCCTTTGATTTTCTATGGTCTGTTTCAAGATATGTGTCCAAAGTACTGTTGACAAACCAAGGACAGCATTCTATAATGCTGCTTAACCTGCAAGCCACAAGGCAGAATTCCTTGGGTAACTGAAATAATTTCTGTCTTAACATAATGCTTTCTGTAAAATTTTTAGATTCCTTTATTAATTCTAGGGTTTTGTGCAGCTCAGAACAGCTCTAGCAGAACTGTCCCTAAACATCTTTCTTTCTTTGTGTCCAGCTGCTATTGCTCCTATTTCCACCAAAAGGCAGCCATTCTAAGATCACAAGCATCTCCAGTAATCAAAAGTTGCAGTCCAGTGGCAGTTGGTCTTTCAAAGTGCAGGGTTACATGCCGAGGATGTTGTTTAAAACTGAGAATCACAAAGGTATGTTTTGGATGTGTATTTTAATGCATACACTTTTACAGGCATCGAAGGGATATCTGGGGATTGCCTACAGATATTTAGTATTTGATATATCACTTATTCAAGATTTGGAAAGTACTTGAGTAGTAAGCCTCAGGGTTAGCAGAGGAACTGCGTGATAAGCCTTAGATCTCACAGAAGAACTGATAGAAAGACCTACCTTTTCATTCCCCCTCTGATTATACAGCAGTGTAATAGGGCTTTGCAGCGACAAACGCAGTGTAACTGGGGGAGACAGAGGCTAAACCAAGGATGGTTTACAGTCACTTCTCTGGGTGTGGGTTTTTTTTCTTTCTAAGTGACTAGTCTTCAGCTCCATTTCTGAGAAGGTTACTTGAACCTCTGACTCAAACAGAGACATCTCTGAATGGGGTAAACCAGTAGCACTTCTGGGACAGAAACTGCAGACTGTTAGGAGCATGTTCCCCTTTGCAAACATGGTGGCAGCTGCTTTCGATCTGTGGTTTCTTGCTGCTATTGTGTGAGGGAATCACACTCTCTGAGTTTCAAGAGCCACAACAGAGAGTAAGTAAAGCTGTGGCTCATTTAGGACTGGGTGTTATTTTAATGAGCTTAATAAATCCTATATAGGACTGAGAGTTTCTTTAGAGTTGCCAGTCCTGCAAAGCGGCGCTCTCAGGCTGACCTTTAAGTCATATACACTATAGAGCTCTGAAAAGCTGCACCAGTTCTATGCTGCACCCATTTCAGTAACATCAGCATCCCTAGTGCAAGTAGCTCACCTGCTTTAGCAGCCTTTTTTGGCATCAAGTTGATCTGACTTCTCTGAACAGAGTTTAAATGACATGGTGCTGCAAATGGCTCCCACTGCCCTGGGTCACCATGTTTGCAGCTGTGCACAGAAGTCTGGGAGGTCCATACTCATACAGAAAAAAACGGATTTGCTTGGTGAAATAAGAACTCACGGAAGCTAAGGAGTTGGCATTTTTGTCAACCAGACTCATCACATGATTAAAGCTGAAACATTCATGAATGTTAATATTGTTCTTGTAAACCACGAATGGCAAAGATTCGTTTCATGTGCAGAAGGGACACTGACCTTCAAAGGGCAAAATTCAGTGCAGCACCATTTATCTCATTTCTAGCAAAGCAGGGTGGAAGGAGATCTCCCAAGTTATTAATTCTACAGTCGTGGCTATCAACTCCTCATCAGCCACGTCATATAATCACTGTCATCAAAAGAAATGGATGTCTGTAACGGATTCAGTCTGACAATAAGCAGTGTTCTCACCCTGTCCTCCTAAAGTTAAAGGTTGCTTCTGGAAACTATTTCTAACACCTATGTCCCATAGTGGTTAGGACTGAAAATGCACTGGAGGAAAGACTCAGTCAGCCAGCAAACTCTCAGGCCTTCTCTGCAGAAAAAACATTCACCATAGAAACCTAAAAATTACTCAGAGCGATGAACTGGCATAATTTTAAAAATACTATCACACCTATTTTCTGGCTACAGTGCAGTTTTATTAATGGGCATATATCGTAAATTATATATTCTTGGACAGTCTATTTTGGAATCCTTAAACTGTAAAAGTACTTCTATAAAATTATTCCAGTGCGCTTAAGTTCCGAAAGCTGATAAATATGGTAGATATACCAAGAAAATTAAAAGCCCTAGGGCTAAATATTTTTATAAAAGTCATTTTAAAAACAGAACTTCAACTAACCAAGTTGACCTTGCTCGTTACAGTCCTGGAGGTTTGGTTGTGCATAGCTATGATATAGCACTGCTTAAATAATGTATCAGAATCTACCAGTGGTGTAATGCTTTGTGACTTCTGTTAAGACAAAATCTATAGCTTTTGACTCAGATGGTTAGGGTAATGTCTGATGTGCTAGGTTCTGCTTTCACTTGCAGGAACATAGTTTAGGTATATTAAAAATATTAATGCTATCCTACTATTCGGTAAAACTGTCTTTCCCTTCCTTTTTTATGAAGCCTTTTGAAAAGGTTTTCAGATATTTAAAACCAAAGGATACCTGAGGGTCTGGCCCTTAAGTGAAAATATTCACAACTTGCTGGAATGCTCATAGTGCAGAAGGCTGTGGCTCTTTCAGGAAAATGAAGGCATCCTAGAACATGACAGGGTTGCTGTACCTTTCCTTATGATAGATCTATGCTGCTCATTTTTGTGTGTGTGTAGCTCAAGAAAGTAGTAAATCTCCCATGCGACATACAGATAAGGCAGTCACGCTACCAGCAGGGACACAGAATGTAAGCAATATGTACAGTGATTTCAAGATCATTCCTAATCCCAAACTGCTTGTTCCACTCGAAGGCGCTAAGGCACTTCTGTGTGCTCAGCCCTGCTCCATGCTCTTCCCATCCCACCCCCTCGTGCTGCTAGTGGAATTTGCAGGATGTTGCTGGCTTTGTCTTTGGAAAGTCCTTTGGCAGCCCTGCAGCCCCACCGCCCATCTCCGGCTCTCTGGTACCCGGCTGCCTGGAGAGTAAGACAGGTTGTCCACAGCTGAGTCCACGGAAAGCTTTGCTTCAAAATTAACCACAATATGTACAACTTTCATGTAGGCTACAAAAGTATTACAAGGACAGGGAAGTGTAGCTTATGTACTTAAATCAGTGAATGAAAATCTCACTCCTACTCAGCTGCCCTGGACCACTGAGCTCATGTACCACTAATGCAAACTGCTGACTGAATTTACCCCACGGAGTTCCCTGATCTCTGAAATGCAGAACTGCGTTATTTTAGTAGGAATTGATTCACTAGTCATGAATTTCATTTGAGAAAATCATGTAATTTTGGGTTCACTGTCTGCTCTAAAGTGACAGCAGTTCTTTTACATACCCCAACAGTCTCAACAAATTATTTAGTAAGTTTGAGGTTGAGAAGAAAATACAGTTACTTCTTCATTTCCCACAAGGCAGTTTATGCTGAATCACTTGTGCCTAGTGAATGGTTTCTCAGGTCAGCAAAGTTAACTCCTTTCTTGGTTTTGGGCACATGCATCCAAAAGATACCGATCCTTTGGAGAGAAAGACTTGAATGTACTTTATTATGGTAAAAACATATACAAACCAGTAAACTCAAAGTATTTAAACTCTTCCTTTACATTTGGTTAGCACTTTATATGTCTGCTTTCAGAACATTCCTGAATGTTCTGTTTTAATTTGCTTTATTAGTATTTTTGAATTCATAGCATGTGGTTTAAAAAAACGCAAATGCTGAAAAATTTATTTTTTTAAAGGTAGAATATTATTTTTTTACAGCATGTGTAACTTCCATATATGACTTCTTTTTAAAGTTTTGTACTTGTACAGTATTATTACTCTAAATAAATTCAAATAAATACTTAGCACTTGAATTTTTCACAAACAATAGAGGATGTTGTTGTCCTGTTTCAGAAAGGGCACAGATTTATGCGGATGTAAAGCAGTTTGGAGACAGATGTGGGTAATTATATAGTTGTATGCAGTGATCCAGTATAGCACAAGGAAAGACTGTTCTTTTTGTCCATATGACTGAACACAGGGGTACAGATTTAAGACAATAAGTAGTAAACTTTTTGCATAGCAGGAATAAAACTGAGGCACAGAACTGAACACTGCACAACTTCCTTACATCTAGTTTTTCGTTCTGCTCTAGTCAAAATTGTGCCACCTTTAAAAGATGCATTATTTTTCTAAGCAATAAACCAAAGAAAATAAGTGACTTACATTCGTCTGGTGAATGCGGTTGTTATAGTTCTGCACTTCATAAAAATGTTCTCCCTGAAAATGATATGAAAAAACGTGAATTCAAACTTTCAAACACAAGTGATGAACCCTAACACTTAGGATGAAGTTTTAGAATATGGCTTCTGTAGCAGCTACAAATTTTAGACAGAGCCATCACATTAGCACCCAAATTTTACAAAACTTAAATATGGAGACCATCTGTTCAGTTAGCTGCAATATACTTAGCTAATTTCATTTTCCAAACCTTAAATCCTGCAAACAGATATAAAAGGCACCAGTGGCTGGAAGTTTACCCTTCATAAAGTAGAAACGAGATGCACTTTTTAACATTAAGGTTATAGCACAGTGCTATTTATAGCACTGAGAAAGACTCACTAACAGCAATGGTGCACTTTCTGTGAATCACTTCAAATTAAGATGCAGTGATCTTCTAATAGGTGTGGTTTAACTAAATCGGAATTTGGGGCCTGGTGTGGAACTGCTGAATGAGAAACATGCCTGTGTAACCCAAGACATGCTAGATGGATATAATTGTCCATTCTGGCCTTCCAATCTGCGAATCTGAGCCTGTAAGTAATGTCAAGAAAGACAAACAAGCCTGGGCCACGATACTGGAAAGGAACATACGTTCCTCATAAATGGAAGTGGCGCTGGTACTTCTTCGGGTGCCATAGTAATAAAACTTACTCTAGATCTGTATTCTAGTTTTATTCTAATTTTTTTTCAAAATGTTATCAAGACACTAAAAAGTTTTAGAGCCACAGAACAATTATTTGTCAAATGGGTGACACTGAAAGAAATTTTGTCGTATCCTATGTCATTCACCCTAGAAGGTCACTTTTAGTTTACTAGTTTTGTATTTTTCATTTTTAGACTATACTATGCAATAAACACCTAAAATGCTAGAAAGCTCAAGCTCAAACATGCAGTCTCTTTCACCATTATTATTAGAACATCTGATGAACAGGATCTTACTAGCTTTTTATTTTAAACAGTGGTTAAAAATCTATAGTTTTGAGAAAGGCATGGGGATGAACTGTTCGAGAATGAGTTCTAGTGTGTGAGTGCGTATCACTCATGTAGTAGTACTTTTCAGTACTTTTTACTGTTACAAATAAATTATTTCAGACTCTAATTCTTTAGAATTATAAATTTTCTCACTGTACAGGCAGTGTATTTAGATTATCATTGGATGCCATTCATTGAACAAAGCCCACAGTTACTTACCTAACTAGATCTCATGTTCCTGACTTATGGGTCCTGTAACTAGACAGGCATTAGACAGGGGAAAGAACCTAGATCCTAAAATACTAACTCTAGGGTAGAAGAAAGCCTAAAAAATGGCTTTGCTCTCTAAATGTCTACCATAAAAAACCTGAAGCCAAATAGCTTTTTATGTTGAAGAAAAAATGCAATTATGTTCCTTACGCAATGCTGAAGTAGCTTATTTATTAACTTGGACAGGGCTCTCCATTGCTAATACGTATAGTATTATGAAGTGTTTAAAAAATAAGAAAGTACATCATCAAACAACTGAAAGTGGAAAATTTCAGACGTTTTCATTATCTTGAGTAAAACATACTTGATATTATATGGCCATCAGAGGAATTTACTAAACACCTCAGAGTGCTCATCTGAGTAAGGAGAATTTCCAACAACAAGTAGGAGATGTACAGGTGGTTCATGTACTTTGTTCTCCCTTACCGTCATCTTCAGAAGACTTGCCATTTAGAGAGAAACTGAAGAACGATCCATTCATTTTCCCCCAGTGGCTGTCATCTAACTAGCATATATCCTTGCATGTGTTGTAAAATACTTGATTTCCTTTAGAAGTAATTCACAGGTGTGAACTTGCCTCTTAAAATCTGCACTGTTTGAAATTGTGTGCATTAAAGGAATCAACAAGGCACAAATTGTAAAGATACTGTAGCATACAGTACTGCATGTGTTGTATTTGCCCTGTACTGCACAGTGCCTATTCTGAATACCGCATGTGGCGTTCAGCAGCGAAGGGCAAGGTCTTTCCCAGAATGACGTTGAATTTCTCTACTGCAAAACTAACATATTTGTCTTTCGGGTGCACTAAGCAGTCATTAGCCCTTACCTGACACACACTCTATACTAGATTTTGGTATTAACATATTCTGACCATTTAATTGTAAGAACAAGTAAAACATTATGGCACACTACATATTAAAGGAAAGTGCTCGCTGCTCCAAACTCTACCTGTTACACTGTTAAATAATAGTAATGATCATTAGTATCCATTTAGTAGGATAGATTTGCATGGTGCTTTGTAACTATGAAAATAACATTTCAGAGTAGTAATTGGAGAAGTACATACTCTCTAGGGAAATTCTCTGATTATTTAAAGGCAAATTGTCAGGTTTTTTAAATCCTTCTTTCATGACCGCCTGAAGTTTCTTGGTTTTTTAGAATTAAAGTAAAACCTTTAACCACGTGAATATCTTCTTGAAACCTTCAAAGCATCAAGACATAAAATAGTTCCTTATTATTATTATCTAGAAGGCAAGTTCAGTTGCATTCTAGATACCCTATTAATCCCTAAAAAGTTAATATCCCTAAAAATAGTCCAAAAGGATGAGGTTTATGTTCCTTCATTAGGCTACAGCTGGCAAGCACAATAAAAGTAATATTTATGAGTATTTCTGTTGAAGTAGTAAGACTATAACACTCCTCCATCATGTGTATTACTATTTATTTCTATGTTATTTTTTTCTATGTATGCCTTTGTACACAGCTGCTCTTTGGGGAAAAAGAAAGGTGGAAGTGTGATCAGAAAATGATTATGTAATTCCAGAGCCACCTAATCCAGGTGGATACTTTTTCCCAGCACAAGGAAATGTGTATTCAGCTTAGGAGTCTCTTACCCCTCCCTAGCATGCTAGGAACCTCTCTGTCTTGTCGGGACATTATACTGCAGAATCTGCTACAGAACTGCTAAATACAAGCAGCAGCTAGCGCAAATACTAAATGCAGATATACAGCACAAGTTAGTCTTGCAGTTTTTTCCTATTTTTATATTGCTCGCTTGGCTTCAAAACACATTTGCTTCATCAAAATTTTCATTTTGGAGACTGCTGTACATAAAAATTATTTCAATGCACCTTTCCCATCTTCAACACCAGGTCTGAAATCACTTTACAGACAGGGTGTTCTTTTCAGATAAGGCACATAAAAATGAAGAGAACAGCTGAGGTGGTGAGAACTAGAAACAGAAACTCAGACTTTGAAGCCCCATCTAAGCATCCTGTCCTGTGGACCATTCTGTTACTCTTTTAGCACAAACCTCCAGGATAGGTACAAGAACTACAAGTACATTTTTATTAGCATGTTTCCTCTTATCTTTGTGGTAAATGTATGCTGAGTTAGCCATCTTATCCCTGTCTTTAATTCCTTCATATTGGATGAAGAACAACTCCATAGCTGCTATCATGGAGCATACACCAACTGGTTCGTACCAGTTCATATAATGGTTCATACCCCAACTTGTCACATGCCTTGCTCTGCTTATACCATAAATACTGAATGTTCATAGAAGCACTGAAAATACGCTGAATAATCACTTCACAATGTATCTCATATCAAACAACGTCCATTTGATGACTAAGACAATCTTTTTAACCTTGTGATTGGCTGACCTTGGTCATCCAACCCCTCTCTCCCTTGTACATCTCAGAGAGTAGATTGCTCTTGCCCTATGACCTGAAAGTCAAGAAACCCTGACGGTATCGGGACAAGGAAAGAAGGAAATTCAGTACTGCTTGTGGGAAGCTCCCTTCCAGCTGCCTGGCAAATCTAAGCTCAGCTTAATTCAGTCAGTTCATACACCCACTTCCACAGATTGCATAGAGCTCGGTTTTCCAAATGGAGCTGCTTTTGCAAGTGGGAAAGAATTAATAAAGATTTTTTAGTAAATATTTTAGGCACAAGTTACGCATCGTAGAATCATAGAATAATGGTGGTTGGAAGGGACTTTTGGAGATCACCTGAGCCAACCCCTGGCTTAAAGCAGCACCAACTTAATTAGTTTAGTCAGGGTTTTGTTAAGTAAGGTTCTGAGTGTCTCCAAGGGTAGATATTCCACAGCCTCTCTGGACACTTGTTCCAGCATTTGACTACATGTATAGTTTGTGCTAGGGATGATAGTGAGGACATCAGAAGATTATTATGGATTCCTTAGAACCAGAAGAGTAATTAGGTGAGAGATTGATAAAGGTCTCTATCAACTTATTAGCTATTTGTTAAAACTCCTGTTTGTAATTTCATAAACCATTTGCCAGTGGGATCTTAGTATTAAATGTGACTCAGAGGTTTCTTATCGTAAAGTGTGAATTTAAGGTTCCATTCGTATCTGGAAAGCAGCATGGGTGCTGGAGCACCAATGTGTGTTGGTCTCTGCACTCACCCTCAATTAATAACAAGCAGACAGCTGCAGCCTTCCACAGCTTCAGTTTGTGACTGGCATAGTGCCATGCAGGGAAGGTACACTACCCTAGTCCCAGTAAGACAAATGTGGGGAATAAATCTCAGAAATCCTACATTTATTAAAATATAGTGCCTCATCCTACAGAGGCACATGGATCAAAGCCCTCTGCCACATCATTGCTGTAAATGCATCCAGGAGCAGCTGAGGTATTAACACAACCGCCAAGTTAGGAATCTGACTAACAAATACATGGAAAATTTCCTCAGTAATATATTCACTACTTACATATTCAATACTGCTTCGAGTACAGACATTTCTAAATGGTTCCTCAGCTTCATCAGAGTTCCAGTCTCGGTCTGATGCTTGATGCATCTGCATCACCTATCCAACAGAAAGAGAAGATAGCCATCAGCATGGAGATGCGGCACATGCTTCCACGGTAACCCTTGGAGTGATCTGGCAGGCATTTTTAGCAGGATGGCAAGATCTGTACCTGTCCACCAGAGAAACCCCAGTGTGTTCCTTGGGACCCCCCTGAAAGGAGTAATGGATTCCAGTCGATAGCAACCCCTACAACTGGAAGTACCGCCAACACTTGGCTGAAAGCCTATCATCAGGTATAAGAGCGATCTAAAAGAACTATGGATTCAACATTTAACACTTCCTTAGCTTGTGTGCATTACCAAGCTGAAACAGGACTTACTGAGGTCAAGGAATGGTGACCATCTGTTGCCAAAGTCAGCTTTCAAGAGGACTTAGAGCCTAAGGACAGCAGAAGGGCAACCTGTGGTTGTCCCCTCCGCAGCATGCTGTTCTGCTAGCAGCTCCCAGGGGACTCTGCCATTGCCAGAGGAGTTTCATGGTAGCGTGCGGCTGGAGCCTGCCGGCAGTGTGGTGTAGTCAGTCTGACTCACTGCAGCCATTTATACAAGCACAAATGTGTTAGTGCCTTTCATCCACACTGTAAGCAAACATCCTCCTCACACACAGTCCATCTAATTGCTGCAAAACACAGTCTTATGTTAAATCAATGAATATGCTCTTATGCCTTTGCATCTACGGTTTAGAGCACTGTCCCCACTTTTTAAATGCAGATTTCTAACTGGCTGCAGCTCTCAGATACCTGATTTGAAATGCATCCGCCTAATGAAGGCTTACAGCTTGCTTAACTGCCTTTACTACTGTCTTTAAGAGAGTTTGTTCCTTCCAGGCACCAGTAGTAAATTGGTTTCATACTGGACAGAATTTGGATCTCAAACACAAATCTGCAGTGGAAACCAATGCAGTAACTGAGGCCAGAATCTGGGCTACTGACCCTGCTCATCTGAATGCTATTTTTGAGGGGATAATGATGTATTATTCTTCCTTTTGGACAATTATTCCTTCACAGATAATTTTTGAAATTTCATGTGCCATTTTTCTGTGATGTTGCACTGGTATCCTGGATACTTCCTCATAAAATTCTGTGCTCCTATCATGCCATTATAGTTGCCTAAAGCATGTTTCTTTATTCTTTTTTTCTGCTCTACCTTTCTTTTTGGCTCGTTCCCATATTCTGCCATCACATTAGCTTCATTTGTGTAACCAAGAAAATGAAGAATTCTACTGAATTCTGAAAGAAACCTTTGTGTTTCATGACTTCTCTTATTATCCCACTACTTTACAAACTGCTACTTCAGCTTTTCACTTAAAGGATCACCCCTCAACCTTCTATATTGTAAAAAGTTACCTATTTTTAGCCCTTTCCTTCTAAAACCTATCCCTGCGTGGTATTATTCACAAATTTGACTGTTACTACCTTTGCTATATGGATGCTCCAAACCAATTGCTTCCTATTCTAGTTTGGATAGAAAGCATGAAATGGATATAGGATTTATCCTTCTGACATTTCCTTATCCCTGTCCAGGCATTAATGTAACACAGCGAGTTCATTTTCTTCTCCCTCCTCTCAGTGGTGCGGGAGAGATTACCATCCTTCTTCACATTCGGGTGTGTAAGCTGGGAATTCTTTCTGACTTGCTGCTCTGTCAAATGTGTATTGATCATTTCAAAAATACCTGCATCTCCCTGTGTTACAGTAGCTAGAAAACACATAACTTTCACCGGAGATTCTTCACATACCATACCCAAAAATTGCTATTCCACATCCCTTATCTTGGAGTAACTACCTAATACATGCTGTAATTGTCCATTTGTCCTGTTTTCTAATACAGAGCCTTACTTTTATCAAGCTATCGTTTCAATCCAGGGCAGGCTCCTTGAAAATACCTGCAAAGCCATTACATTGTCCTCTTGCAAAGACCCCTGTAAAACTGAGTGCAAAGACTTTGTTAAGGAGAGCTGTTGTACAAT
This sequence comes from Falco biarmicus, assembly GCF_023638135.1. Taxonomy (NCBI): domain Eukaryota; kingdom Metazoa; phylum Chordata; class Aves; order Falconiformes; family Falconidae; genus Falco; species Falco biarmicus. The sequence continues at coordinate 6,568,956 of NC_079302.1, read as the reverse complement.
GGCCACTTAGGCTGACCATTAGCGCCTTGTTAGCCCTCTGAGTGGGCTGTATCCGCCTGGATCTCCCTGGCCTGTAAGCTTTGCAAAGCCAGCGAGCTGCCCTCGGACAGTTCTCAGTTGTCACGCTAAGTTGGTAAAGCCTCTCTGAACAGCTGAAAGCTCGTGCTTACATAGCAATCCTAAGTCCTCAGCACCCAGGGAAACCACCAAGTGACGAACAGCTCCCCAAAACCTAGGCTTGCTCTCTTTCTGTTCAAGTTTACCACTTTGCTGTAAAAGGGTTAAGCAAATATTTTTCTACCTACCACACAAGAACATGTGGTTTATTTTATGACAGTTGTACCAGTAGCATTTGTAAAGCAATGAGTCACTGAGTGGTAGTTCAGCAGAGTAATTCAAATATTTATTTATACTGTATTATAGCTGAACCTTTGTATTTTTTTAATGTGGAATCTTCACTTCTGGCTAAGCTTTGGGATGGATGTAAAAGTGTTGCACTGAAGTCCTGGCCTTAAGTTGAATCTGAATGAGGCCCATATGGTGGAGAAAAAGACTGAGGGCAGTGTACAACAGAACACAAAATAAGCTAGAACTGAACAAGGTAAACAGGAACAAACTGTAAATGAACGTAAAAGAAAACAGCAGGTTTTTTCCTAATGATTTCAGGTGCAGCTTTTATGTAAATTAGTAATTGCTTCCCACATTTCTGGACTTGCTTTAATGTTGGTGAAAATCACCTTTAGTGATAGTCATATTTTTATTTATTCACTACTGCTTACACATTTCACATCTGTTTGGAAACATGAGTATTTTTAACAAATTCCAGGGCAGTTTTACTAAAAGAACTGTGATATGTTCCCATAAACACTGGTTTGCTTAGAAGCCTCTTCAAGTCCTGCTCCCATTCCTATAAACTGCTTTTAAAATAAAAGTAAAAAACCTCACGGTTTAAGTCCCGGGGACTCCCACTTGGATTTTACTTGCATCTAAGTAAAGGGGGAATAACTCTGCTGAATTGCAGTACTGTGAAGGAAGCATAGGCAGAATCAGGTCCTTAACAGGTTGTGCTGAACTTTGCTTTTCTGATAAACATACATGTTTCCCCTACACATTCTTTCAGACAGTATAAAATTCAGACAGTATAAAATTCAGATTCAAACTGGAGAATCCCATTGAACTGAGCCGAGAAACACGTGAGGAAGAAGTCCATGGTATTAGAAAGCTGAGAGCCATACATGTGTCCAAAACAGCCAGCTCTTTGTAGAGCTTAGCAAAATATTTTGTCTCCTTGAATTTAGATTTCTCGTTCATCTTTTAGTCTTCTGTGCTTGTCACAGAGACAGACTGTACAAGTACAGTTCTGCTTACAGCAAACTTCATGCATGTGCCAATTCTCTTAGATTAGCAGCATACACTAACTGTGTTTTTAAATTTCGCTTATGATAGTAAATAGGAATAGCATTTATTTTTTACTTTCTTGGTCGACAAACCAAGAAAATTTCTGTTGTTTCTAAATTTAAACTGTGCATTATAATGTGCAAAACAAATCTAGCAGTATAGTAAAATCTACCAGCTGTACTTTAGTACTGAAATAAAAGTAAGCATTCATCATCAAATTCGAATGTTTGAGAGAGCATTCTAACAGATTCATTCTGAAATAAGTGGCACTAGCAAGTTTGTAGAGGGTGTGTGGAGACCTGACCACTTTTTAACATAAAGGACACCAAGAATTTGGTATGCCCTGCTTCTTGCTTTCCTTTCCTTACGGAATATCAGCATGGAAATATAATAACGAACTGGTTTATTTTACAAAAGAAACCACAGATTTGATAAATGAAATGCATCATTATGCTTTAAAATCAATAGACCCCACCCCGTGTTCTTTGGATTTCCACATAAGTTGTACGTGTTGATTAATGTTTGTAAGTGAAAGGGTTAAACCATGTACGGAGGAACAGCCCTAAAGAGATGGCTCCCACATTGCATTCCCAGCTCTTTTGATGACAGGGGTGCACACGTGGACTGCAAAGGGAAAAATCCTGTGCTTCCTCTGTATAAAGAACATTGTCAAGATTACTTTAACCCACTGCTAAAGAATGCCTTTATTTTTTAGTGCGCATTTCTTGCACCTTTGAAAACTGCCTTGCTTTCCAAATGAAAACCTAAAATATTTTTTACAAAATGGTTACATTGAAGAATGAACAGCTGTTTGCTATGCAACCTATCAGCAATGAGCCTGGGGAAGAAATATGTTCTGTATTATGAACATAGCCAATATGAAAGTGTTTATATGATGTAATTGCCTACAGTGACGGGGACTATACATGTTGACCAAGAAGTCCCTTCCCCCTATGTCATCTTGTCAATTTTCCTTTTCCAGCCCTTTCCCAAGGGACAGTATCAGTCTATACAAAAATGCCCTTCTTCCAGTGCAAGATTCTTGTGTCTATTAGTATTATTATTCCAGTTTGGTCCAAAACCCACAATGATTGAGGCGCTTCCACCACAGGTATTATTTACATACATACACTTAAATATCCTAATAAAAGTTAGTTATTTAGATTACATCTTTAAATCTATAGCAAGAGAGGGAAATGGCTTTAACAGAGTCCTGACCAGGTGAAAGCTGCTGTAAACAAAATGGGAGAAGGGCACAAAACCAGGTTCTGTTAGTAGAATCAGCAACAGGGACAGATGACATCAAGGGGAAAACACAGCCCTCGTGTGGAACCAGGCAGTTGATGTGGCATCAGGGCAGTTTTCAGCTAGTAAGGAACAACAGAGACCAGACCAGAATTCCAGGTTCAATGAGACTGAATTTCAGAGAAAGGCGGGACTTCCAAGAAAAATGATGTGAGGTCATTAGAGATGAGTCTACACGGAAGCTGCGGCTGGCTCTTTTTCTGCAAGCTTTCAGCTAGGGCTTCATTTGATCTGGACTGCTAATAAAGGCAAGCTCCTTCTTCCAGAAGACTCCTTACACAAAGAGGAAATCACGTTGCTTGCCTAAGCGCCTCAACTGAATCTTTCAGTTTCTTTAAAACACCTGAATGCCAGAGAAGGTAACTAGCAGTGTGTACTCATGCAGGCAAAATGCTGCGTCCGGAGAAGTCTCAGGAATGTGAAAACACCACTTTTAGCAGTAGTTTCTAATTGCCACGTCACTACTGTAACATACAACTAACTTGCAGTGGTTTCTGGGTTTCTACATAAACCTGGACCATGGAGTCATGTAGCTGGAAGCCTCTACAGCGTTGCTGCCTATCAGGAGCGGAAGATCAAAGATCCAGCCTTACGTACAGTGAGCAGCAGGAGCTTTTACAGCACGCAGTTGTTCTGTTGTAAGTCTTCGCAGTTGTTCTGTTGTAAGTCTTCGTATGTATGTGTTGGAGGACGTACACCTAATGCGGTGGTTTGCAACCATGCGTAATATAAGGCTTGATGAGCTTTTTCCAGTGAAAATGCGGAACTTTGGGGATTTCCCTAGCAAGTTTAAGACCTCTTTTGATTCTAAGAAGGTTGTAGAAAATTAAAAATCTATATGCTTAAGAAGAGAAAAAAGGAACTGAATAAAAAGCAGTGTCTTCTTGACATTAATGGGGTGTTCACTGAAATTCCTGCGAAGATGTCATTTGATGTTTTCCCTGTGAATAGTTCAGATGAGGAATGTCTTCTCTTTCATTTTTATTACTATCTAGCCCTTTCACTTTCATTTTGACCTTCCAGGTAACTACACAAATTTGCTGCTGGGAGGGGGTGGGTGTCACTAGCTGGCACATTGATTGGCCCTACGTTTTAAACTGTGGGTCAGATTCTGAAGAGAGACCCAGCATCCATTCCAGTATTATTTTTCTAATGTGAATACTGACTGCTTCACAAGATACAGTGCCATATTTTTTGTACATCTGGAACAAATGCTCCAATTACCAGATTTTGAGAATTTAAATACAAATAGAAGAGGAACACAAATAACTTACAAATGCAAGCAAGCAAGAGTGTTGCAACTAATGAGACACATTATTTCTAAGCAGAGGTAACAAAAAGGAGGAAGTTAGGGCAGTCATGAATTTTTAGAAGACAGACATGTTGAATCAGATGGCCTTTATCTCTCTCAGAAATCTTACTGCCTTTCTTTCCTTGGCACTTCCTTCAAATACCCTTCCAACACCCTGAGGCACAACATGGGACAAAGGCCTCCAATGAAAAAAACACATAAACCAGTGCAAGTCCTGTAATTTATAGTAATGAAAAGCAGTTTTTCTAGTGTATGTCATGAAATCAGTCTGCTGCCCTGTACAGTACACTAACAGAGACCATCTGAGCATCACAGATTACAGTTTAAATTGTTTACATAGGTGCACATGGCAAGAAGAGGAGATGACATGTACTTATTTTGGAAATCACTAAGTAGACAGGCAGTCCTCCAAACCTTTCTGGAGGTTAACTGATCTCCTGGAAGCTGTCTTCTAGGAACGTAAGGATTTTTATTTATGCTCTTTAGAACTGTGAACTGTAAGATACGCTGTTCTGACTTTACAGTTATACCTGTAGAAAAAATTCAATAGGAGTTACCCTCTTTTAACTTAGCCTAGGTGGACGGTTGTTTGGTGTTTTGGTGGGTTTTGTAGGGTTTTTTTATAAGTGGACGGTAACACTGCACTGTTAAATGAGTGATTTTGACCCTGAATCTTCTGTGAAGGAAGATGTGTATTGTACCTGCATATATAAGCACAACACTAAGTTTATTAAGCTCTACATATTTGTACTGTAATTGATTATTATTTTTTTTTTATTTCACATTGTTCAGAATACAATTATTTTTCTTTTTTAAAAAATAGGCTTTTATTATGATTTTCATCCTAGTTTGTGCAGCTGTGTATAGAGCTAGGTTTAAGGCTAGTTGGAAGATAAAAACTGTGTTTGTTGCAAGTGCATTTGCACAGATGCCATGGTCTCGTTCTATCGGTTCTCTTTAAACACATTTATATGGTGATATATCAGCACCTCAACTCATCCGAAATTAGACAAGAGGGGCATATAGAAAGAATGTAGAAAAAAGGCAAGTAATGGTGTATGTCAATCCTAACACTCTCTTAACTGTTGATACACCTGCAAACTTTGTTTGCAGTCATTTCACTTTTAATAAATTTAATTACTTAGTTTTCCAAACCAAATATAGTGAATTCAAGGATGTGGCAAACTGCATCTACTAAGGTCACTTTTGGAAGATGTCATTCGGTTCTTGTTAAAGGCAGAACTGAGGGGACAAATGGAAAATCAGACATTGAAACCATAGGTATTTTTCTGCATATTCTCAGGACTGTGTTTTGCTTATTCTAGGGAAGGAATGAAAGTATTATTTCTATTAATCACTAGCTGTCACAGAAATATTTCTCATTAAGAAAGCTCATATGAATCTGTGTAACCTTAAGTAAATGCGAAATATTATTACTTTATATACTACCCGTTAAAACAAATATTCATCATTAAAAAAACAAAGTAGTGATGTTTGTTATTACTGTGGACTGTGAATAGAAGGAGACTGGGACAGAAAGTACCAGGTGTGGGTAAAACCCTGATATTTATGCCTACACTGAAGCACTTCACTGTATGTGGTGAAGGAGCACAGTGGCACTTTGCGGGGAATAAGTATCAGTGAAGAACTTAAAGCCCCAAGAAAGAAAAGGGACCATGTTGAGAGGTCAAGTACATTCGATGCTACCCTCAAATGCATTCAGTAATGAACAATGAGGCAGTAATGAGGATGAGGCAAATATCTACTCAGACTTTTTATGCATCATTAGTCAAGACAGTGGGTATGATGGCTGAACCAAAATACTCAAGGAAAACAACTAATTTTGGATCAAGCCACATTTTTTTCATTTTCTCCCCAGCAAAACAATAAATTGAAAAGAGGGTTGACCAGAAACAAAACATTGTCTTCAGCTTATTTAGTCCCTCTTCATTTTAGTTTTGCTACATAAATTAGAAGTGAAACATTGACAGTTTTGTTCTGAAAATCTTGTAATGAAAAGCTTAGTCTCTCCTAAATATATTTCCTTTCTGAACGTTTTTTCTAAAACCATTTATGAAATTTGACCCAATTTCATAAATACTTTTATTCTCCCTTCATGATGTGTTGAACTGGTTAATCACATTCTCCATTGCCAGTATTTTGTTTCCCGGGAATAAAGACCACTCATGTTTTTATCCTCTTAATTGAAATGCGTAATGCCTCATCACCAAAATATTTGAATGTTTTCCATATTAAAAAAACGCTCTCCACAAAACCTCTTCCCTTCACTTTTCCTGCATGTAGTAGAACAACAATGCAAAAATGAGAAATCAGTATAGTTAAATTTAAAGATATGTGCATGAGTGACAAAAGCTGAGGTTGAAGAGATGGTTTTTGTACATGGTTCTGAGAATGGCAAAGTATTTGTCCTTCCTCAGGTTCTTCCTTCACTGAGCAGGTGGAGGAATGCAACTGGTGTAATCCCTCAAAAGGAAGACAAATTACTCCAAGGTAGCATCAGCCTGACACAGTCTGTGTTCCAAGTCCAAATTCCTGAATGAAAACGGGAGGGGAAGGCATGTATTGTTTAGCTACTACAGACGGAATAGCACTAAACCAAATTCTCTACAGTAATGATAGCTGTGGTCTACTGAATTTAGCAGCAATTTCTTTTTTTCCTCAGGACACATACATATATATGTGTGTGTGTGTATATATATACGTATGTTTTGCTCCTTGGTAGAGTAAGCTGCAGTAATTAAAGCAACAAATCCACCAACAATCCACACACCTCTACAGAGTTCCATGGTTCAAATGTACAGTCTTTCTGGCTAGCCCCAGACGGGAGGATGAGAAGTATTTTAAAGCCAGAGATAATTTGGATAGCTGCTCTCTATAAAGTCAACAAAATCATAAGTCTATTAGTTTGACATTTGAAAGCCACACACCCCAAATGAAGACCAAAAAAAAAAAAAAATAAAAAAAGCTGGTCGGTTGTTTGTTTTTGTTTTTTTTTGTGAGGACTTTTCCCTCTTTTTAGACAAACGATTTCAGACTTGCCTGGACTGAGCTGCAGCTAATTGTTTTGCCATGCTGAGCAATCCTGAAGGGGACTGTGCTAAATTCAGAGTAAAGAGGATGCCTTGTTTTGCTTCTCTGGTGGTTCTATGCAGATATTTGATAAGACAAAGCACAGGAACGAGCTGTTTGGGATGCTGCAGTCGAGTGCCCTGGAGATGGAGTAAAGCTGTCCACTATGACTTAGACACAGATATCTTAGCACAGTTCCCACATAAATGAATTGAGATAGAAGTATAATGTTTAGTTGCTAATTACATTTAGACTCCTTTGGGGAACCCACCAAGATTTCTATGAATGTACAGTTCCAGCCAGTGAGCAGACAGAATTAATCCATTGGTTTGCTCTAACAGGGGACCTAAAAAGAACAATTACTTACACTGCTGTGATTGCCCTTCTTCAAGGTTAAATTCTCCATACAGATTCCACTGTTGTTCACATCAGATGATTTTTATTTGAAGAGCCCTGAAAGCTATTACATTAGCTATCCACTTATTTATTTTTGCTAAATTAACAATAGTGCTTTTGGTTAATGATAACGATTTATATTTTTTTCATTGGTGGCATCTTTATCCTTTATAAGCCACATTTTAAAAATATAAAAACATTAAAAAAATCGGAAAATAAAACTTGGGAGAGACTTCAAAAGGTTTTCTCATCATAACCCGATTTTCCAGCAATGACTTTTGATGACAGATGTTTGTCTAACAAAACCTGTTTGTTCTAAAAACCCTCCATACCTGCCACACATTACCTATTCCAATGCTTAATTCTTACTGCCTTTACAACATTTTTCTTAATGACTTGATCTGAATTTCACTTGATGCAATTTAAACTCATGATGTGCGTCCCCTGATTGTGCTTGGGTTTTCATACGCCGTCTCCTTCTAGTTGAGACGCTGCCAGTGCTGAGACAGCACAAAGATTTCTTCAGTTGTACCGTCCATTTTCCACAACAGCATGATACTGTTAATTCTCATTCAGTTTGTAGTCCCAATACAGTCCCTTATCCCTTGGTGCGGAAATGTGCCTTAAACTGACATTCTCTGGCATAGGTTCATCAAATTCATTACTTCTGCGTAAGAATCCTGCCTTTATGCCTTTCGTTTCCTTTTTTTTAATTAGTGCACTCGCAATTTTTGTGTATTTACTCAAATACTGCATTCATATACATATACATGTACAAATATACATATTTGTAAGTTGGAAGTAGCAAAGTGGATGCACACTAATGCAAGTAAGATCTCTGGTGTAAAATACTGTCATTTGTTATAGTGAGTTCTCTGTTCAAGAGAGTTTCCAAGACATGAAGAAATATGGGGATGTTCATAGGGAAACCATGTGTGGATTGAGGAGAATGATCAGGAACTGACGATGTAGCAAAAGATGCAATATTTAGCTCTTTCAGACAAGAGGTAGCTGAGGAATGTAACAGTAATAATCTCGTTTTGCAACCTGATTCTCAAAAAAATCATACATTCATTAACACTATGGCTATTGCAGGTTCCCCGATTAGACTTGACCAGGTGTTTATGTCTCTTCCTAATGTTTTCAGAAGGGGAAATGGCCTTGCTGTCAAAATACCACGTTCCTCTCCTGCACCGCCAGGTCTGTTCATGGGAATTCTTTGTCGAACAGACACATGTAACACTGATTCCTAAACGTTACGTCAAGCAGTTTGTACACACATCAAGTAGGTTCTCCTCAGCAGTCAGCATGGTCTATATACATCCAATGGGACTGCATCCTATGAAAATAAGGTAAATTTAAATCTGTAAAATAGATTGCCACATTTTGGCTAGCTTGGTTAGGCTTTCCATGTCAGTGCATATCTTAGGCATTGTATTTCAGGAGAATCTTACTAATACTAAGGTGCCTTTACAGTGTCAGGGAGGCCTTCCTAGCTGTAAATGAAGAACATAATTTTCATGACCAAACTATTTTTCTTTCTAATACAGTATTTTTGTTTTTTTCTTTTAGGTAGAGAGGATTGTAGACAAAAGGAAGAACAAGAAGGGCAAATGGGAATATCTCATCAGGTGGAAAGGGTACGGAAGCAATGAAGACACCTGGGAACCTGAACATCATCTATTACATTGTGAGGAATTTATTGATGAGTTCAATGGACTACATGTTACTAGAGAAAAGCGATCGAGACATGGGAAACAGGCCAGCGCTCCAAAATTTTTGCGGGAAAGCCGAGGGACATCTGTTGAGAAAATGTCACATAGACCTTCTGAATCTGGGAAGTCTAAAGGGTCAACACACAAAAGAAAGAGAATTAATCCATCTCTTCAAAAACAGAAAAGAGGATACGCAGCAAAGCCAGCATCTGCTAATGACAGGGCTGCTAAAACTGTGACTTACCGAACTACTCCCAGCGGTTTACAGATCATGCCACTGAAAAAGCCACATAATGGTCTGCAGAATGGAGATGGCAGTCATGAAAAAGATTCTAGGCATTTTGGGAATGGCTCACAACAGCAAAACGTGGATTTAAATGATCACGAAGGAGAACAAAATTTGCCCAGTGTGTTGGAAGTTAGTAATGATTCACCTGTTGTGAATGGAATTGGTATGTGATTTAAACAGCTACGGTCTTTCGGGGGGTGGGGGGTGGGGGGGGTGTTTAATTGCGGCAACTGCAAATAGAGAGGCCACTCATGGAAAAATCATTGTCACGCTCCACAAGTGATATGGAGAGAGCGTGAGGTTTCACACTCTTTCCCAATGTGTTATACCATTTTTTTATCAGTTGGCTGCCCTCCTTCTATTTCCCAAGGAGTGACATGAAGCAGTGGGGTTTGTTACCTGCCTTTGCAGTATAAAGTCCTTGTGAGGAAATGATGACAAGGCACCGAGTAGGAATGACAGCTGAGATATGTATAATACTGCAGCTTTGATTTTGCGTATGACCAAGTCACAAATCACTTCTCAGTTACTTGTGGGCTCAGACCCAGTGGTCTAGAAAGATCAGGATGATTTTAAAAGCAAAATCCATACTGCTGTTGCTAAAGTATCCTAGTGGAATGGCTGAATACCATTCCAGTTCCTCAGTATTAATGCTCGTCATATTCAGGAGTACTCAGAACTGCCAGGTCCTTGTCTCTGACTGTGACTGGATACATCAGTAGTTGCAAGACATACTTGATGGGAAGTTACAAACAGCCTCAAAATAAACAAGAAGAAAGAGGAGACATTTCTTTCTGATCCTCATAGTTACCCAATAGCTTAGTTGTCAAAGAATAAAGGTTTATGTTCTTTATAGATGCTGTTCAGCTTAATGCAACTAAGTAGCTCCTCATTATCTATGTGTGTCCAATTCTTTGAGGTTTGGGGGTTTTTTTCCAATTTTTTCCAATTCAAAATTCCAATGCAAAATTTAAAGCCTCAGTGGTGCTTTGTGGCAGTAATTTCAGGAGTTAACAATGAGGTGTACATTTTATTTGATCAGGTTTTGGGGTTTGTGGGTTTGTTTGGGCTTTTTTTTTTTTTTTGACCTTTACTTTCATTGAAGAAGTTCTTGTCCCTATACGAAGGGATAAAGTGGAAGGTATCCCGTCAATCATTAGGCAGCCCTAGCTTTTTTAGCCTTCCTACCATGTGGAAGTCTTTCCAGATTCCTAGTAGTTTTCCGTATCCTCTTGTGCCTTTGGTGTGTGGGGGTTTTTTAATACCTTTTAAAAACAGCAGGAGCTGTTCCAAATGGTTTCCTACTGCTTACTGATATAGTGGCGATACAACCTTTTGAGTATTATTTTTTTCTGCTGTTACACACTGCATAAAGGTTTGCATTGAGGATACACAGTTGCTCTTAGGGTTTTTTTCTTTGCTGGTTACAGTTAATTTAGAACACAGCTATATGTATGATTCTTTTCATTATGCATTTAATCTGCTTTACTGTTGCCAATTCACCTTTTTCTTATGACTCAGTGAAGCTCTTCAAAATTTTGTTCTGGTTTTTACTCTACTTATTTTGTATTCCCTTCAAATTTTCCTCTCATACTTCTCTTCCCAGTTCATTAATACGTACATTAAATAAACTAATCCTTCTGCAGGTCCTTGGGGCAGCCAACTACTAATCATTTGACATGATGAAAAGTAACCATTTGTTCCAATTATTTATTTTTATTAGCCACTTTCTATAGCCCATGATAGCACTCATTTCCTTAACAGCTTCTTGTGAATTGCTCTGCCAAAAACTTTTCAAAAGTCAATATAAATCGTATCTCTTTGCTTTCCATTTTCCACCCTACTGGCAACCTAGCAAATGCTACTTGATTTGGGAAGTAGGACTGACCTTGCCCAGTCTAGTTGATTACATTCTATAACTACCGGGATCTTTCAAGCCAGGCATCAAATATCTTCTTACAGACTCCCAAACCAGCAAAATGCGTGGTCAGCTTTAAATGCCTACGTAGCCCTGCTGATGTCAATGACACCTCAAACTGAGAGCGCAGGCTTCTGTATTTTGATGACTTTGAGCTCATACAGGAGTGCTGACAAAGTTACCTGCTTCTTTAAAAAGACTTGCGTATCTAGTTACAGATGTGTATAAAGTTATTTTTCTTTGCTTTCTTACTGTTTCTAATGAAGTTTTTTTATCATTTGTTTTATGTTATTCGTTGGGGAAGTTCTTAGACAAAATGTGTCTTTAAAATGCATTAATTCCCATATTTTAGAATCTCTTTTTTTAAAACAAAAAACAAAGGGCCACAAAGAACTATGAAGTCAAATAAGTCTTTCATTTCTCCCCACGAGAGCTAATGAATGGCATCCATCAGCCCCTGTTTGAATAATCCCTGTAAGAGAGCTCTATTTCAGTAGAAAGCTGCTTTGCGTAAGCACCCAGGTGTTCTGCCATGCACAGAGGGCTCCTGGTCTAACAGCTGATGTCTGCAGCTCCTTGAAAAAGTTCCTTTATGACTGTTTTTGCATTCTCCAAATCCACCGCTTCTGTATTTTGCTGTCCTTTCTCCCTTGCATTCTGACCTCCCTGTAAGCAAAAGCAAGCAATCTTTAAATCTCTACCTGGTTCTCATCTGAAAAACCCATAGTCAGCAGCACTCCCAAGGTCAGAAATCCCTCCGGTCTTGCTTTGTGATACCCAGCGCATTCACAGTGGAGAAAACCACAAAGAGGAGAGATGAGGCTACCAAAGTAAGAGCAGGCAGAAACTGATGAAGAAGGGTCAAAATAAAAATACTAGCTTTTTTTCCTAATATTGCCCTATAAGTTTGAGAGAAGTCACATTTTCTGATACAGGATTTTACATCATTTGAAATGTCAGATTGAAGAAACTTACACTACTCTTCAGCAAGTCCAGCAATTTACTGAACTCCATCAGTATTCACACTCACAGGGAAGCAGCCCAGAAGATGCCAATGTGATTCTGCCATGTGTCCTGTTAGTATCCCAAACTCATTTTAATTGGGATAGATGTCACATGAAAACTGGTCTGAAATTTTACGAATTCCAAATAAAGAAAGTTTCAGGGGAAAAAAAATGCCAATTTGTTGTATAACAGAAGTTTTGTTCCAAACATCTTGCGTTTCAAAACTTTCTCCAAATCTGAGCCAGGGTCCCAAGGCTTTGTCCCTTGAGACCGGGAGCAATGTGGCAGTCTGCTTGGCAGCGCTCCCACGTTTAGCTTCGAGGCGGCCAGCTATGCCAGAGGTTTCAGGCAGTCTGCCACAGAGTCTGCGAGTCGAAAGCGCGGCATGCCCCATCAGCGCCCGCAGGGCTCCCGGGCACTATATGCAGAACACAGAGGGAACACGGAGGACCTGGGTTTGGCTCCCAGAAGCTGTGGCTCCTGGGCAGCCCCATGCAGAATCCAGTGAAGCTGGCATTTGTGTCAGCTTTGAGATTGCCTGTACGGAGCCCAAATGAATGTCAGACTCATTTCACAGTGAAGCGTAAGGGTGCACCAGTCGTGTGTGTAGAAAGTTTAAGCTGGGCTTGAGATGAAGCCTAGGTTCAGAAAACTCAAAAATTCCTCACAACTTGAAAACTCATTTATAGGCCCAGCTCTGCTGCCAGTGTTGGCCTGTAGTTGAAGGCCTTCAAAACGCATCAACTTGAACCAGTATTCTTTCATATCATAATAATGTTTAGCTACCAGCATACTGAACCAAGCAATATAATTAGTAACTTATAAACTATAACTAATCAAAAAGTATCTTCATTTGTTTGTCTGTGGCATGCCATTTCTATTGAAACAAATAATAGCTATTTGAAAATTAGGTTTTGATGACTCCTTGAATGGAGTTCCACCAGCCTGTGTTTCGTTTTGTGTAGACATTCACTCGGGTACCAGCGTTTCCTGATCAACCTATAGGTAAAACTCTCCCCAGTAAGCTATTTACCCCAGAAGGATGGCTGTATACCTACAGATGTATGCACAAAATCATATATGCACCCCTGTGGAGGCCTGGAGCCTTGCTGAAGTTGGGAAAGACCTTTCCCACCAAAACCTCTCCTCTACCTTCCACACATCCTGTCATAAGGAGAGTAGAGTCATCTTCACTGACAGTTATTTAAGGGTCTGCAAATTGGAAAATGTTGAAAAAGTCTGTGGGACAACATCCAGTGATGCTCTCAGGAGTTAACAGTACCATTCTTTCTGATTACATATATCGTCTTCTATTACCACATTTCTCTTTCTCTCCAGATATTGTAATTGAGAGTGATTGTTTTGTCAAGTTTCTTGACAGCATCAAAAAACATTCCCTTTTAATTTTGTCTCTCCTTTTTCTACATCACTCTGTTTCTGTACCATCTGCTGAAGAATTTTTGCTTGTCACGTATCACTAACCACTGTTTTTCTCCATTAGGAAAATCTTTGTAGTCTCATGGTGCCCTTAATTTAAATACTCTCTGTGAACTTAGTCACTGCTTCCTCTTGTTTTTTTAGCTTGTTCTGTTTTATTTATTCTGGAGCAATACTGGCAGTAAAAGACAACCAAATATGCTTGCTTTCTCGGTTTGGATAAAAACTCATTGCTTTTAGATATCTTACAGATGCTCCTTTAGTGAAGAAGTCTGAAATTATTAGTAAATTATCAACAGATCACTGCTTTTAAGTATGCACAGTATTAACCATTACCCACAAGAAAGACAGAAAGGAGACAGAAAAAGGCTATGGGGAAGACTGAGGAATGCCAAGCTGTTTTACCAGGAAGAGTAAGGCAGCATGGTTTATTTCACCTAGAAAAATTAAAGCCCTAACTCCATGATCTTTTTCATTCAGCTTAAATGCATGCTGCTCACAAAAGGAACAGTCCCACTCTCCTTCCCAGGATATCCTGATCGTTATTCCCATCCCTTCCCCTGCACCTGTTTTAGTACTCTTGAGGCTACAAGGCAAACCTGATCTGTTTGAAAATTAACAGTTTGGCTGGGTGAGTTTCCAGCCAGAAGAGTTCATCTGGTCAGTTGACTACCTGCATGCTAGTACCAGCACAAGGATCACTAGGTAGAGTGGTGGCACAGAGCCACTGAAACTGTGATGAAACACTAAGACAAGATATATCTGAAAATAACAGTAGCTTGAGGTGTCCTCTTGTATTGGATAGCAGCAGTGGAAGGAGATGGGGACATCTGAATCCTCCAAAGCGCTGAGTGATCTGAGGCTCATTGCGATCTTTTCTCTCTTCCCTTTCCTACTCTCTGACTGCCTCATCTTTTTAGACTATAAATTTCTAATGTTTTCTGCAGTGCCTAGTATAATGGAGCCCCAGTCTCAGACTCAATCTGGAGTCTTTAAGCACTTTCTGGTACCAACAGCAGCAGCAGTAACATCATTGCAAGTTGTCCCCTTTGACAGTAGTGGAGTGCTAGAGAAGACCCAGGGACAGGCAACTAAACCGCAGAGGATTACAAGAATAAAAGAAGGCTTCAGTATGGAGAAGGGGAGGCTGAGGGGGAGTGTGATCAAAGTTTACAAAATCATCAAGGCCTCAGATAAAGTGAATGCAGAACTGTCGTTCACTAAACCCCTCAACAACAGAACTAGGGACCACTCACTGAAACTGGTAGAACATCAGATAAAAGCACAGATGAAAGAAAATTCTTCTCTGTGTAGTGGCTACACAACTTCTCCAACTCATACCATAGGAAGCTGTGGAGACAGGCAGCATCAACAGGCTCAAAAGGGGATTAGAGAAAGCCTTGAAAAGGTCCACAAGCAAATACCGAAGGAAACAGGAAGGTTGAAGCCTCTCATATTCCTATACAACACTTAGGGATGATACTAGGGCAGACTGCAGAAAGTGGCCCAGTTTGCATTTTCTCCTTAAGTAGCATCCTTTACTGCCATTCCTGGAGGATGATTAATAGATGCACCAGTGGTCTGGGAATATCTCAAGTTCCCTTAAAAAATATTGAAAGTGCTGATTAAAAACAAGGTGATAATTAAACTCCCACTAAGGAAGAAGTATTTTCTCCCCTTCTGCTTTCTTTTTATACTTAGACTGAGCATCAAATACTCACTACTAAGCCAGTAAACCACATTTAGAGGTACTGTAAGCTTACGTAATTTGTGACATCCTTCATTTGTTTTACATGCAGCAAGATTGCTTTGAGAATGTCTCTTTTTTCCTACGTCACAGTCATTTTTCATCTTGATATATTAAGGCAGTGTTACCCTTGTGTGCATTAAGCAGGTGCTAACTATTAACCCTCATGCAGAGAAAATCTGGGTGCTTTGGTGGCTCCAGAGCAAAGCTTCAGTAGCTCCATTACATCCATGCAGCGGGCATGCAAAATTGGCCTGGTTTCACATGAGTGTTGTCTTTAGATTTTGCTGATCATTTTTTCCAGTTTATCAGATTAAACAAGATTACAGGGCTGTGCTGTATATACTACTGAAACAACAATTTACCCGCTATATGTTGCTCTGTTAATCATCTATTCTTGGAAATTACACTTTTCCGTTTCTGTTTCTCTTATATGTAATTTAGATCTTTCCTCTGGTTAAATTTATGTCTGCTGGCGTGCAGATAGTTAAAATATAGTGGTAAGATCTTTAGTTTCTTACATCATGTATTTAATTTACATCCTGGATACATTATTCAAACAAAGGAATACAACAAAAACATAAACAAAATTATTACTATGAGGCTTTTTGTTGAGCTTGATAATTTGTGTGAATTAATCTTCTGCTATTCTCTTAGCATCTGTATTTAAAATAGATGAGGCATAATCTTCAACACTAGGTTGATAATCAGTACAGGTAGTCTGACACTTCTTCCATTCAATGTTCATTTGTGCCTCTGATTTTGTAAGCTTTTTGCACTTTTTTGTGAGACTGAACTCTTCACATCTTAGTAGTTTATTGCTGGGTCAAGCAACATAGTAAGGACTGAATAGATAAAAATGTAATATTTAAAAGTCTGTCTCAGTCAAATAAGTAATTTGTTGCAGTGTATTATTCCCAATGACACTAGTTTTCCATTAGTAATTTCTTAAGTTGATTTTTGTTTGTAAGAATACATGTCAAAATATATGCAGTTGCAAAACCTTATTCATAATTTTTAAGATACAAGCACATGGTAATTTCTGCACTTGTAGATAAATCTTGTCAAGAAAACAAATTTCAAATTCTGCTGGCTTCAAATTACTTCTTTTCAAATTGATGATCTAATGTAATTTGTCAGTGTTTGCATTGCACCAGTTGAATCCTCCATTCAATATAATAAGGTGATGCTTTAGGTATCTCTTAATTTAACATAAAAAGAGGTTTATGATTGACTGAAATAGCTGACTTTTTAACAAACATGCATTTCTGTGTGTTTGTACACATAGATATATGTGTACACGCATGCACACATTACATGACAAGGCCCAATGACGCACCAGTTAAATACTATTAAGCACTCTATATATCTTAACATTATGTATCGTAACTGCAGGGTATATATACAGGCATTTCACACACTATGAACAATCCTACAGGTCACTTCCAGCTGTGGGGTATCAGGCAATTCAGTTACCAGCATAAACGTTAAGTAGAAACATAGCTAATCCAGAGTGAAGGTAAGTGGTTTTCGTTTGGAGAATAATCTGTTACGAATTCACCATTCAATTCTGTTCCAACAGAGCACTTTTAATTGGATAGTGGTCATTTAAACGATACAATTTAAATCTATGTTCTAATAGTCATGTCATCTGCCCTTTAAAAATTCCTGGCTATTTGATACCAGAAGCTGGAACAGGTCAGCTTTGGCAGGAGTAAAGAACAGAACAAACAAAGGTGTTTTCATTCAGCTCTTTCTTGGCCTTTCTTAAATACACCGTATTGTGGGCTCATGTCTATTTAAACAAAAAACAGATTTGGAAACTATTCCAATGAACAGAGTGACTTTAATCTCTGTTCCTCAGGAGCCTGTCTCTGCTTTACTTTCAATGGCAATAGTGTGAAACATCTGCAATTAGAAAAGGAGTATTGCATAAAAATCTTGTACAGATATTTCCACCATTCTGGCTCAGCATTGTTACCAATCATAATATATTGCCTATTACAGAAGAACTGTAAATATAAACAAAGTAATAGTTTACAGTTCATACACAGTGTAAGTCAGAATAAACCGTCTTTTAAAACTGACATACTTTTAGCCTCATTTGTTTTTAAGGAGGAACTGTATCATGTCAGTTCCCTTTCTTTCCTAAGCTGGATAGCCTCCAAAATGGCATCAGCATTACTATTTCCTATGTACAAAGTCCAATATTAATATCGTACCTGTTTGTCAAAAGGCAGTAATTACTGTTCCTGTAAAAGGTAATGCGCAGACGCTCGGGATCAGAGCAGGGGACAGCTAACTGCTACTTCTAACACCAGCCACAAGGATACGTGGAAGAAAATGCCAGTTGTGGCAGCTTAGTAAGAACTCCCCTGACTTACTGTCACATAGAGGTGTGCACCAGGTGTGTAGTCACGTTGTCCTTGGAATCTGGTCATGACTTTCTGGTCACCATAAAAGGAAGAAAATGTAACTTCAAAAGATGGGATTTGGAATAAACCTGTCATGTCAAGTTTTTCCAAAGCTGAATCAGAACCTTCCTATGAATTCATGGATCACCCCAAATGCATGTGAAAGACTGCGGTGCAGTTGTTTTCATCTTCAAAGCAAAACTGATCCCATTAGGAGTACCAGTCCTACGTGCTACAGTTCATTAGATCTAGAGGTTGTCTGATCAAAGAAGAAAAAGTACTGCGTGTTGGAATATAGAATAGGAAGGATGGCTTGAGGCCAAATTTGGCTAGCCAGGCATATTTCTGATTTACCAAATTTATCACATAGAGGCTGTTGTAAATACTGAGCTAGAAAGTATCACTCTATTTCTTTGAAGGCATAGACATAATTGTGCTTTGATTCTTTCCATCTGAAAGGTTCTTCTCTGGCCAATGGAAGCTTGAATCTACACAGCACTGTGAAAAGGAAACTGGATGGAGAGAAAGATTATGTCTTTGATAAGAGACTGAGATACAGTGTGCGTCAAAACGAAAGTAACTGCCGGTTCAGGGACATTGTAGTCCGGAAAGAAGATGGTTTCACACATATTTTGCTGTCGAGTCAGACTTCAGATAACAATGCACTGACCCCAGAGGTAAGCATGTAGCCATAAAAGCCAAAGAAAGCCATCCTAATGTGTGGGTTATCTTGGAAACACTACACTTGAACTGGATTTTATGTATTTTTTTTCCTAACTGATTTTCTTAGAAAAGAAATATAGAGTTCAGATATATCTAGCTTTTTCACACTTGGGATTCCTGTCAAAAAGAATGCAATAGAAATTAATTTTTAATTTACATGTCTGAAACTGAAAATTAGAAGTAAAGAAAGGAATGGCAGAATCGGTATTTCCAGCATGGATTGTGTGAGTCAGTTTTTCACATGTTGAAGTTACTGATATTACTATCCTTAGGAGAAATCTGGTCCCTTTCATTTTATTAATTTAAACAGTGCTCCAGTTGTTGCATATGGAGAATTTCAGGCTGTATCCCGAGACAGTAATTCTAAAAGTACATCTTGATCCCTAATTGCTTTTTCTCTGAATCACTTTATGAGTCCTTATTTATGAAACCTTAACCAATTAGGGGCTCTGTTCTCAGCTGAATTGCTTAGTTGTGCAACATATAGATTATATTGATGAATTCCCTTGTTCCAAACATCATACACTTAAGGTCAGACTTGGACTCGTAGCTTGTACTACTCCAGTACATACATGAGTCGCTGGAAGGGCTGAGAAGCTTTTCCTTCCATTCTCTGTGATCCCAGCATAGTGGACGGCAATACCCTGGTATACCTTTCCCATGTCAGAACAAAAGGGGTGTCAATAAATGCCTGCATCAGGATGCATGTCCTGGAGAGCAGAGAACATGCCTGAGCCCTGTTCCACATGGGCACTACTGGCCTGATGGAAAGGGGCTACCATAGACCAGAGAGGAAGCACCAGGAGCTGCCTCCCGGCCCCAGTTTTGCCTGTCGGAGCATCCTGCAGGCAGAGTTCCGCCACGAGCTGCCCACAGTGTGGCAGATCTCTGCCTTTTTCTGCCCTGCAGACACGCCAGTGCAGCTCTGTCTTACACAGTAACTTCAACATAAGAACGTATGAAATATCAGTTTGAGCACCATCTGAGGGAAAAGTAGATTGTAGCTTTGAGGAACTATTTCATTCAGTAAGAAACTGAGTAACTTTGAAATTAATTACATGTAATGAGCGTCAGATAAAACCACGGTCAGGTATGATGGGCCCTAAATTTGACTCCCCTTCCCAAATGCACACCTACACATGGACATTAATACACAGAATGATACTAAATAGTTAAAACTGATGGTACATACATTTATCACTCCTAGTTTTAAAACTATATAATATTTAAAAGGACTGTCTTGTAAATTAACACAGAACACCAAACACCTGCTTTTAATACCAATTCCTTAAAACACATTCAATTACCTGAAATCCATCATTCCATCCATGTATTAATTACCACTAATTGACCCTGCAGGTAATTTAACTGAAGAGCTCAAGGGCCTGAAAAAGTATAAAATCAAGGCCTTACTATGCTCAGGGTGAACAGACATACCTTTACGTTGCTGGCTGTGCTGTTCCGCATCAGCAGTGTTCAAATGCTCTAACCAGTGAATTAATTCAGGTTCTTCAGGTCAGCCAAGCCAATCCATTTCATTCTTTGAAAACTTCCAATATGCTGGGAACCCACCTCTGTGGAAGAATAAATGATAAGCATATAACAGTTCTTTTCTTGCATCACCAGTATAGACTATTTCTAGAACCTTTACTGAAGCTTACTCAAAAATACATTTTAGAAAACCACATTACTGACCAGGATCTGGATGGTCAGGAATTAATCAAGGTAATGAGTTCTCCACACTGAGATTGTCTGTTTAAAACTCATCCAGGCTGAGAGCAATTGAAAGCTCTTGCCCTCCAAAGGCTGCTTGCTGGCAAACATGAAACAACTTCTTTGGCCTCGCTCCAGGCTGCTGCCCATGATCATTCACACCACAAAACCCAGCACCTCCAATATTGGCAATTCCACATCCTTGCTGGCAATTACAGCTAAAAATCCAAGGAACTGAAAGGACTATGTTGAATGCCTTGTTCCTGCAGTTTGTCACCCATAGCCATAGGTGAGACAAACTGACAGAGTATTTTAGGGACATTTACAACTTTGTCAGTTTTGATGCCTTTTATCACCAGTGAATAGAAAGTACAAATATGAAATTCCTACAGAATGAAGAAAGTGTGTTTCACTTTGTCAAAAGAAATGCTGACTTTGAGCTTTATTAAACATTCAGTAAATTATGTTTGCCAAATAGTAAATGATTAATTTATTCAGAACAGGTCTACTTGGTGTGGTTAAAATAGTGGTCTGGTTATTCTCAGCCATCTATGTTAGGAAAAAACCAAAAGGTGTGCGCTGCCTGCCATCATTACAAAATTAAGTTTATACAAAATCACTCTCACCCCTAAACAGCCCTTTGTGCTTTATCTTAATCTTCAGATAAAATTTAATAGTTTCGTTCAACCATTGGCCTCTGCTATTTATGCCAATTTAATTAACATAACAAAGAACTTATTTATAACAAAAAGAAACACTTGAGAAGTCTACCTGAATCTTCATCCTATGTTTTTTGGTAGCCACATCACACCTGTGGGTTTATGCAGGCGATTTTGGCATGAAATGTGCTGATGCGCCTTCCAGCACCATTTGCACTGATTGAACTTGGCTGAGTGCCACTGTACTAATGGAGGTTTTTCTACAAAAATGTTCAGGGCACTATAGAAATTCTTTCTTATGTTTTACAAGACCTTATAAAACTTCCAAGCCAGTGTCACTAAACAGCACAGCTTGTTTTTATTCCAGTGGCTTAGGCTTGCTACTTTTAAAATTCATTTTAAAAATAGATAGGTAAAATATTTCATCATTGTAAATTCCATTAGGGCGTTTTCTCTCGTGGGTCCTTTGCTGCTTCTGAAATTTGTTCTCCAATGCTGCTGCTGCTGTTTTAACTCAGAACATTTCAAGGATCCAAATTCTGTTTTAAATTTAAGATTAAATGGATCCATCCACTGGTTTTACTTTATACTATTAATGGAGCTAGGAATTAATATTACTCTGAAATAAAAGCAAAACATTCCCTAAACAGCTAATGTTTCCATTGAGGACCTATACAACTACTTCAAGTACACTTCTTATACAAAAGAACCAGGTTTCAAATTTCCAGCCGTGAGAATTACAGGGTTTGAAGTTCTGCCAGGCGCATTTTGGAGCACTGGGTTGCTTTCAGTTTTTCCACTTACAACTTTTCCTAACTTAAAGAGAAAAAAAAAAAAAAAAAGGCAGGTACAAGTTTACTGCTATCTGTACTTTTGCTCTCATACAAACTGGGTCTTGGCCAGTTCTGCCTGAAGCCAGCCTTATAGGTTCCCAAGTCCGTCCTTTATCAAACAGAATCTGCTTGCACAAAGTCAGTAAGTAACAAAAAGCACATTTATGTAAAAATGGGCAAGTGTGGAAGACATTCTAAGAACAACTGAATGGCTTTAAAATTCTGTTTTACTGTAATTAATATTTACAGATTATTTACCTTTAAGAATATCAACAGAGATTCAGAGAAGTTACCTTTTTAAACTACTATTTCTATTTATATGAACAAGTGACTTCTGTTCAAGACACTTTGTGTAATTACTGTGATCAATTCCCAGCTCTCTGACTTCCCCAGAATGTAAGCAATATTAAAAGCAAAGGGCACCAAATGCCTTTTAAAATTTCCTACATCCAGTGAAAGGCATTAAAATAAGCTCTTAGAAGTTTAATGAAGTTTTAAAACATTTTATGTGTATTTTGCAATATAAGGTGTCCTGTTAAAGAACGAACCAGCTTATTTCCTTGACAGGATTAGAAAAATAAGCAACTTTGGAGCAAGTGATAATTTTATTATATATTTGGGTTTCAATAAAACAGTAAGTGAAGCATTAGGCCTGTTCTAAATTTGTAATTTGATTATCATGAGCTAAATAACTGGCCCATTCTGTTTTGTAAATGCTTCCTCAGAAATTTTAGTCAAACGCACTGGAATAGAAATACTGTCCCCACAACTGAAAATTAACTAAAAGACCATGAAAAAGCTAATTTAAAAAAGCATGGAACTGGAGAATACTGCAGTGGAGCCCTGCAAATAGTAATATTAGATCTGGTCCACTAGAGAAAGTAAAATTTAATTGGACAAATGCCACAGTTGTACCAAAATGAGGGAAGGTTTAAGGGTTGTGGAAGAGAGAAAAAGAGTATGGAATCTGACAAAGAACTGTAACTAAGGACACATAGTATCTCTGTATTTGCAAACGGAATTCACTACTGCATTAAATGGAAATTTGTGCTCTGAACCAAAATTATATTTACTTTACAGTACTGCAGTTTAATACAGTTCTGCAGCCCTACAGACAAAGCATCTTTTTAATTTTTATTTTATTGTTAGTAGCTTTTCTATAAGCGTATAAACACCTGTAGAGAAATACCCATACCCAGATAATCAATGAGGAAAGGCGTGACACCAAGACATTTGGAAGCAACAGTGGACAGCGGGTTGGCTACAACTGTGCTGAGTGACAAGGTGACCAAGTGAATTTTGGTCTGCACCAGCAAAAGAATCATTGCATAGAACAAGGGAGTGAGAATTGACTTGGCTGGCACTGGTGTATTCCAATGAGCCTCTGAGTACCTTTGGATGACAAAGTTAGTTCACAAATATTAAAAAAAAAAAATAGCTCTTTGGAGCCTGACAACACCGATACATTATCGTTTCATGGTTTCTGATACTGTTTTATTTTGCTAGAAACCAGTGGAGCAGTGGAACTAAATTTCCACTCCTGCTCAAAAATAATATCTGAAATACTGTCAAAGCCTTCCCATTTTCAACCATAGCTGAGAAATCGATTCCTAATAACGGACTTTTAATGTCACCCTCTTCAAAACATTGGAAAAACAGTGATAGCAGAATCTTGTTTTTTCCTACAAGTAGTATAACCTCTGCTTAAAAGTTTGGTGTGCTTTTCGATGGCTTTAGCCATCCAAATCAGTGAGGGATAAGATAAAAAAGAGACAGGTTTGTCATGGTAATGATGCGTTTGAAGGGTAGCAGTGGTAACATGAAAGAGTAGGTACATATGCAGATATCACTGGAGAAAGGGGAATGGTAAAGAAACTTGCAGAATGGAGTATTACACCATGGCATCATATTTAAAGCAACACTCCTCATATTGTATAAAAAAGTTTGACTGGTATTCCCTGATATTATTTATACATCCTCCCTAAGAAAAAGCAGATTTTGAGAACATTTAAAATAAACTAAGAGGACAATCTTGTATCCCCATGGAACTAAGAAAATCAAAATACTGTATCTTTTTCTTATTCTAACATCCACCACCTTCAGAAGTTTCTTTTTTAACTTTGAACAGAGGCTTTAGGGGTTTATTTCCATTGTTTCCCGTTTACAAAATGTGCAGGTTTGCTATGTTTTTACCGAGGACAGAGACAGCCTCTGAGACTCTGAGAATGAACAGTACTCCTAAAATCACTGATGATATTTTTGTACCTGCAGAAGAATTTCAAATATACTTCCAAATTCTGCTGCTTTTAATTACTTCACTTCCACCCACTGTCACATACTCTGTATTACAGGCGTTCTGAAGTGCACTTGTAAAAGTGAAGCATCGAAAAGTTCACCACCTGCTTTCTCATGTCTTGGTCTCAGCAGCCAGTAACAACCATTTTTTATGCAAACACATATGGAAAACACACAGGTAGTGTTGCACTGCATGGTTTGAATATGCAAGCTCAAGCCTGGTCTCACAAACCACAGGATTTCAAATAAAAGGCTACCTAGAATGGTATAAACAAAACTTCTGTTCTGTATTTAGGGACACTTCTTAAATAGGGCACTTCAGAGATCTGAAGAATTTTTGGAAACAGAAAGTAGTGAATGAAAACAATCACAAGCTAAAAATCTTGGGTTTCTCTCATGTCAAAACCATATTTAATCCCCCAGCCACATTTTGCTTTTACCTAAATTTACACTAACAGCAAATCTTTCAGTACAAAAGAGAAAAATGTGACTCAACAGAACCCTGTCTATAGGAAATACTTTGACACATGAGTATGTTTAAGCATGGGAGGTGTCACACCAGATGAAATCACAGCCCTTGAAGTGAGGAACAAATCACTAAAGAGAAGAGGGGAAGCTGAAACGGCTGAAATGAATTACAGCTTACAATCTACACTGAATTGTGACCAAACAAGAAGTTACCCATCAGGAATTAATAATATTTCCTTTTAAAAATTATTAGGGAAACGATTCTCTGCTCGGGTGAAGGGCCATTTTCTTATAATACCAGCAGCTCAATTCTATACAGATTTTGATTAGGTTTGATTTATGGTGCAATTAATAGTTTGATCCAGTTGTAAATCTGAGGCAAAATGTCTCTTTCAAGTGGCTTTTTTGCTTTAACATTTGTAGACTTTAACGATACCACTGAGCATAGAAAAATGAATAATATGTTTGTCATGTTGATGTATATGATGTCCTCTTGTCCTGCTTTGCTGTGGTTGAAGTCATATAAACCAAAGTAGTTGAAGAACTGAAAACTGGGGTTTGTAGATTTTGCTTATAATCTGTTGAGGTTAATAGGCTGTTGTTGTGATAACTGTGTTACTGAGGATGCAGTGATGTACACTGAATATACACGATGAAAATAAAAAAGTGATATTTGAAATTATTAAATTGAAACCAAAAATCATATGCTGGCTAGAATTGCCCATAGAACAGCCGACTCCTAAAAACCTTTTGAATTAGTAAGCATCCACAAAGCACTTCCAAATATAAAATATTTTGTAAACTCTCAGTGTTACCATTCTAAGTATATTAAAATTATATAAATACATATAATTGATGTAAGTATTAATAGTGCCCAAAATTTAAGTCTCTCAAAATCAATAAGGTTTGTAAAACTAGGGAAATGATATTGCAACGGCATGCATGTCGAATTGTTTACTTTTCTTTATCCACAGATCATGAAGGAAGTTCGGAGAGCATTGTGCAATGCATCAGCTGATGACAGTAAACTCTTACTTCTCAGCGCAGTGGGAAGTGTATTCTGTAGTGGCCTAGATTACTCATATTTAATTGGCAGGTTATCCAATGACAGAAGAAAGGAAAGCACTAGGATTGCAGAAGCTATAAGGTGACCCAAGCTTACCTATGATCTCTAAATTATGAAATGCAGTGTGTGATTATAAAGATATTTATCAGGTCCAAAAATGTTGTATATTTAAGTGTTGATTGCATTCTAATTACAGTCCTACAAATTTATTTAGTAAGAAGAACCTTGGACCTTTCCTTACTAGAAAAGAAAGCACATTTATTCCAATGCTAATATCCATAGGGATTTATTTTATTCCAGTTCTCTGTATTTAATATTTCAAATCATTCCTCCAAATTCAAATACAACTTTGTTGTTCTTTTTCCAAATTAGCTATTGTCATGTTCTACAGTGGTTCCTGAAAAGCAGATATTTTACTTGTTTTAATGTTCATCATTTTAATGAATTTCAGTACAAATGGGAATCCATGGCTTACTCATATTCTGTTGAAATAGCAGTCTGCCACTGTATTTCAGAACTTTATTAGAAGGGTCTCCACTCTTTTTCTTAAATTTAAATTACTTAATATATATGTAAATGTAGTTTTATTTTCATAACTAAAATGTGACTTTCCTTGTATATATCACATTATCTTAATAGAAATCCAGGGTTTATGACATGCAGTCTACAAATCAATCTGCACAATACATCACCAAATATTTCCATTATCCACAAGGTATACTTTATACATATTTGGCAGATTTTCCAGTATAAATCAACATTACCCCATTAAAGCCAATGGTATTTCACCGGTGTACCAGGAGAGGGTTTGGTCCCTTCCCCCCCCAATTCCTAAAAATAAGTATTCTTCTTCTGAGAGCTTTAAAATTTTATGTAACAATTCTATGAACAAATATTACAGAATTTGTTTTACAACAGATCAATATTTTTTCTATATTAATATAACATAAGATCAGCTCTACTTATTACATTATTTGTATTAATCACCAATTGTCTTTGTTACAACTACTGCAGATCAGTTTGGATTCTCAGTTTAATACTTCTGAAATTCTCAAAGTAGCAATTATTTTGAAAGAATTTAAAATGCACCTCTTAAACATAATAAATTATGACATGTTTTTAAGACCCTAGCTATGCTTGAGTATCATGTAGTGATATTTAAAAAAAAGAAAAACCCTTTGAAGGACACATCCTGATTTATTATATTTTTTTAACGTAAGGGATTTTTAATAACGTGGAACAAAAAAAAAATGTGACAGAAGAAAATCAGTATTCTTGTTTGAAAACATGTGCACACTCACACTCCATTAGAAGATACAATTTTAATATTATTCATGTAAATAATGTGTAGATAGGTATTGTTATATATGTATACGTTTATCTACACACATTTAATACACAGGTGTACTTACCAATTCAACATTTACATGAGTATAAGCCAGACTATGACACTCAGTTTTTCCATCCTTGGGCTCACAGAGCACTCTTGAAATACTGGTACAGTGTACTGCTCCTTGTCAAGAATGTCGGCTTCAGGCCCACTGGAAATAAGATTTTTATTGTACTTCTGGAAACAATACTCTACGTTTTCCATTTAGCACTCTCTGTGCTTTCTGTGAACAAAGGACTCAACTCATGGAAAATATACCGTAATAAGAGTAGAAAAAAATGTACACTTCGCTTTTTCAGTGGTTAGGATGTCCTAAAACACATGAACAGATCTCTGCTTCCACTGCTTTACATCATTAGACTTGTATCAAAATGAAATTAAAACTTTGATTACCGTGTCTTTCCACTTTCTGAAGTGTGGATCTCGTATACTGGTCACAAGTTAAAACTGAAGTTTAAATATCCGTCAAGTCTCATCTCATGCGAATGATTTATTCTTTCGGCCTCCGTCCTTATCCGCTGCCTTTGGGGCTTGCAGCTAACGGATGTGTGACGCTGTAGCTTCTCTCCAGGTACTGGACATAGATCCATCGGCCTGAGCTGCCATCATCCAGGCGTGTGTCCGGCATTGCACTCCGGGAGCAGGGAAAGGGCGGACGGACAGACTGCACTGCAGCTGTGCACGTGGCCTACGGAGCCCTGCAATCAAGAAACTCGGTGGAAGGCGCTCCCGGCATCTGTCTCACATCATCGGATACATAAAATTCTGGATGTGCTCAGAAGAAAACAAAGAAGGACGACCTGACTTGCTCAACTTCTTTATAGCCTTTGATGTACTTAAAAGCCCCGACCTGCAGCAAGACCTCTGCAACAACGCAGAGGTATCTGAGCATCCCGAAGTGTATCTGCTGGTCAGCTTCCCAGATACCCTCTAGCAAAACAAGAAGCCTTCTGCATGGGACACTTTTTCCTGTCTTTGAGCTTCTGGCTGTACTTTGCAAATAGTTACAATTTTAAGTCCTTTCCAAAGAACTGCCTTGAAGTGGAACAAGGAGCTTCTAGGCCAGGAACTGCTGTGAGAAATTCAGAGAAACAGAAACGTGCCAGGTTCCAGGTACAAAGACAACTCACTGAAACAAATAACGTACCAAACAGGGAACACAGCTAAGTGCTGGACACTGCAGGTTCTGTAGACCAAATGCAGACATTTGTTCCCCTCGTAAGCTCCCAAATTTGTAGCCTTCCACTCCATCCTGCAGGTGGCATGTCCCATACCCATCCATTGTACCGTCCTCTGTGCTCCTCATCCTTCCCTCATGACAGAGACTCATTGTGTCTTCTCAGTGTTCTGTTCCACTCTCCCCCCATCTCCAGGTCCTCCCTTCCCTCCTCACTCATGAAGACTTCACATTTCTTTGAACACCTCCCCTCCATTAATGTGTTCTGCTTTGTTCTTCCTCTCCATCATCTAACCGTTTCCTCTCCACATCCCTAATTGCTTTTCCATATTCACTTCCAGTCCCATTTATCACCACGTGCTTCCTGCTTTTCCCCATAATGCTGTTTTCTTCTGCCTCCACATGGTCCTCAGATCTGCTGCCACCATTTATGCATAGTTTGTTCTTTTACCTATCATTCATCACATCCCTGTTCCCATCTGTAGTTCTACTTGGAAGGCTTAATTGCTCAACCATGAACATTCTCAGAATTCTGGAATTAATCAGGTGTAGTGATCCACAGTCATTAATCAACCATAAACAACCGAAGAAATAATGAGATAAGGGAACAGCATTGCTTCTGCAAACTAAAATGAACCACAATTCTCTTTAACCCCGCTATCCTCTAGAAAGAAATGGTCTTGAAGAGACAAATACAATGTTACTTACTTCGCTCTCTTTGTCTGACTGCTGATATTCTGGTTTATTACTCACTGTGTGAACAGAATGGCATCAATTCCCACGAGCCTCTTATTTTCCCATGGTCAAAACTCAACTCATTACTAGACAGCCTGAAAAACAGAACTCATTCATTGAACATTTAATGCTGGGTCACCTCAGACTCTTCATTTTCATTTAAAATATAGCCAATGCCCTTGCACTTCAGTCCAATAAAATACTTCTCTTCAGGATGTTCTCCATTTTTTGCCAAGTCGGCACTCTGACCTGCACGGCACACCTCCTGTTCTCAGGTACAGAAGTCTGGCTCTTTTTAACCTCAGTGGGAGACCTGCAGCTCATCAAAGGGCACATTTGACAACATGTTCTTTACTAAACTCTGTCAGCAAAGATGCACTCTGGATCTAACAAATACCTAGTGCAGGAACAGAACCTCTTATTTTGTTTTGAATTTGATTTATACATGTCTCTTTTCTAAAGTAATTGAGCATTTCGTTTGCCTCCATATACTGCTGCACACTGAGCTGCTGGAGCCCATAATTTGCCCCCAATTACACTCATGCTTTTTCCTAATTGGTGTATAGGCTGTTCTGTTCAACAGATGTCTTTCCACAGTTGCTGGTAGGTAACTTATTTAAAATAGCTTCTCATTGCACCGAATTTATCATGTTCTAATTCATTCATCCAGATGAATCCAATCACGTTTGCTTCCCTGTTATTTCCCCTGGCTTCACGTTTACTGTTACGGGCACCCAAGGGCATTTACTTTGTTACATCTTTGCCGAAGATGTTGCAACGAAGGCCCAACAGATCACTCACGTTAAGTCTTGCCCTGTTCAAACATTTCTCTCTCCCTCTGACTCCCCTTTGTAGGTCTTGTTCTTTCCGCTGGTGTGCCATAAATGTTTACGATCTCCCAATCCATTGATGGGACTTGCAGTAACCTTTGACCCAGGATCTTAAGAGAACTTTTTGGAACAAAATAAATATCCAGCAATCCACCTGTGAGCTTCCTGTCTGTCACGCCACAGTATGTTCATCGAGTTAGCCAAACCAGATCATCAGAATCCACAGTAGCCATTGTGGAGCAAACTGAGAAGCGCTATGTGTACAATGAGTTACTGGTCCAGAACTAAAACCAAACCTAAACAAACCATTCTGCAAAAAGTACAAGAATCAGTGCATTCCAATTAATCAGTTCATATACAACATATACAAAACTATTTAATAACCCAGCTACTTGGAGAGATTAAATGACTAAATACGAGCAAAATTTTCCATGTGCAAACTAGAAAGCATCTTGCAATTCTAACCTCATAAAACTGGGCCGTGGTATTTATTGTGTTCATCTGTGGTTCTAATTTGTTTTCAGATTAAGTACTTTAAGCTTGGGTATCTATCTAAGTGTTTCTTCTGTATTCAAGATCTTTCTTCTATTTTTTATTTTAGGGATTTTGTAAAAGCTTTTATTCAGTTTAAGAAGCCAATTGTGGTTGCTATCAACGGCCCTGCTCTTGGGTTAGGAGCTTCTATTTTACCACTATGTGATATCGTTTGGGCAAGTGAGAAGGCATGGTTTCAGACACCATACGCAACAATCCGACTCACTCCAGCTGGCTGCTCATCATACACATTCCCACAAATTCTGGGTGTTGCACTGGTAAGGTTTTCCACCTCAAATTGCTGAAGAACTTTTCTTAAACTCATGCTCTTCTTTCTCTCTTTAAAAAGTAAGACAGAAAACAACTGTTTCTCTTAATTGCCATGGATGGAAATGAACCCTGTGGAACGTTCATCTAATCCCATCCAATTTTTTAATCACAAAATGACCTCAGAATTCAATATATTACACCTGCTATACACCAAAAAGATTGAACACAGGTTGAAAAAAGCAAACATTGTCAAGGTCATGCTAGAAAAGGGAAGAAATGCATTAGTGGAATAATGTTGCAGAGTGCTTGTCTGTATTGTGTTAGGATTGTGCAGTAACTGACCAAGATACTGCTCTCTGCTCTCTAAAGGCAATCCATAATAATTCCAGTAAGGTTGCTTAGTTTTGGCCAGTATAACAAAGCAGAATTTGCCCCACAAAATATTTCATACTAGGTTCCATGACTCTTGGCACAGTATCACTGACAGTTACTCTTGTAAAATCAGCAATACAGATTCATCATGCATGCCAGCACATTTCTCTTAAATGAAATCCATGC
This sequence comes from Falco biarmicus, assembly GCF_023638135.1. Lineage (NCBI taxonomy): Eukaryota > Metazoa > Chordata > Aves > Falconiformes > Falconidae > Falco > Falco biarmicus. The sequence continues at coordinate 6,537,679 of NC_079302.1, read as the reverse complement.
TGTGCTCTGGCCACCTGCACAATCCTTAAATAGCTACTGAAACTCCTTTTAAAGTGTTTTGCAGCATGGAAAGATACAAGAGACCATTTGTAAATTTAATTTTGAAAATAGCAGACAACTATGGAAATTTTTTAAGGTAATTATAACCCAAGATCACAAGTAATCTTTTGGTTTCACAGGCAAATGAAATGTTGTTCTGTGGGAGAAAGCTGACAGCACAGGAAGCCTGCAGCAGAGGACTAGTGTCACAAGTATTTTGGCCAACAACATTTAGCCAAGAAGTGATGCTACGAGTGAAAGAAATGGCATCCTGCAGTGCAGTGGTAAGAAATCAAACTCCTTTGTAATTAAATTACATTTCACAGAGGTAAAGTGTGTTCCCAAGGCTTATCACATGGTGGGTCCTCAGTTTCCACAACCATACCTGTGAGAGAAGGCTAACACAGAAAATCTCGGTAGGGATCAGTGAGGTCGTGGAGTTTCTTGTTTTTCAGGGGCAGGGAGGATTACTTCCTTTCCCCATCTTTACAAGTATTCAACATGAGTGGAACCTCCTTGCCCCAGATTTTGAAAGATGTTTTAAGCACAGGTTTCCCTCATGAAGGTGGAAGAATCTGAAGCTATGTAACTGTGCTGGGAAATCTCTGCAGGGCCAGTAAGAAAATGTATTTGCCTTTCCATTGTCCTGGCCTACTGTGTTGCAGCTGAGTCTCACTTCTCTTTTTTGCACCTGCATAGTTCCTGATTCTGCAACATGTTCTGCACAGTGCACCAGAAGGGTAGGATAGTGCCAGCTAACCTCTACTGTGAAGGAGAGGTGAGATGCAGACACAGAGGGATTTGAACACAGTCTGGTCACAGTGTATTAGAACTTTCCTTTTGTGTACATAAGAGTTGAAAGAAAATCCTTTCCTATTTTAACTTCCTAAGATTTTTTCCCTTCAGGCAGATATACTGCCATTCTGGGCACATCCTCATTTAACAAAAAATGCAGTGAAGAAAGTGATCGTGGCTGCAGTAAAACTGCACTAACTAAAGTGAAAATTGTTGCAGTTTCTTGCTGTACTTCCTATACCTGAAACTGTCTTAGCATCCCTCAGTTTCATTTAAAAGATCCTTTGTAAAAGAGAAGGTAGAGACACAGGCGATTTTTAATTAAATGAAGCGTAGATTAGATCTCACAGAAGACATTCAGAATGAAACTCTGGAAATGCAGCATAAGCTTATTTGATCATGCTGATATAAAGTGTATTATATGAGTTAGGAAAACCTCTGGGCCTTACTGTGAATTCTTCCTTCCTTCCCCGTTGTTGGCTGTCAATGAAATTTTCTCTTGAGAACTGTTAGAAAAAGTGGTGATGACTTGTGGACAAAGATGAGAGTTAAAACTGTCGAAGACTAGATTTACTCTCTGAGATCCTAAATGGAAATCGGGCTGAAGTCACAACAGCAATGAATATGATGAGCTCATCCAAGTTCACTGGAGATACCTGTTCACAAACGGACCACAAAGCCACACAGGCCCCACAATTTGCAATTAACACCATTTACTTGAGTTAAAGAGAAATACTGCTTTGGAATAGCAAAATAGTAAAAGTTACAACAGGTGTAAAACCTGTAACCCAGACAGGAACGGGGCTTAACGTGTTGACAAAGCTAAGTAGTGAGTATGTGTCTCCCTTACCATAAGCACTGTATTAGTTTACATTAAACGTTCTGCCCTCAGAAAATCAGTAATGTATGAATTATTAATGGGTTTGTTTGACTAGTTGGGTCCTTGTGAGATACATAGTGGTGTTACATATTTCAAAAAGAATTTTAAAGGATGCAATCTCAACGTGTTTAAAAATGTGTCTAGGAAAAATGAACCGAACTATGGGAGCAACCATGGACCTTCTGTTCATGCCTTTAAGAACCTGCAGCACTTACTAAGGGCTTGAGATTGGGCTTTCCATTGCAAAAACCTTAGGCGATTTGTTATGACTACTTGTATAGGCTAAGCAGATCTAATTCCAGAGCACAGTCAGAGGATGCTTGTTTTGCTTAACACATTTTATAAAATATTTAACTTTTATAAAAATGTACATAAATAAACTTTAAAAGATATTTGCAGTAAAGGCTCCTTCCTATTAATTTCTGTTTTGATAAAGAAATGATGCATGAGGGGAAAATTGTTAAAGATGATGGACATCCACATTTGGGTTTCTAGCCTCTGTAATCTTCAAGACTATCTTCCAGAAAACAGGTAGCCACTATATCACGCCTCACACGTTTTCATTTCAAGAGATCACATTTTCAACAGGGGCAAGTTCAGCTCCTTCTAGTGCTTCATGGCAGACCGTCAATAAAGTAAGGTACTTCAGAATCCCTCATTTCTTTTAAAAATGTTGGCACTAACACCTAAACTTCAGAAGTCCCTAATTCTGAAAGATGCTGACTATCAGCAAGTGGAGTTATGGCTGTAATTCGATTCTAATTTCTGTGCTCAGAGTGTTAGATGGCAAAACAGAGTTAGTAGTGTAAAAATGCTGTTCATGCCATTATCTACAGTAATTCTTTCAGATTCAAAATAAAATACTGAGTGATATTTTGGCTTTAGGTATTGGAAGAGTCCAAATGTCTTGTGCGGAGCTTCCTGAAATCCGGACTTGAAGATGTGAATGAGAAAGAGTGTCAGATGTTAAAACAGCTGTGGAGTTCTTCCAAAGGACTGGATTCATTGTTCAGCTACTTGCAAGACAAAATTTATGAAGTCTGATGTCTTGGCCTAACTTAAAGAGAAAATGCTCCACTTGTGAACCGAGTCAAACATTACCTGTGTTTGAAAAGCAGAGGCAATGCATCAGTGAGGAGTTTGTGACGGTGTATCCTAATACATATGGTTGTGTCAATTTCCTTGTGAGCTACACAGCTGCTTGTAGCTGGTTTGATTTTGTGTAACCGAGAAGTAGGCAGGCTTGTTCAGTGCACGTAATCTCTGCAGAGGGCTGCATCTTTCACATTGCTCATCCAGATAAAAGTATACATTCCATGTGCTGAGAAGCACCACTGAGGCCCAATAAGGCATACCATCTGTAATGATTTATTTTGTCTGTCCTTCTTAACTTATTCTTGCTGTTGCAACACATCTGGGCTGACACAGAGGGCTCAATCTAAAAACTGGGTCGGCACGATATTTTGTAGACCCAAACACCATGCTTTAGAAATATTTTAATTATTTTTTTCTAAGTTCTAACAGTGTAATGGAAAAATTTGATAATTTATATGTATAATATGTAAAGTTAGCTTTACAAAAACTACTAGGATTTTTTTCTTTGTTGAATTTATTTAACTTATTTATTTTGTGTTCATATTCAGCTGTTTATTGATCACAGATCTTATTTTCATACTTCCCTTGACTGAATTAATGGCATCACATGAGAATGCAAACACATTTTTAGCAAAATGTGTAGAAAAATAAAGAATATATAGAAAACATACAGAATGCTGTGGAGAGTAAAAGAAGCAGCCATGTGCATGCTCCTCTATGTATAAAATTGTATGAAATAGATTCATTTGCCAGGGTTAAGGGAAAAAAAGTGGATTCTGAAACAGTGAGTCCCCCTTAAGTCTCTCTTCTCTTTCTGCCTTCTTGAGGAGCACTGAAGGGCTTGCCAACAAGATGCTTTATTTACGTTTACTATATTCCTGTTAGCCAGATATCAGTAACAGGGTGAGTGGTGCCGTTATGTGGCATCGTACTGTTTTTCAGGTTTAAACATCCCCTTTTGGTCTGAAGTCTAAAAGCAAATCCTTATGAGCCTTAGTCTAGTTGCCCGATTCCTCAGGTGTGAGATAATTTCTGCTCTGGAGGCCTTTGGGTGTGGGCCAACAGTTTATACAAGGTGCTAGGCATTGAACCAAGTGGAGGGAGAGGTTTTGTTTCGCTTTTCCCAGCTCTCCACATCTGGCCACCCCACCATCTGTTACAAGAACTTACGGCTATCCATAAAAGCAGTCCACAATAAACGACAAAAATCCAATCTGCTATTTTAGAATGTGATCCCAGTACTTTTCAGTGACACTGATTTCAGAACACTGGATCTTTTCTCAGTTCTTTCTTGCTAGTAAGGCAATTAATATGGAAATAACACAAGCATGCTCTGTGACTTCACCTGCCATTTAGTACGCCCAAATTAAAACCTCTTGAAGCAGAAGCTTTGCACATTTGTTTGCTTTGTAATTTGTGTACTTGCTCTCCATCCTTGAGCTCAGTGACTTGCTTCTTGGTTTAAACCTCTGCAAATGAGGCTGCTAGGTTTTCTCCCTCCTGGTCTTTCCATGAAGAGTTTTAACAAAGCCTTTGTGAAGTTAACAAACAGGTGATTATAGTAAACAGTAGCCTTCAACACATTAATGTAACATTTCTTTTTCCACAAATAATTAGAACAGCTGTTCTATGGCCTAATTGTACCACTGAATTTTAAGGAAATCATTACCCTAGAGGCAGAGGTTCTCATGGAAATTCTTCATTAAAAAGACAAAATCTGGCTTCTAATTAGCCTGTTTTAAATGTTTTCAAGAAAACCTTACCAAAACAAGTAACTTATTTTTAAAGAACTCTTTCGATAACTATTTGAAGTGATAGATGCACCACTTGTTTTATACGAAGACTTGCTTATTTCCACAACCTGCCAGCCGTGCCACAGAGCGCGTGCGCAAAGACTTGGTTGGCTCAAGGCCACAGGACCCCCTGCTATGCCAGTATGTGCACGTGAGTCACTTGTATGGCAGTCCCATTGAAAGGAGAGGGATTACTCAAGTGAAAACCACTCACATGCATACGTGTTTGCACAATCAGGCCTCCAGCATATGACTTCAGAAAAAAAAAGAAAAAAAAAAGCAATGGAAAGTACCGTGATTCCTCAGTTTCCTTTATTTCCTTTATTCCCGTCCAGAGAGCCATAACTCCTAGTCATGTGTTAATAAGATATTAGGAAGTTTATTTCAATACTGTGCTTGGGTTTTGTAGATTAATATAGAAAATTGCTCAGCAATGTGAAGGTATGCTTTCCATATGAGATTTTCAAACAGAGAAGAATCGTAAGTTGTTAGACCTCTAAACTGCATCATTTCATCTGAATTTTCAGATATCTGTATCTTAGCATTTTTTATGACAAAGGAATGGTTGAAATACATTTTCTATAATTATTTTTCCATTAAAGCAAGCGCTAACCATAGTTAACATTTTTAATTATTCATATCTATACAGTTACAGTCTAGTTTTCATGGAATCTATTTTCCCTTCAAAAAAGAGTAATAACAATGTCAAAAGCTTCTTTTCCAGTATTTAAAGATCAGAATCAATTTTCTCTTGTGTTTCTGTCCTTGCTAGGTATTCAGATATCTAGATGTACTGTACATATTAGTCTGGGTACCTTTACTAATATTCACAGTATTTAAGAGTATAAATGCAATTTGTTGTTAAGTATGTTATTTTATCCGTGTAAATTGTTTTGTACAATCTTTAAAAATCTACAGTTTTGCATTTGTAGATATTAAAGGTAAGCAATTTATTTTGTGTTGTCCTGCATGTATATTTTTGCTGTAGATAAGTGTTGCTTAGTTTACTATTTCAGTACATTTCTGTTTAAATGAATAAGCTTACAAACTTTAATACAGTATATATTTTCAGAATATAAACTTTTATATTTCTGTCGTAGGTTAGGGTATGCGTTTTAGGCAATCTTTTTCACTACTATTAACTGTTCTTTTAACCTATAATATAATGGTTTTGTGCCAATAGTTTTTCATTAGAATAAAATGCTCTTTTAATGTTAGGGATGAAGAGACAATTTTGGTTGGGGTTTGTTTTATTTTGGTGGGGTTTTTTTATTATTTTGCCAGCCTGTACAGTTTTAAATGTAATTTATAAATGTATTGCATTTGTGAATAAGCCTTACCATTAGGTACAAGAAATCTTTAAAGCTACATAATTGCTTATGTAGTGCTAAGGACTTCCCCAAATAATTGCTGTAAGAAAGTTAGCAAATCAGAGTACAGGGCCTTAAGTTTTTCTTGTGAAAAGGATAATACGGGTTGTTTGTTTTGAACAACATAGGTAGACTTGTCAGCATGGGCTTTGTTATATATAAACTGTGCATTTGTGCTCCCAACCACAGTAGTTTAATCTCAGGCTTTGTGTGGCTGGGTCTATAAAAGTCAAATCTGGCTAAAGCCAGCACTCTTTAGGAGACACTAAAGAAGTTTACATAAGAGACTTATAGACAATCTTATCATAGTACATTTGGGTACTCGGTATCCTAGATGTGTTCTCTGTGTCTGCCCAATTAACCGTATGTTTTAAGCCATATTAAATCTCTTTACTGCTATTTTAAATACTACAATGAAAGTCATTCACTAGCTTGCTTACTCACAGACAGAATTTCAATTTTTAGTGAATAAAAATATTATGCCTTCCATAAAAACAAAGGACCAAAGAATTGCATTATTCTAACAAAGCATTAGTTCCTTCGCCAGTGAACTAGTTTGACATTTGTACTGGAGATCAAATAGTCTCTTTCTGCTACAAACACTGCATTCTCATCCATGTCAAGTGTAAGGGGAAAAGAGGTATCCACTGACCTATTGGGAAAGGAGTGATGTTCAGCTAGGATGGCATGTCTATTGGTAAGGCTTATTACCAAACCTCTGAGATGAAGCAAAGAACCAAAAATTCACAAATTATGTCAATGTAAATTTATTTTCAGAACTTGCACAAATAATTAATTGTAGAACTTTGCAAATTAGGCCCTTAAGTTATTTTGTCAGAATGCCATGGAACAGACTAAAACAGTTTCTAATATTTGTAATGAGTACATATTATAATATTATAAGGGTACAGGCACCCCTATATCACAGTGTTGTAAATATTTTCTGAAACTGGTACAGTACTGAGGGACTTGTATCTTCTGATATATCAAATATTGACTGTCTAGATCAAATTGTACACAATTTATTTGTTGATGGTCCTGTAACTAGTGTATGGACACATTTCTGGGTGCCTTAGAAGTTGTATTTTTCATGTGTGTTAATATGCAGTATTTATACATTGTGAGAAGCTGCTTTGAATAAAAACATCGAAACTTCATTTCAATGCAGTGATTTTCAATTTTACATAATCAGAATGACAGACCCTTGTATGATATATGGTAAAGCTAATTCATGGACTCACGCCTTTTAAAAGAAAGCAGGCATACAGCAGGCTTTTTAAAAGAAATTAAACTTAAAACTGGTTTTGTTTTCAAATGGCAAAGAACAGGGCACTAAAAGACAGTGCAGTAAGAACTCTCTGAAATTATTCATCATGATACATCTCATTTATCATCTCATTATCAAATCCAAGAAAACTACCGAGAACTGTCTTATAAATACACTTCTAGGACATCTTCTCCACCGTTATTACTTCCACTATTTGATATGTGCATGTCACCTACAGCATATCTGCCCAGAACCAACTACTGCATACAGCATTTTGGCTCCACGTGAGGGAATTTGATTTTGAAGCGCTATTTGGCAGGGAGGCCAAGATTCAGCCCAGAACCCCCTTGGTGCAGTGTGAAGCTGGATCACCCCGAGGTCCTGCATGGTTATAGGTGGCAATCCTTCCATCGGGTCTCTTGTATACAAGGTGATCATTTCGCTGTAGCGTCCATGAATGCTGTTTCCAGTCATGTATCCATGATTAAAAAAGTAACTGTAAATTAATTCTGTAATTACTGTAAGGATATTTTTCCAGGGATCCAGTGTAACCCAAGCCACCTATACAACAAGGTCTGAAAAAACAACCTACGCTTCATTCGAAGGACAACAGTTATGTTCTAGCAGTTATATTGGTTAGTTTTAAACTTGCAGACACTGTTAGTAAAAACTGTGGTTAGCTATTTAGAGCAGAGGATTGAGCACTTTAGTCTTGCTTCACCATCAACAAATCCAATTATTTATTACAGTGACTCTTGTCAGGAAACAACTTACCGTAGCCTGCACTGGACAGTAAGCAATGTGCATATGATAAACAGAGTATGATACCTTTCTTGTCTAACAGTTCTATTGATAAGTTTTGGTCTTAACATAAATCGCCAACATGTGAATTTTACTTCAAATAACTCATTTTTAAAGGAAAGCAAAAATTCTTTAAAATTTAAAGATTCACCCAAATATTTTGTCAAGTGAAGGTTTTTTAAAGCAAGATAAATGTTAGTCCTTGTTGCTGTAAATTAATATATGAACAAACTACATGGAAGAGGCATCCATTAAGTAGATATAAAGAAAATCTACAAATTTAAGCAGACAAAAGACTAGTCTATGAATTGCATGTATAAAAGAATGGGCAAGTATTAATACCACTTAGAATATAAAAAGTATTCAAACAGATCAAAGCCCTACATAAACTAACACATGCCCTTCCTCATTTTGAGTTTTGAATAACAGAAACATTATTGCATATGGAAAGAACAAGGAAAGGTTCTGAAACATGAACAGCAAATGAAAGCACGTGAGAAAACCAGGACACCATTTTAAAGACTCTGGGACTTTTAAGCAAATCAGGTCTCAGAAGTCAGACTGGGGACAGTTTGGTTGAGGAGGAAGAAGTCAGAGGGTGAAATTCTGGGCCCATTAACTTCAGGAATTCACCTCTCCCTGGTGCCTTATTTTTCATGAAACCACCTCAGAAGATTATAAAATTTAATAAAACATAATGCATCTGTTCACGACTCTGATGTCTAACTTATCCTCAATACCAATCTACAATCATAGCACGGAGTTTCAAATTGCTAAGAAAGCCAGACTAACAGCCCATTCTAGAATTCAAACCATTTGAATTGTGCTAGCACCACTTTGCTTTAATTTATACTTTTTCCTTGGTTTAACAAAATTTGCTTATTACAGCTGTAAAATAATAATAGAACCATGAAAAACCTTGTTGAATTCCAATTATTGAGTCCATCTGGCTTGACACAGTAATTTTCACCTGGAACTGTCAAAAGTACTATGGGAGAAGGAGATTTTCATTTTGGAAAGAGGAAAAAGTTTATTGTTTAATAACTTTAAAAATCCTAAGCTAAACTGTATCACCTTTCCTTATCCCTTCCTGTCACTAGTGTCACTTGAACAAACTCTGTGGATCTAAGTCAAAAGCCACTCAGATCAATGAAGATCCTCCTACTGACTCTGTTGTTTCTAGGTCAGCCTCAGTGGTTGACAGATGCCACAGCAAACTCCTTCACCATAATAGTACAGGGAATATCATGTAGCCACCTTCTTCGAAAAATAGTATGGCACTGATCAGAAAGACATAATTAGCACAGGAGACAGGGTTCTCTATCCTTAGTTGAAAATTTAACCACAGCGTCTAAGAAATTTTCAATAAAATTCAACATTTTCAATTTTATCCCTGACTGTTGTTACTAGAAAGACATGCTCTGCTGTGTTTTAACCTTCCCCAGCTCTTCAGACACATTTGTCGGCTTGGATTCTGGATGACTATGTAACATCTGTGAAACTTATTTTGTACATTGGTTATAGAAATGTGTTGGTGAACAACTATAAAGAGAAAAGTGAAAATGCTCTTTGCAACCAAGAGTCATGTTTGAAATGGGCTCAGATGTTAGATAAAAAGCTGCATCTAACATTAGGGTTTCTATACTGAAAAATGATTTAAACACTAAGTGGCAATCTTGACTTGTTAGAATTAAGTTAATTACTGTCATCTAGACGTAAGTTATTCACAGTCATCCCAAAATGTGTTTGTGATGTGTCTGTAAATAAGTGCTACATACACCACTGTCCTTCCAGCCCTCTGGTTAGCAATTACATATGCTGCCTACCAGGTTCTAGGGTATTCCCTTTGTACAAGGGGTTCATTAAATGGATAAAGGCATTCACAGAAAATTCTGCCCGTGCCTAATTATTCAAGATCTGCATTATCTTAGCCTCTCACTTGTTTATTTTGTATGCAGCTGCAGCGAGTTGTTTGTCAGGGACTCGGACTCCAAGTCCACTTCTTGCCCATTAGGCTCATAATGAGCAACAACTCAAAACTCCTGCCAGCTGAGCTGCCGAGGGATTCCCTACTGTTTCAAGGGTAAAGGTCAGATGAGCACGGCTTTGCTGATCAGCAGCAGCATGCCCACTGGTTGGAGTGCAGGATCTGGAGTCAACAATTGCTCGACCCTGATCCTCTATTTCTGAAAGCAAGCCTTAATAATATCAGTGGTCCAGCCCTCTGTGGGTTTTCCTGCCATAATGACCTTTCATCACGCCTTTGCATAGGGCTGCTCCCTGGAATGACACCTGAAAAAATGTAAGGTATTAACTATAAAGCAACCTGCATGTTCCTTACGCCAGTGACCAGACCATCTGAAAAAAGCAATGGACAAGGTGATTGTAATTCCCATACCAGCCTGAGCACTACGCTGTGCCTAGCTTAATCAGACCAGACAAACAAGACATTCTGTTTTTCATGTATTTACATGTAACAGGATAAAACAGACTTATTTTCCCCAATGCTAATGTGATGCCAGTTGGAAAGAAATATCCCAAAACATATCAGACCTGATAGGATTGCTCTTCCATACATGGCTGTAACTGGTTTGAACACAAAGATACTCTCCCTCTCTAAATGACGTTTCTTAAATAAACCCACTTTCTCAAAAAACCTGTTGAAAGATTAAACTGAGCTTTAAAGAAGTAGGCTGCGATATAGCTAATTTGAAAGGCTAAAACTTTTCCCAACCGTTTCAAGTATGAGAAAATCCAACAGCACTCTATTTGCGATTCAAGCACTTGGTAAACATACTGCACAACTGTACCATGGCTGTGTGCCAACAAAATGGTGAGTCAGCAGGCAGGGTACGGAATCAAGTGTCAAGAATGCATTTAACCCTCACTCCAGAGAATGCTTTTCTTACAAACAGAATGAAAAATTCCATAAAAAAAAAAAAAAAAAGGTGGAATTTTTTTCTCCATTAGTACAGGCAATTATCTCAATTGTCTTCCAACTTACAGAAGCTCTCAAATTTTACATTAGGACAAATGCTTAAGAAAATAGCAATCGGCAAACTGATAAGAAAGAGGTTCATAAACACGTTATCAGTCTGGTCCTATGATCCTTACTCTGACAAAGTAAGGCTGAGTGCAGAAGGGTTTCATGGGAGCATTAGATCTATAACACTAAAACCTGCACACGTAGAAAAAGGAGTAGATTTCCTAAAGAAAATACAGCTCAAATGACCTGTCATACTCCCAAAGGAGTATCTGTGCATGCTACTTTGCTTCACAGTGTTATTGTGGAGTGTTTGATGAAATCATGAGATTTCCTAAATCATTTTAAAATTAATCCCTCTTAAGAAATTCCCCACTGAAGCATCACTTTGCATGATGACCCTAGATATTCTATTCAGAATAACAAAAAAGGATGAAAAGATCAAGGATTTAAAAAAAAAAAAATATTTGAACAATATTTGAAAAAGGTCCCAGTCTTCCACCTGAAAATTTGAACACTCATTTACAATGTTGTTAAACACTGTCAAACCAGAATGGCAGCATTTTATACCTACTTTCTTAGGTACTCCTCACAGGTGTAAATAACCACATTGGACACCTGTGGAGGAGGGGAAAGGGAAAAAAAAAAAAGACTCTAGTTATTACTTCACAGTGTTAGTTAAGGGTAATTATAGACCAGCTGTGAATTTACAGCTTACCCCCATTAAGGAACAGCTACAGCTTCCAGTTAAAGGCTGAGAACAGCTAGCTCTGCCATACCTCTTGCTGCTCAGTCCTACAAACGCCTACACAAATGAATAATTCTTTTTATACATCTTGCCCCACTGAACTCCACAGCCTGAGCCGTCTTCTACAGGAACTCAACTCACAGCCAGTAACGTCCCTTTAATGTTATTATTTGTCCTGCCCTGGATTAAGCCTGGGCTGTGAAACTATGGAGATAAGAATTAGTTTGTACAGACATCTAAAGTACAACCAGGGTAGAAATTCTAACAGTTTCCCTGCCCAAATCTATGAAAGAATTTTTCTCCCATCTAACAGCCCTCATAAAGCCTAAGCCCAAAGTTTAGACAAAACCAGTCACCTATGGCATTAAGACACAAGCCCTGCCAAACCCTGCTGCAGTGACTGAAAAGACTTTTACCCCAGCCTTCACCCCTGTCTTTCTGCCAGATGTCAGCAACCATAGCAGGGACTGCAGATTAGACAGCTGTCTCTGCAACAAAGAAGATAAATTTGAGCTACGAGCTCAAACGGTTGATCTAGGATACTTGAAAGATGGCAACCTCCCACAGAGGAACACAGCAGCAAGGAGGAGGTTATCTCTTCAAACACTGCATCCCCATTCACCATGATCTTACGGCCTGGAAATACAGAAGTATGACTGAAGAATAACTTTGATGCGAAACCAGTGTTGCTCACTGTGAGTGATTCTGTCATGGTTTACACTTGACTTACACAAGCATAAGAACAGAATAAAGTCCTACAGAACTTCAGTTCTGAACGCAAATTCCCCATGTATGCTGCTAAATTCCTCCATCTGACATTCATGAAGAAAGAGGAATGTAGAAGATTGTCAGCTTGCAGTATATGGAAGGAAATCATGACACATCTTTCCTGTATGCAGAAAGTTCTAAGTAATCTTCCATCATTATCCCAGCACTAATTCCCAGAAATCCTGCAGAGCTCCAGAACTCTCTAGAGCACTATTTCACTTTTTTAAAAAAAATAAAAATCCAGTTACAAATAGAAAATTATTTGCCCATTCTTGCACTCCCATACCCAAACACCCTTTTGGTCTTCTGTGTGTACATTCCTGGGAAATGCTAACATCTGCAGGTTATACCAGTTTACGCTGCTTGCAAACATATTGAACAAATCAGAAGAGTAACAGACCAAATGAAAGGGGCACATGCAGTGGCACCACAAGACTAATACAGTTGTTGATTTAGCAGCAGAAAAATCTGAACACTTTACAACTTGGTGGTTCGTTGTATAAAGGCTCTTCACCCATATAAGAATGTGAATTATTGTTGAGAATTTTATTTATATAGACTGCATTTTTTATACAGAAAGCATAAGCAGATACTGGTTTAAATAATTTCAGATACTCAGCACTAAATAAGTGGCTCACTTTCAGGAAACAACCAAGAAAAAACATTCCACAGAATGTCATATATTCCTTCAAATGTGGAGTTACATTTCATCAGGAGGGATGCTTAAGTGGAGTAAGTCTCAGTATGGGGACTGTTTTCAGCGATAGTTGTTAATTAAGTAGTAAAATACTAATAAAATGTTTAGTCAGCTTGCATTTAAGTAGCACTATAATGATACATAACTACTAAAAAAGAGTGCAAAAACTGTTCTGCAATCGGCTGCATTCAGTTTTCATGCACTGTGCAAATCCATTTAAAAACAGAAAGGATTCCAATGTCCACTATACAGTGGCCAGCATACAGGCAAGCTGTGAAACTTATGCTCTGAGTCACAGAGGAGGGGCTTTTATTTAAAAACATACTTTTAAGTTTCTTTAACAGGAGCTACAGAAGTTAAAATAAAAACATAAATTTAAAAAAATTGAAATATCCAAAGTGCTGAAAAAAAATGCAACAAGTACAAAGGCATGCCACCATAAATGGACTGGAATTACATCATAAATGAAAAAAAAAATGAATCATATTCTCAACACATACAGGAACAAATAAACACACAGCAGCAGTGAGGCCAGCAGCTCTTCTGCACAGTCATAATTAAAAACCACCAGGAAAACAAGGAAGAGCCTGTCAGGAAGCACACACAATACAGGCTGGCCACGCCACGGGTGACACAGCAGAAACGTGTCCCCAGCACCACACAGCAAAGGGTTAGACATTCGATTCAGAAGTGAACCTGGTGGAAGAGGCACCAAAACGTTTTGCTGCAGCTAGGTATGGTGAGAGAGGTATAATGCTGTGTGTGTAAGCAAAAAGTGCAGTCAGCAAAAGAAACCCGGCACAGCCAGGATTAATTTCAACTGAAAGAAAATGCAAATATTTAAAACTGAAAAATGTGTCAATGAAGATAAAGGCTCAGGGGAAAAAAGCATAAGGATAAAGTTGAAATACAGTCCCACAAAACTGCCATCATAGCAGAAATTAAATGAAATGTACTGGAGAGAAAAATATTTCCAACTTAGATATAATTTATATTATTATCTTTAGAAGATAACAACCAATAACACCAAGTACAGAGACATTTTGATTTTCTAACAGCTCCTCTTACTGATGACAGTAGTTCTTTACTTGTGGTATAAATGCAGTAAGTAGCTGACAGTCCAGCATGTCCCAAAGTTGCTCACAGAATCTTTATACTCTTTATAGATCTTTATATTCCTCAGCAATAGCCATTGGTGTCTTTTAGACTAATTAACGATAGGCTGCTGCGAACATGGGCCCTTGTTCCAGAAAAGGTACTCTTTGTTCTTATATCAAATTTAAGTAACGCTCATATAATTATCACAATGACAAATAGTTTATAAATATACCTAATAATTTTGAAAACTTATTTTTATTTTAATCTGTTAAACTAAAGCTTGGCAGGCCCTTCCAATCTAAATTATTTTATGATTTGCAAACTAACGTGGTACATCTCAGCACCATTAAAACCCTCAGATTTCCTGAGGCCATAGTTCCACTTGTTTTTAAGACAACCTGTGGAACGACCTGTTGCAACAGGGCTCCTTCCAAGTCAAAGAAAACAGGGTATCTCCTCATGCAATTCTTTCAAAATTTGCATCAATGGAAATCAAGTACCAAATTTACATAGCTGCCTTTGAGAACCTGTCTTTTGTGTCTTCACTGCCAAGTTTTCAGTGTTTAGGCAAAGTCTTTGCTCAGAATTGTGCCAATAATCCCTTTAAAAACACAAAAATGCCTGCTTTTATGAGCACTGGATAGCTCCAGAATGTCCACCAAGGTAGCATTTTGAGCATGTGCTCAGTAATGCAGCTTTCAGGCAGTCATATTCTTAACATCTGTAACTGCCATATGTTTAAAAACATTCCTTCTTGAAAATAAGCCTTCATATCACTTTACAAAACAGAGGTAGGCTGAGATACGGGATTTGCAGAGGCTTGGATTACTTTTGCCTGTGTATTACTTGCATATGATCTACAAAAACACTAAATCACAGTTTTGGTTTTTTAATTAAAGCAGCTGACCACAGGTTATACACAAGAAAATAATTATGTTTTTAAAACAGGAGGAAGGCCTTGTTCATTTGACAAGAACAGTAGATTTTTCAGAGATTCAAATCTTACCACTAGAAAAATAGGTCATCTTCAACTGACATGAAAAGAATTACAACCAGCCAAGAACAAAAAGCCAAACCCACATGCTTGGGGTGAGGTTCTCACCCTGTAAGTCAATTAATGCTCTAAAATGTTCTCATTTCTATTCTGCAAGACCTCCCAATTTTCACTGTGTAAAACCTGTGCTTTGAACATTAAGGAAGATGACATTTATATTATGGGAGTATGATATGCAGCGGGTTAATGTTCTACTTTGTGAACAGATTACCAAGAAAGAACCTTCCCTTTTCATAAAAGCCACTTTTTTAATTTGGATTCAGAAAGCTGATTTCACCATGTAACTGAGTCATCAAGGAGACCGCTGAGCAGCAGCATCAGCCAAGAAATTGATTAATTACATCTGCCGCTGCTCAGTCCTGCACCTTACTTTTGCTCAAACCCATTTGTACTTAGTCGCCATATTGTTCGGGACTTCCCTGGGACAACATGCACCACCGTTTGTTTTCCAGATGTTGTGCCGATCCACAAAGCGACACTGCTGAAGCAGGACAGGAACCTCATTCCCACCCTCCCAGACAAGTGCCCTGACATGTGCCCTCTCTCACTGGCTTTCTGAACATTTACCTGCTCTTTGCAAAGCAGAACAGTTTCAATGGGAGGCACTGAGAAAGCCTTCCTTCACTTCTAAGTATCCTGTTCATCATTTGGGATATACTTTGGGATGATGCAGGAGGTAGATTCAAATCCATCGAGTAGATGAGGGCATTACAGCTACACCGCCCACACTCCATATTCTGGAAAAAGGCTGTGACATTTGAAAGAAGCAGACAGCATCTCTTCATTGGCCATATATTTTTGTTGAGCTTTCCTGCTTCGTTACTGATCCTTCACTCTAACCTGGTTAGATACCTCAGCACCTAACTTGCTGTGTATCACGTAAACCCTCAGATTCAGGGATTGCAATGCTGGCCAATACAAGATCTACATTAAGTGTGTAGATTTAGTCCACAGACTCAGTTCTTCAAGTTTTACAGAAGGAAGCTTTGATTTGAGAGATTGTTGCAAGACAGGCCCCTAGAACCCAGAAGTTCATTTTCTGCAGAATTCTATGTTATATTTTTAGAAGAATTATGTCCTTCTTTATTTCATGTGGTATTATATATCCACTGCTTAGCTACAAAGCAGGATGTTACATGCTGTTAACAGCAGTGTAAGTTAAATTCAAGGAACCTTCCCAGACTGATTAGTAAATAACACTAAATCATGTAATAAAAATAAAACCAAAACCAAGTAGAAGCCTTATGGTACTGCATTGTCACTACAAACTGACAAATGGATCGTGATAATATGTATACAGTCAGAGATCAGACATAGTGCTCATATGTATATAATATAGCCAAGCAAAAAGGAAAAATTCTCTCACTTAAGAATTCCTAAAACTGAGTGCAGAGTGGGCAAATTCACTGGGTCCAATGTGGCAGCAAGGTGACCAGTAACACCCAAATCTTTTTGCCTTCTTTTTCTTTTTCTAGACTTTGGCATTGGTAGATGTGGTGCTAAGGGACATGGTTTAGTGGTTGACACGGCAGTGTTAGGTTTACAGGTGGACTTGATGATCTTAAAGGTCTTTTCCATTCTAAATGATCCTGTGATTCTATTACAATAGAGATGAGATCCCAAACACAGGTTTGGCTCAGTTGCCAAGATGCTGTGCTAAGACAAACAAAGACGTAACTCCTGTCCCAGAAGAAGGAAAATTCACCATCAGGAATGCAGAGTTATAAATACAGATACATGGAAATTTAATATTGACCTTGCTGTACTAAAATCAATGTGAGATTTTTCACCAACTTGAATGAAAATAAGATCAAGCCCACAGATGGGACATATGCCAGTTTTGCTCATTAGACTCTACCTAGCCTTTGCACAGTGCCATTTATTACAATGATCACACTAGAGGGAGGTCTTCAGGATCAATACAAAGCAGAAAGAGGCACAGTAAATTTGTATAAGATTTAAAAATGGGGTTTGAGGCTGGGGACCAAGAGACAAGGAGACAGAAGACAAGTAGCAGCTGATACAAATCATTACGACTCCAAGAGAACTGTGAAACAATGTCACAAACACAGGGCTTAGAAACTAACAGGGTAAAGCACAAAAAAAGAAGACATTGAAGATGAGGCTTTACTACAAGAAAAGAGGATGGCTGAGTGCATTTTCTTATTAAGGTAATAAGGGGAAATCAAATGTTTCTCAAAATCGAGACTTGGAATTACTCAATGCATCTATGGTTTTGTTGTCAGCCCGCAGAGTGAAAAGTATTAGATATGAGAGCTTTTAGTGATTTGAAGGGAAGTAGAAACTAGCCTAAACATGAGGCATGGAGTAATGCACTGATTAATTTACTTAGTATTTCAAAGTCCATAAACAACAATTGTTAAAATAACCACAGAAATTTAAGGATACTGAGAATTGAATGTTCTCAGAGTACACAATGACATTAACAAGCAAACAAGCAGTTAGTGGGTATCACATGATTGACTTTTTTAGTTCATAGTTATGAACAACATTTGATTCAAAAAATATAAAGATACTTCCACTGTGACCGACAGCAAGACAAATGAATTAGGGGCTGCAAGCCAAAGAGTCTACTTTATCTCAAGAGAAGGGTTGCTTACTCATCTCTAGTCAACAGCCCCTTTTAAAAATACTGGAAGTATTGGGTGGAATTTAAATTATTTGTGAGGGTGGAAGACTGAGAGGTTTTCGTACACGACCAGTCATTTACCAGAAAAATATCAGATGCTCTATTGCATTGTTTCATTATATTTACAAGAAAATTATTTTTTCCCCAAATTAAACTCCAGCCGATACAGCTGAACTCAGACACATCACAGCAGATGGAATTTGCTCTCCCCTCTTTGCAATGTAAGTTTGTTGCAATTTACTATTTACTTTTCCTCTGGTCATATGTGCATTTCTGAATGAATCGGTACATTCCAATCATTCAAATGAATCAGTTCATACTTGAAAGTTCAAATGAATTCAAGTGAATCAGCCAGCTTATAGAAAGAAAACAAGTAAGTAGGTTACGGTGGTAAGATTAGTTACACAAATTCTCTGCTCCAGCAAAACATACAGTGTGACCTATTAACTCCTTTTGGTCTCAATCTGCAAAGATATTTAAGTCCTCTTCACTGAAATCCCCTAAACCAGATTGTATCAATGAAGCACCTTACTGCACCATCAGTTTCCCCTTCCATCCAAATTATCACACTAACCTCCAAAACTGTGCTCAACTGATCAAGTCAAGAAAGAGACAATAAAAACATAAGGCTTTTTAAAAGCTCACATACCAGGGGGAAATGGAGACAAATTTTTGTTCTATACATGTGCACCACTCTACGCTTAAGTGTCTTTCAGAGATGCTAAGGTTCCTCTGAAAAATAAACAACATCACACAGGCTAACCATTCATCCACACATGAGACATACTCAGATTTCCAGCTCCACAGTTAAGTAAATGCCAAATAAAGTGGCTAAGAAATTAGTCATGGAGCAAGTATATTTGTAAATAAATAATACATATTGCATGAATGGTGTCAACAAATCTCTCTTTGGAAAGGGCATAACTCTATATGGACTGAGAGCAGTGATAAAACATAGGCTAATTTCCACAGGTCAGGATTAGACCCTTGGACCTTCTAATGAAAACCTAGATATTTTAACTTGCACTGGACCAGACCCTCAGCAGATACCAGTCAAGCAATCTCTACAGGAAATTTACCAAGGATATACAGAAAGAAAAATTAAAAAGAAAAGAGAAGTCCCAAAAGTCCTTTACTGTAAAGTCAGATGCTATTTGTGGATGGTGGGCAAACCTCAGCATTTAGCTCCAATATAAGGCAGATAGGGAGTACATATTTTCATCTGGGCACAACTCCCATTTTACATTAATAAACTGGCTCTTTTTTTGTAAACAGAATCAATATCCTGTTTAAAAGTGATTCTCAGAAGAGCAGGAAATTAGAAAACATTAGTGTTAAATTCATCAGCGTTCTGTTCATGAAATATTGTTAATGTTAGCGGGATAAATTTTGGTTTGTTTTTTCAATGTATATACACATGTACACTGAAAACATTACCCTAAACACATGAACTATGTGCTCACTTGAGACATACAAAAGCTACTTATTTCCTTCTTATTAGTGGTGATTCCATGAACACTAAACAAGTGCAATTTCTCCTTTCAGGAATTATGAATTTAAAATATGATGTTGAATCATACAGAATAAGTTTCTTTTTGCTCTTTAGTATTTCTTAACAAATTGGATGTGCCTCTAAAAGTAAGGGTGGGGGGAAAAAACATATGGGGAAGCAGAGATTTCCTAAAACATTTTATTATTGGCATGCCAAATCCCCATTTCCCTGTCCTTGTCAAGAAACTTCAGAGATTCAAATGACTTCAATTACATCACTGAAGGCATTCTAGACCTTGGCTTGCATTTTTACATAGCTAAGGAATTTCTAAGCTCTCTACAGTTTTCCTTTTGCAGAAGGGTAAAAACTGTTCCCAGTTTAGAAGAAGATGTATCCAAGACCAAGAGAGGCCTCCCTGGGGAAAGAGCAATGAAAGCAGGGACAAGGAGGGAGGCCACAAAAGTAAAAGGGGGTGAAG